>NW_004444119.1:1003382-1027220 GCF_000243295.1 Trichechus manatus latirostris | reverse complement strand
ACTCACAGCACCTCAGCAGACCGTCCCAGCCTGTGTCCATGCACCCCATCCACTCACAGCACCTCAGCAGACAGTCCCAGCCTGTGTCCATGCCCCCCATCCACTCACAGCGCCTCAGCAGACAATCCAAAGGCTGTTCCTAGTAGACCAGTCACTGTCAAATGGAGCACTGTGGGACCAGAGAAGAGTCTGACCCAGACCAGCAAGTCTTTCTACCCCTTCCTGGTCCACTCAGGAACCCATTCTCACTCATATCAGGAAGGGGACTGAGGCCATGCTGCCTCTAGGTGGGGTTGTGTTCCAGAGCGGCGCTGGCCGGCCTGATTTGGCAACCCATGCCCACAGGATTGAGTCATCTGACCCCCACCTGGCAAGGCTCAGCCCCAATCCCCCATGGACGGGGTAGGGAGAAATTTAGCATGTTCAGAATGATTTACCAAACTGGCTTCAAGGTCTCTAGACCAAGGCCATCAATCAGTAAATGACTCTGAGTCTATCTGATTTCAATAGAAAGAAAAGACTCCTTTGGAAATGGATAGTGACAGCCAGACTCAGAGATAACAGACTGGCAATGACAAGTCTGTACTTACTTAAAAAAAAAAAAAATCCTTCTCTCGCTCTGTTGGAGTAGTTTCATGCAGCCGGTTTGTAATGCCATTGTGAGAACTGATGGCGTGGTACCCTCACCTTCCTTCCTGCCACAGGGACACACAGACCGGCAGACCTGTTTCGGGGAAGTAAGGCCAAAGCGATGAGAGAACTGCAGGCCGGAAGCACCCTGGGCAAGCACGACAGGGCACGTCTGTGCAGACCCCTCCGTGGCCGCGTGTGGGCCCCAGGAGGCCTCAATGGGACGCCACAAAAACAGGTAGCAACCACCTTCACGTGCAAAGAGGCAACACTCCGTGAGCAAAAGGCAGAGCGGTACAGAGGGTGGAAAGGCAGTTAAGAAGAATGAGGTATCACCCACACAGAGGAAGGGAATTTCAGAATGGGTGAACACGTGTGGGAGCACATGTGTGTGCTGAACACCAGATACACAGACTGCCACGGGAAGGACAGGGGACAAGGTCAAAGGAGAGCATTCCTTTGAATCACCCTCAAGCAGGCAGAGGAATTAGGACTGATTTATGGATGTACTTCCACAATTTACTTGAAAATTCGTAATGTCTGTGCAGCCTGGCAAGAAAAAAAGGGGAGGGTACTGTGAAGGAATGCTTCTGTTCCACTTTATTGTAAAATTATCCCATGCTACCTGCTCTAATCCCCTGAAAACAAATTAAATCCTCACTAAGCTGACTTTAAATCAATAGTTTCATTTAAGAATAGTGTGACTTAATAAAAATAAAAAACTAACTGGTCCAGCCAATTTAAGAGGGAAATAAATCATTGCCCAAGGAAAAAAAAGCAGATTTGACTTGTATATGGGCCCAGCTCTGTTTCGGGGTGGGGGGGGGGAAGGTCCACCATCTAAATTAACTCAGCCTGAGGTCGGAGCTTATCAACCGCATTCAGAAATCGGCTTCCCTGGGCAGGCCACGAGAACAACAATGTTAGCCACCCCAAAATGGGAGCCGCAGTCCCATGAGTATTTAAAAAAAAATCACTAATAACTCAAGGGTGATGCTGTGGACTCCCCCTTCTGCAACCCTGTGCTCACTGTCCAGGGGTTGGTTCCACGTGTGGAAGGAGAAACACGTTTTGTTTATGGCAGAAGCAGACAGGTTCTGTATAAGGACATGTGGGGTAAGGACACACTGTGTTTCCTCGACAAGGAGGTTGCCGATGATTAAAATCAGTAGTTATAATAGATGCACGATGTATTTGCAAATCTCCTTTTAAAAATTGAAGAGTTAGGTAGAGAGTTTTTTGCAGTATACAAGATGCATGGTTGCCATTTTATGGGGGGGGAAATAGCCATCCTGGAAAAAAGACTAAGAATTTACTCAAGCTGTTGCAGAGAAAACGATGCAGTCCCGTAACTCTGAACGAGTACTTTATCCCATTTAATGCAGTACTTCCTTATTAATCATATAAATTAGAAAAATGCTGATGACCCTGTGCTAGGCTGCTTAATTTATTATTATGTATCGGAGATACATAAACATTCACATGAGTGCCTTCAGACCATGACATATCAATATTATCAGTGTCACTATTACCACTAGAACATTTTAAAATTTTCATAATTATAAAATGTCAATTCAGTTACTTACTGACGTTCACTACCAAATAGGCAACTTTTATTTATCACACTGACAGGAACTAATAAGAAAGCATAGCCTTCTTAATGTAAGCTATATACTCCAAGAAACCAGGCAGGACCACTTGTTTCTTTCCATAGCCCCTCTCTTGGGACTAGAATAATCTGCTGGCCAGAAAAACACTCATATTTATAAACTGGAGAAATCAGCTGAATAAGATAATAGAGTTTGGTGGAAAACACTCTGGCTTAGAATCAAGCTTCATAAAGTCAGGTCACGCTTCAGTATGTCCAATCCTGTATTGTTGATCAAGTTTATTCAATATTCTGGCCTCAGTTTTATCATCTATAAAATGGGGGTAACAATACCTGCACAGTCTGTAGAGTTACTATGAGGCCTGATTAGGCAATGGAGAATGCTTTGTAAAGAAAAGGAATGACTGGGTATCCTTTCTGTCCAAAGACAAGCATGGCAATTAACCCAAAATAGAAGACGTTGACTTTCCCGTGGCACTTAAGTATATGTCTTTCCAATGTGATAGAACGGGAACATAACCGTCCTATGCATGGCAGCTCCAGAAAGGGTCATTGCTTTAAATGTTGCAACTCAAGAGCTTGTTGTCATATGACCAACAAAGGGACGCTCACAGCTGTGTCATTTTAAGCCATGCCCATGGCTCAAAATAGAAGGTGATAGTTTCAACGAGTCTGCAAGGAATTTCTCCAAACTTGTTCAGAATCAGTGGTTTGTGACACAAATTAGTGGCTACTTCACAGCATCAGTCGTGGCCCAGGCTGCAAGCAAGAGACCTGACAAGTAAAAACTAACAACATATTTGTTTCTATTTGTAGTAAATTAGAAGCGTTTCCCTTTTCTGGAAGGTCAAATCTTTGTTTTCAATATCCACTCAGGTGAAAATTTTCAGTATTATGAAACAGTTCCACTGCAGCTTCTCCTTGAACAGTGGTTAAAATTGTTTATAAATGACTCCTCTCAATTACCCCCTTATAAATGGGGTAATTGAAGATAAGTGAGAGGCCTGGTCTGGACCATGGCTGAACCAAGGGCCGATCACCCCGTTTCAAGATGCCCATACTCCTGGCCTTCTAACAGAAAGTCTCTACTGTGTATCAACAGCTCTGTTAGCCATCACGTGTGAGACATTAGTCCAAGAGCTGCTGTCCAGAAAATGCATTAACTGGGTCTTAAGTAAAATGCTATTAAACTGCTTGTAATAATAGTTACAAAATATTCTAGTCTTGTTGTCCTCATCTGTGCTTTCAGAAGGACTCAGTCCATTCTGAGCCTAAATATTGACATGGCCAAAATACTGAGAAGATGCCTAATAAAGTAGGGAGTCACCCATCTGGAAAACCTTCCATGCCAATCAAGCTAAGCCAATGTCTATAGGCTTTCCATGTCTATGAGACCTACAATCTCACCTTATGGAGGACAATGAGTTGATTTCTGTCTGAGATCTCCAGAGAACATCTTAGCTCCAACTTCTCAATGTCCAAGGCAGATGTCATTCAAGGGAAGCTGGCCTCGAAGCCATTGGGAGCCATGCAAGTCTGTACCAGCTTCCCAAATGTCCTCAACATTAAGAATTTCTGTGTATTGCTCCATATTCAGATTCCCAAGTACCTTCCCTGGAGCTTTTTGTTGAGTCATTCTGGGGTCAGGCACAGGATTCTGCATGTCAAACAGGTGCCCAGGTGGTTCTCCTCATTGGCAAAGTTTGAGAAATGCTTGTCTGATACGCCTGTGTCATGGATTGAATTGTGTCTCCCCAAAATGTGTCAACTTATCTAGGCCATGATTCCCAGTATTGTGTGGTTGTCCACCATTTTGTCATCTGATGTGATTTTCCTATGTGTTGTAAATCCTACTTCTATGATGTTAATGGGAGCTCTGATGGCATAGTGGTTAAGAACTCAACTGCTAACCAAAAGGTTGGCAGTTCAAATCTACCAGCCGCTCCTTGGAAACCATATGTGGCAGTTCTACTCCATCCTATAGGGTTGCTATGAGTTGGAATCGACTCGATGGCACCTAACAACAACCATACAATGTACATGAGGCAGGATTAGAGGCAGTTATGTTAATGAGGCAGGACTCAATCTACAAGATTAGGTTGTGTCTTAAATCAATCTCTTTTGAGATATAAAAGAGAGAAGAGAGCAAAGAGACAGTGGGACCTCATTACCACCAAGCAAGAAAAGCCATGAGCACATGTCCTTTGGACCCAGGGTCCCTGTGCTGAGAAGCTCCTAGACCAGAGGAAGATTGATGACAAGGACCTTTCCCCAGAGCCCACAGAGAGAGAAAGCCTTCCCCTGGACCTGGCACCCTGAATTCGGACTTCTGGCCTCCTAGAATGTGAGAGAATACATTTCTCTTTGTTAAAGCCATCCACTTGTGGTATTTCTGTTATTGCAGCACTAGATGACTTAGACAACCTGACTCCAGGCTGGTGCTTTGCTGTTGGCTTGGGAGTAGGAAGTCCTTAGTGCCTGAGTTCTGTCAAATTTAGTTCATACTAAGAATGATGGCGCACATGTGGATTCAGCGCTTCAGGGCCCACATGCATATTGTCACATGTGACACAAAAGCATTAATGCAGGCCAGGATCACCAGCACCAATTATTTCATTCCTATTGTGGTTGACAGCCAACACTGGGAAGTAAGGAACCTCTTGATTCTTCAACAGGCAGAAGCTTCTCCACCAGTCGCCATCAAGTTGACTCTGACTCATGGTGACCCCACATGTGTCAGAGTAGAACTAGGCTCCATAGGGTTTTCAATGGTTTATTTTTCAGTAGTATATCACCAGGCTTTCTTCCTAGGTGCCTCTGGATGGACTCAAACCTCCAACCTTTTGGTTAGCAATTGAGTACATTCATCATTTGCACCACCCAGGGACTCTGAGCACCACCCAGGGACTTCAGAAGCTTCTTAAAAGTTCATATATCGTAAAAGGAGTGTCAGGTAAGGAAAAGAGCCAGAAGATCCTGTTCCAAAGGCACCCATCAGGGGTAGTTCAATGATGAAACACCTTAGGAAAATTAACTGCCACTCATGTGAATCCCAATCTCTCCCAGAGAATGAGATGGAATCAGGTGGAAAAATCTAGCCAATCTCTGGGGAGATTTCAACTGAGAAGTATCCAGCCAAGTTCATCTAAACACTGGCCTGGCCGGTGCTTGCACAGCTGATCCTCCAGTCAGTGCTTGGTGCATCCATGTCCTACAGACAGCATTGCTGATCTCCTGCGTCTGCTATTAACTTCTCTAAAACGTTGTGTCCCTGGCTGTCTCCGCACCAGTCTTGCTATGGGAGACTAGCAACTCACCGCACGTGTGACCTCAGTACTGCCCAGATGTCTTTCTAGAGCTGCTGGCTTTTCTTTTCAGCGTGAAACCTTCAGTCAAATGACAGAATCTTTCTCCATGCATTTGTTTTATTAATATGCTCCTAGTACAAAGGAGTTCATTAAGGGATCCGCCACAAGTTTTTGCTTCTTTTCTTTTTCTTCCTCTGCTAAGATAATTGCTTTTCAACCAATGAAGAAATTCAGAGAAGACTGGTCAGAGGTCTTAGCAGCTTGGGAAAACTTGTTACTTCTCTTTCTCGTTTCCTTCTTGTTGGCATTTGCAGAGGATCTGTGGCCAGGATGCTTCGGTCCTGTGCGTCAATGGAGCATCTAAAGAAAGCAGAGAGCAGGACTGTCGACGCTCTCCTTCACAACAAGGCCAGCCCACACTTTGTATATTGGATTGCTTCCTGTTCAGAACTACATGCGCCCTTTGCAAAATCATTTTAAGAGCCTCTGGATATATTGCATAAAAATTACTGAATGGTTTAAAATATTTTATGAAACATAAACAACAGCAGCAGAAATCCATAAAAACAGCATATGGGCTTTCATATCTCCTCAGAAACAAACAAACGAACCCACTGCTGTTGAGCCGATTCTGACTCATAGAGACCCCCATAGGGTTTCCAAGGCTATAAATCTTTATGGAAGCAGACAACCACATCTTTCTCACAGACGTCCACATCTTCCTCCCATGATGCTGCTGATGATTTCGAACCTCCGACCTTCCAGTTAGCAGTCTCTTGCTTTACCCACTGCACCACCAGGGCTCCTTCCATATCTCCTCAGGACCCTTAAAATGGTCTGAATTGCTGGGATTTATGAGCTGTGGCATCCAGTCTGGCTGGTTCACAGCCCCAGGCTTGGCCAAGTTCACGATTCCCTCCCCACAGTCACCTTCCCTCGGGGACCGACTCATCTTGGTCCTGCCCTGCACTCAGCATTTCTCAGCCCTTGACCCCACCAGGAGACAGTGGGCACCTACGTTTTCTTCCCTTAGAAAAGAAGCCCTTTACCCGCCACACCCCAGCATCCTCCTCTACTTGTCTGCTGATGGGCCACAGCTTCTGTCTTGCTGACTTGTGGAGCCTGGGGCTCACCTGCTCACCCCCGTATTGGAACTGAAATTGGAACCCAAAGAGATGAGATGGCTGGTCCCACAGCATCAGGGAAGTGTGGCCAAGCAAAGGTTTTAACAAGTTACCCTGACACTTTCTGACAGGCCACTAGAGGCTTCAGGAGGGACCTTGAACCCACCTGGCACAGGTGCCCAGAGGGTATGGAAAAGGGGCTCTAATCTAGGAGCAAAACAGGTTCGGTCACTTACGCTCTGCATCAGTGTGCATTTGCCCCAGGATAGGCTCTGGGGGCCAGGGACCCATGGAGGCACCGACACCATCTCGGGTAAAACTTTCAGGCTGCAGAATCAGACAAATATGGGATATTACTCAGGCTCCATCACCTGCAACCTTGGGCAGGTCACAGAGCCTGTCTGTGCCTTAGGTTCCTATCTTCCAAGAGGGTGATGATACCTACTTCCGGGTGGGTTGTGAGGATTCAGTGAGGGTATATGGGCCTGGCATACAGGAAGTATTCAATAAATATTAATCATCTCTTTGCTGTCTTTCACGTTAGTTGTTGTTGTATGCCATTGAGTCAATGTTTGACCATAGGGACCTCATGTGACAGAGTAGAACTGCCTCATAGGGTTTTCTTGGCTGTAGTCTTTATGGGAGTCAGATTGCCAGGTCTTTCTCCTGCTGAACCACTGGGTAGGTTTGAAAGTCCAGCCTTTAGGTTAGCAGCAAAGTGCTTAACCATTGCGCCACCATTGTTAAATGTCTACTATGTGATTTGATATTGTCTCATCTTCCCAAAAAGATATAACTACCCTTGTTTTACATATGGGGGTTTAAAGAGATTTGGTAAATTTTCCCAAGGTTAAAATGTGAGCAATGCCTGGGGCAGGGTCACAGCCTTATCTATCTCTCTCCAAAAGCAGGAATCTTCTCACAGGATTCTTCACAGGGCATGGGCTACTCTATCAATGTGCTTCAGCTGTTCCTGACACTACGTGGTGAGGTGGGAGCTTTTCTGGAGAAGCATTTCCATCACAAGCCCCTAGTTCTGCTCCTCTTGCTGCCATGCAGCGTAGAAGTCCGAACACTGTGGGAAAAGACCTCAAAATCCAGCAATCAGGAGGATGCAAGAAAACAACATTCCCAGAGGAGCCCACTGGTCAAGCCCCTCCCTTCTGTAATGACCTCGGAAGCACAGAAGGACTTCCCAAGAGCGCTATCCTCACCTCAGCCAGTCAGGGGGTCTGAAAATGACCCCAGGAGTTTCATTCCTTGATGTCTTAAACAATTTTCGCCTTGAAAACTCCTTGCTTAAATTGCAAGTATGAATCGAAGGAGGAATGCCACAAACTATTAAAGTTCTAACCCCTGGGCCTGTGAACGTGGCCGTGTTTGGAAATAAGGTCTTTGAAGATGTTACAGTTTTTTAACATGAGGTCATACTGGAGTAGGGTGAGTCACAATCCAATCTGAGTGGTGTCCTTATAAAAGACAGCAGACACGGACAGACAGAGGGAAGATGACCATGGGAAGAGGGAGGCAGAAATGAAGTTACACTGCAATGGAAGCCAAGGAATGCCTGGGGCTACCAGATGCTGGTAGACACAAGAAAGGATCTTCTCATAGGTCCTTCAGAGAGACTATGACCCTGCTGCCACCCTAAAGTCATATTCCAGCCTCAAGAACTGTGAGACAATGAATTTCTGCTCTTATAAGTCACCAGTGTGTGGTATTTCGTAACGGCAACCCTGGGAAACTCACACAAGTATTCATTTGTGTTTCTCATTCTACTGTCAGCTCTTTAAGGGAGTCCCTGCTGGTGTGAAACTCGAAGAGCTGGACATTGAAAGTTGCCACAAGACCTTCAAAAGTCTTCTTTTTCCTCATTGTCCCATTTATTTTTTCTGGTAGTTCCTTTCCTTCCTTTGCTCTTCCTCCATGCAAGCACCTACCTGTTCTATGCTCATTGCCTCAGGGAGGAAGGGGAGGGAAACTCATCATGGGGGAAAGAAAGGACCTGTGACTCTCTTCTTGGCTTGTGTGTTCCAAAAATGTAGTCTATTGTTGTCATTGTTTGCCGTCAAGTTGATTCTGACTCATAGCGACCCCATGTGACAGAGTGGAAATGCCCCATAGAGTTTCCTAGGCTGTAATCTTTACGTAGGAGCAGATCTCCTCAGAGCTGCTGGTGGGTTCCAACTGCCAACCTTCCCATTAGCAGCTGAGCACTTAATTGTTGCACCACCAGGGCTCCTTGTAGTCCCTTAGAGGAACAAATAGGCAAGCCAAGATATAGTAAAGGTTTTGAGGAGAGATGGATGAGCTTCTCTCCCCAGTTGCCTACCATAACACCGTCTTGTGGCAACCCCGTGTGTGACAGAGTAGAACTGCTCCATATGACACAGAACCCCACCCCCCACCCCAGTGCTGTATTCTTTACGTAGCTTCCTCCCCTACAGTGTTGTATTGCAAAATCATTTCCTTTGCTGGGCTCCTTCCCACCCTCTCAGCTTTACATTTCAATCCCGCTTTTACTTGGAGGTTGTATGTAAACCCCATTGCACCTGCGTAGTATGATTAAGAATGTTGCTGATGTAACTTGTATGAACTCTCTACTTGTAAATTCCTTTAAAAGTATCCTGCCTGCTCACCTTTGGCGAGCAGTCTTGGCAGCAGTAAGCTCCAACTGACTCTATTTCCTTGTACAATGAAATAAAGATGCCTTTCTTGTTCTTCTACCTCGGTCTCTCATTTATTGGCCAATATGAGTCATGCCGAGTAAGAACCTGGGGTTTCCCCCTGGTAACACATAGGGTTTTCTTGGCTCTAATCTTTACGGAAGCAGATCACTAGGTCTTTCTTCTGAGACGCCACAGGGTGAGTTTGAACTACCAACCTTTAGGTTAGTAGAGGAACTCAGTTTGTGCCACCCAGGGTCACCATGAGTTGGAATTGACTTGATGGCAACGGATTTGGTTTTCTGGTTTTAACATACCCTCAGAGTAGACTAAAACTTACTGGCTTGTAGGGAAAGAGAAGAAAGTTGCAGAAGAAGCTATGAAAGGAGGTGGCAGGTTCCTGGAGAGGCTGCAAAACCTGAAATAAATCTGTAAAACTCAGGGTTTTTCAACTCTTAAGGTAAAGCGCCAGAGCAAGACTCCAGAGACCACATGTAGAGCAAGTCTCCAGAGACCACATGTAGAGCAAGTGTAGGTCAGCAAGCCCATGACTAACCTCACAGAGATTTCTAGACTCTTGTATGTGGCAAATGCAGGGGGAAAAAGATTCCTGTGGACAATAAAGTGCCTTGGAAGTAGCAGCAGGAGCTACCAGGGATCCTGCTGTTGAGAGAGAGAGGCGCCTCCCAGGCTCCCTGAGATCAGGAATGATGACCAGTAAATCATAGCCAGCTGCCTCTGAGTGGTCAGTTAGCCCTGACCAGAGCACAGCGAAACAGGGGCTGGGACACTCTAGGGGCTAGCTGACTTTTATTAAGTCTCTGCCACCAGAGACAAAGGGAAGCTTGAATTGGAAATTAAATCACATTCCAAAAAAATTAAGAATTTTGTATTTCTTGTGCAAGAATTTGGGAACCAGGAGTTTTACCTCCTATAAGTAAAAATTACCAGAATTAAAGCTTATTGTGTTGACTCATTCTTACAAGTTGGTGTAGTTTTCTTCTCTGAGCAGAACAACCCACAAAATTAAGTGTGGCTTGGCTGACAAAGCCAGTGCTTACAGATCAGAGTGTCCTGTTCTGCGCACACTAAGCTCCAGACCGACAACTACTTATTCGTTATTTGTATATGTAGTGGTCAAGTAGCTAAAGCAGGAAGCGCAGAAATGGAGGGCAGGGGTCACACCTGCACCAGCGGGTTTCCAAGCAGCGGCTTCCCTCGGAGTCCTGCTCTAATCCCTCCTCCACGTCTATTTTGTCTTCACACATGTTTTTATTAGAGTTACCTCTAGGACTTAATGGGAGAATTAAACAATGTCACCGAGATATCTCTGGGGAAGTCTATCTTTCCCAAAGATCTTTCTAAGCCAAGAATTCTTGGCGTCAGAAAGGGCAGCTCTTCCTCTCTTCCAAATGCACCCTCTGTCCTAGCTAGGAAAGAACCTTCTTGGAATGTTGTTAGATTACGAGGTCACCTCTAGCGGAGGGATGGGGCATTATACACAAGATTGTTCTCTTCATCTGTATTCTGAAAATATCTTGCCTCCTCTTTTGGAAATGACACACAATACACTCAAGGAGCACTAGGGGAAAAGAATAGATTACAGAAACCTCCAAGAGAAGCATGGCCGAAAACAAACTTCAAGCTATTGGTCCTCACCAGAACTTTCTTCAGAAAATTGAGATAGATTATGAAGCCAGAACATGGGGATTGATTTTGTTGGTTGCTCTATTTTTCTTTTCATGTTCATTGTTTCCTTCCAGCCATTATCTGCCTGTTGGTTTCTTCTTATAATAATAATGATCAGCGTTGTTTGGAAATGAAGATTCATGTCCTCCTGATTCACCCATCCATTACCAAAGTGTGTCTCTTGTCTCGCCTATTCTGTGCATGTCCCCTTCTTTCCATTCTTAGCTCTATTCTACTAGGCAAAGTTACTGTCATCAGACATGGCACTCCCATTCAGTGATGGGGTCACTTGCAGGCAGTGGCTTATCCTCTATGGGCCACAGAGTCATTGAGTGCTGAGACTGGCTATTCTCTAAGATCCTTGACAATCCCAAAAGTTGTAAAACCTACCACTATGCCTCTGCATATGCAAGTTCCCCATCTGAAGGTCTCCTTGTCATTTTCTCTGCCTCAGTTGCCTCATCTATAAGATGGGTATCATAATACTACCCACCCTGAAAACTGATGAAAATAAAATAAAACAATTCATATTAAGCATCTAGAACAGTGCCTGACTCACAACGGGACCTCAGTAAATCATAGCTGTGTCATTATTATTATTATTGTCTCTTTCCCACTTCCTTCAAAGACCAGCTCACGTCCATCACCCCCAGAAAGACTTCTGTGACAACTGCAGTCTGTAATAATCTCTCCCTATTATGAACTTACAGCATTTATTGTATCTTCCCTTCTTTGGAGACACAACCACATGCTCTCTTCAAATACTATTTCTGTATGTTATGTTGTCTATCCTGTGAGGTTACCCCTCAACCAGATCCACAGAAGGCACCCTGTGCTGTGTTTCTTTGCAAACAACACAGTGCCTTTCACAAAAAATTGTCTATTACTGAACAGCTGGAGCTACAATAACTGGAAATTCCCAAGGGAATACTGAGCATCTCATTGTACCAGGAAAAGGGCATGTCAGGTGAACTGTGAACCAGGTTGTTCCCAGAGCAAGGAGTTCGCTTCTGAGGAGGTGAGCTAGTCAACTGACCCTTCCACTTCCAGGGGACTGCCCGTAGGTGAGTGGAGTGTGGCTAGGAGGATCCTCTCAGCTTCTTGATCTACTTACAGTCCTAAGCCTGGAGATCTAGGGGAGCTTCGGTTGGGAGACTGCCTTTAAATGCTGCATGCTATCAGTATGTTTTACCTGCTCTTATCAGTGAATACTGTATCATTTGCCAATAACAATACATTTCAGTCTATAATCTGCCTGAAAGAAAAAAGGAGAGAGAGAGAGAGAGAGAGACCAGAGTGCTAAGGTGATGATAGTTCATCGAGTTTAATGTAACCCAAACGCGCACTGCTCAGTGCGTCATAATGGAAACATCAATCGTCAAGGAATTACATCAGTCTCAGAAGACACTATTGCCAGGAACCCACCACGCCATACCAGCCAGTCAGTGAGGCTGGTTCTACTTATCTCCAGAGATCATATGCACGGGAACAAATGAATCATCCACAGATGACTTCTAATGAGTGGAGCACTGTACGAAGATTGACGTGACTGAAACCCAAAGTTCTTTGTCAATAAAAGTTGAATAAGAACAGGCAGCTCCAGCTTCATTTAACCTCAATTCTGCTTCAGCTTAAGAGAAAAACACGCCCTGCACTAATATTTTCCATAAGTAGTCAGAAGTCGTGTGTAAAGCTGCTGCACAAAATGGAAGAAACCACTGGCCTCCTGGGACTTGCGTGGAGAAGACACCTTTATGAAGATTCCTGTCTACAGTGCACCTGGGAGCTGATTTCCTCCTCAGAAAAAGGTCACTTTATGTGTGTCGTCATTTGGGTGGATTTTCTTACAGCTCTTTCCAGATCAGCATGCCTTTACTATATGGTGACCTTAGAAAGTTGGAAGCCTTAGTACTTTAAAGTAGAAAGAAATTGCCATCCCAGCAATGATATTGTCATTGTTACATTCCATCAAGTCGGTTCTGAATCACAGCAACCCCATGTGACAGACTAGAACTACCCTATAGGGTTTTCTAGGCTGTAATCTTTATGGAAGCAGATTGCCAGGTCTTTCTCCCACAGGGCTGCTGGGTGCTAACCTTTAGGTTAGTAGCCAAGTGCTTAACCATTGTGCAACCAGGGCCCCTTTAGCAGTGAGCAATGATATTACTTTCACAATAGTGGTTGATTCTAGCCATAAGCCACTGTATTTGGGATAAAACGATGACTCTGCTTTTCCACTAGTGGTGAGAGATTTTCTGAAGCCCTGTCAGGCCAAACGTTATAAACTTTCAATGTAGATTTCTAGGGTGAAAGCTTGTGGCCATGGAACAAAAGTATTTTTATGCTGAGAGAACTCCCATAATATCTCCTTAACCACCTTAGCTAACCAGGACCTTTCAAAAGTTCCAACATAGATATTTTGAAGACAGAATGTCTCGATGGTCCTGGAAGATTAAGTCTTCGACAGTAAGATCAATGACTTGCAAAGTAGTCCTAAATCAGGGTTTCTCAACCTTGGCACTATTGACATTTTGGGCTGGCTCATTCTTTGTTGGGGGGGGTGCTGTTCTGTGCATTATGTGATGTTTAGCAGCATTGCAGGCTTCTACCCACTTGATACAAGTAGCACCCCCAGTTGTGACAACCAAAAATGTCTCCGAGCATTGCAAAATATCCCGAGAGGCAAAATGTGCTTCCTGTTGAGACCTACTGCCCTGAACTGAGAAAAAGGTGTCCTTCATTTATAACACCAGACTTTGACCAATACCTGTCACCTAACTAAATGGACAGGCAAAAGACACCCCCTCATGTTCTTCCAAGAAGTTTTCCTAGAGGAGAACTTCCTGGATGAGCCCAGGTGATCCCAATGGCTTCAAGAATTCCTCATGTTTCATGCATGGGGAAAATTGCTCAGTGGTGCTCAGACCCTGGCTTATGAATAACTGTTTCATCCTCCTTTGGGAGCAAATCCTTCTAGCTTTCGAAGGGCACCCAGACAGGTTGCTTAATGATCATTGGGACATTGTGGCACCAATTTTTAAAATGAAATACACATAAATATCCTGAGCCTGGATGTTATTTCTCTCTAGTCTTGATGGGCTCTCTCATCTTAAAATAATTTACAGGAATTCTGCAATTATAGTAGGTCCAGGGTTGTTTTTCCTTGCATCATTTTACAGAGATACTTACCAAATGCCCAAACAAGGTACTATAAATCGTTTGCTTCCTCGGTAGGCTCATATAGTTCTGGGTCCCATGGGGCCTATCAAAGGGTCACTTGGTGAGGGGCCAACCTGACAGACATCTTCCTTCATTGCTTTTTTAATTTCCTCTCTTCCTTCCTTTATTCTCAGAGATACTACAGCTTTAAGTAAAAGGCCATACACAACTTTACAGGGAATTTCATTTTAAATAAAATGTTCTTGAATTTCAAAAAAGAAGAAGAAAAGGGAAGGGGGGGAGGGAGAAGCAGAAAAGGCTTTTCTTGATAACTTGCCTGGAGTTCTTGGCTTGAGGGGTTGGCCTTTTTCCCACTTCCTTCTGTTCCGTACAATCAGTTACTTTCAGACAACTAGTCAATGGTAGCAAAGCCAAACAAAAAGGGAAAAGGCTCATTGACTATTTTTCTTAAGCCTGGCTATTTACAGTAGATGAGCTTCATCTGCCCTTGTGTAAGCATCTCTCTCCACTGGATGGCTGACTTCTTTCCAGGAGGGAGAGAGGTCTCCCTCAGCAGGGCGAATAGGGCTTGTGAATAGGGCTTGTTTCTTGCAGATGGCCAATTTTGCTTCTCACTGATGGTTTCCTGTCCTCTTCAGAAAGGTCTCATCCCAGCATACAGCATAGTCCAATGAGTCAGTGGTTTGGCTACCACCCTACATTACTGACAATTCATTTCTTCTGCCATTCACACTTGAAGCCCCATCAATAGGAATCAAAGCATCCTGCCTTACAGATGACAATGTCTACATTTTGTCCTGCTCTTTTGACTCATGAATAATCAGGAAAGCAACCTGACAAAGAGATTTTTCCATTTTTTTTTTTTATTTTTGTGCTTTAAGTGAAAGTTTACAATTCAAGTTAGTCTCTCATACAAAAATTTATACATACATTGTTATGTGACCCTAGTTGCTCTCCCTATACTGTGACAGCACACTCCTCCTTTCCACCGTGGATTTCCCAAGTCCATTAAACTAGCTCCTAATCCTCTCTGCCTTCTCATCTCACCTCTGGACAGGAGCTGCCCATTTAATCTCATGTATCTACTTGAGCTAAGAAGCACACTCTTCATGAGTATCATTTTATGTCCCATGGTCCCGTCTAATCTTTATCTGAAGAGTTGGCCTCGAGAATGGTTTTAGTATTGTGCTAACAGAGAGCCCAGGGGCCATTGAGGTTTTCCTTCTTTTGACAAACATTGAAGGGAGGGGAGCTCTCTTGGTCCTCTCACTTACATGTTCTGTGATGTTTTGAGATGGAAAGATGGATAAATCAAGAAATAGTTGTAATTCTGAAACAGAAATTTTTATTTTAAAACACAAATTGATAGCACATGTATGCTTTGGTTTTGTTTTCATTAGAGTTCAATTTCCCAGAGGACAAACATTTGCATGAAGTTCTTTATCCTTTGTAACAATCCTTTGTAGGACTATCACTATCTTTTGCTTTCTTTACTTGGGATGGGATTGATAATATGCTCCATTCATAGTATGGATTAGGTTCATAACGTACAATCATTCCTAAATGGGTTTGCTTTGTTTCACGTGGCTTTGATCCTGTGTGTAGGACAAGTTTGACACACAGGCAGAGGAAGACAACCTCTGGCTCCAACTCATGGCCCTGGCACAATGTGACTGAGGTATAAAGGAATCTAATTTATTATTGATTGAATCATGTCCCTCCCAAAAGATATGTGAAAATGCTAACCCTTGTACCTGTAAATATGACCTTGGGGAAATAGGGGGTTTCTTTTGTTATGTTAATTAGTACATGCTGAGTAGGGTGTGTCCTAAACCTAATCACTCCTCAATAGTATCTTATAAAAAAAGCAGAAAAGACATGAACCCACACACGGGGGAAGACAGACGCCATATGAAGATACATCTACAAGCAGTCAAGGAACACCAAGGAAAGTCTAGGGCTACCAGTAAGAAGAGACTTTCCTTAGAGCTGATGTCCTGATTTGGACTTCTAACCTCCATAACTGTGAGACAACAAATTCCTGTTCTTTAAAGCCACCCACTTTTGAGTTTTTTTGTTTTGTATTCTTTTCATTTTGTTTTGTTTTGTTACAGCAGCACTAGGTAATTAAGACAATGTCCAAAAGCAATATATACATCCCCCCGCCTTGAGGAAATATATTTAATAGTTAAAGAGACTATGCTGACTTAAACTGCAATTAAAATGCAAGAAAGTAGTTATGAAGGCACTAGGTACTCGAAGAAATGACAGGTTGTGCAATAAAACTGGATAAAGGGAGGGAAAGCAGAGGATACATGTCAAAATCTGACATGTCCTAACCTTACTTATTACCAACCTGGCTTTCAGAAATAAATTTACTTCTAAAGTAACTACCTGTTTCACTAGTCCCTAGGGACTAAACAAGTATGACTCCCACATCTAGAAGTACCTCATTTACTCTAGAAAGAAAGCATGAGACAGAATGGGGTGTCTACGGATGTTCTGAAGGAGGAGGCAAAATGAGGGTGAGGATAAAAGCAAATGCTGAGAGTGAAAGCTAACTGTGATTGTTAACAAAAATACAGAGTCAGAGCCAACCAATCACCATCAAAAACAACAACAACAAAATATTGAGGACAGAGGAAAGAATCAATGGACCTGAAGACAGAACAACAGAAATCATCCAATCTGAAAAACTGAGAAGAAGTACACTAAAAAAAAAAAAAAAAAAAAACAGAGCCTGTTGATTATGACAAAATCTAATATTCAAGTCACCAAAGTCTGGGAAGGAGAGGAAAAAGAAGGCAGGGTTGAAAAAGTATTCAAAGAAATAATGACTGAAAACATACCAAATCTGGACAAAGGCATAAATCTACAGATTCAAGCAGGAGTGAAAACCCCAAACAAGCTAAACCCAAAGAAATCTGTGACAAGACATATCATAGTCAAATTCTGAAAACTAAAGACAAAGAAAAATCTTGAAGCAGTGACAGTGAAATGACATCTTGCCTATAGGGGAGAAAAACTGAATAATAGTGGATCTCTGGCAAGAAACCATGGTGGCCAGAAGGAAGTGGCAAAACATTTTTCACATGCTGAAACAACAGTCATCAACCCATAATTCTATATCCAGGAAAAGTATCCTTCAGGAATGAAGGGAAAGCCAAACAATCTCAGACGAGGAAAAATGAAGAAAATTTGTTGCCAGCACACATAACCTAAAAGGATGGCTCAAAGAAGTTCTCTAACAGAAGGAAAATGCTAAAAAAATGAATCCTGAAACATCAAGAAAATAAGAGAAAGCAACTAAAGAAGCAAATATATGAATAAACACAATAGAAAACTCTTGAGTTTTCTAAATTACATTTGACAGTTGAAGCAAAAATAACACTCTGATGTCGTTCTCAATGTATGTAAAGAAAACATTTAAGAAAGTTATATAATAAATTGGGGAGGGTGAAGGGATGCAACGTGAGGTAGAGTTTCTACATTTCACTTAAACTGGTAAAATGACAAGAAAAGTAGACAGTGATAAGTTATATATAAAATATAATACCTAGAGCAATGGCTAAAAAAAGCCTTGCAAAGAGATACATTCAAAACCACAACAGATAACCAAAATGGAACTCTAAAAAATATTCAAGTAATTCACAGAAGGCATAAGAAAGAAAATAGAGCAGCAAAAATAGAAAGGGCGCACAGAATACAAAAAAATAAAGTTGCAGAATTAAGCTCTAATGCATCAATAATTATATTAAATGTAAATGGTCTAAATATTCCAATTAAAAGATGAAGCATGGAAGGGTAGATTAAAAGACAAGATCCAACTATAGCCTGTGTACAAGAAATTCTCATTTAATATAACCATATAGGTAGATTGAAAGTAAAAGGATGGAAAAAGATATACTATGCAAACATTAATCAAACAAAATCAGGAATGGCTAACTTAACTTCAGAACAAAGGAAATTACTGTGGACAGAGAGGGACACTACATAATGATAAAAGAGACAATCAACCCAGAAGATATAGTAATACTTAATGTCTATGCACCAAATAATAAAGCTGCAAAACACTTGAAGCAAAAACTGATAGAATTGAAAGAAAAATCAACAAATCTAAAATTATAGTCAGAGACATCAATACTATGCTCTCGACAATTGAGAAAACAATTAGACTGAAAATCAGCAAGCATATAGAAGAGCTCCACAACATCATCAACCAACAGGATCTAACTGACATTTATAGAACACTCAACACAATAACAGCAGAATCTACATTATTTTCAAGTGTCCACAGAACATATACCAAGATGGGCCATAAAAGAAATTTTGTCAAATTTATGAGAATTAAAATAATACAGAATATGTCCTCTAACTGTAATGGAATGAAACTAGAAATCAATACAGAAGGACAGCAAGAAAATCACCACACATGTGGAAATTAAATAACACACTTTTAAATAGGTCAAAGAGGAAGCTTCAAGGGAACTAAAAAATACATTGAGTTAAATGAAAATCAGAATTTGTAGAATGCAGTTAATGCAGTGCAAAGAGGCATATTTATAGCATTAAATACATTAGGAAAAAAAGAATAAACCTCAATAAATAATCTAAACTCTGATGTCAAAGAATTAGAAAATCCAACAGCAAAATACATCCAAAACAAGCAGAAGGAATGTAATAATAATGAGAAGAGCAGAAATCAATGAGAATAAAAATGGAAAAGCATTAGAGAAAATCAATGAAACCAACTGGTTCTTTGAAAAGATCAAGAAAAATGACAAACTTCTAGCCACACTGACAAAGAAAAAATTAGAGAAATTATTAATATTAAATTACCAATATCAAAAAATAAGACATCAAGAGAATAATAAGGGAATACTATGCACAACTCCACAAACATAAATTTGACAACTTACATGAAATAGATCAAAATATTTATATGTAAATCTGATAACACATGTACAGAACTTGTATGCTGAGAACTAAAAAACACTGATGAAAGAACTCAACGCAGATCTAAATAAATGAAGAGATACCATATTCATGGATTGGAAGACTCAACATAGTAAAGATGCCAATTATCCCCAAATGGACATACACACTTCATACAATTCCTATCAAAATCCCAGCAAGATTTTTTTTTTTTAAATATAGACAAGATCATTCTAAAATTTATGTGAAAAGACACAGGCCTTAGAAATACCACCATGGGACCTTAATGTTGTATTATATTTATGTAATGGCTCCCTGGGTGGTGAAAACAGTCAAACGCTCGACCACTGGCAGGAAGGTTGGCAGCTCAAACCCACCCAGCGGCACTTCAGAAGACAGGTGTGGTGATTTGCTTCCCTATGGGGCAGTTCTACTCTGTAACACACTCAGACTTTAATAACGGGATCCCTAAAGGATCAGGCTCTGGCCCTCTTTCCTCTCCGCACTTGTTCTGTATGTGGAAGTTTTAAATTTACATGCAATCACTTTTATCAATAGATTTCTTTATGGTTCCTGGGCATAAACCCTTCTTAAAATGCTTTTATATTATACTCAAGCTAATTTAACTATAAACGGAGAACTTTATATTCTCCCTTATCATAGTATCTTCAGAAGAAAAGAAAATCCCTACCATAGTTTAGTAGTCCTAGTTGCAACACGTTAACTTTTTTCCAGAAGAGTAATACATTTCCATGAACCAATTGTGTACTAAAAAAAGTAGCAGAAAATGAATGCACACTGAGAATTTATAATGGAAGGTTTCTTATTCACTGAAGGAAAATTTCGTCCGGGGGGGGTTGACTGGTTTAATTTGTAATTTAAACGGAAATACCCTGTAAAAAACCTACGTTGTTGTTGGATGTCGTCGAGTAGATTCAGACTCATAGTGACCCTATCTGACAGAGTAGAACTGCCCCATAGGGTTTCCTAGGCTATAATCTTTACCGAAGCAGATTACCAAGTCTTTTCTCCCTCAGAGCAGCTGGTAGGTTCAAACCCCAATCTTTCAGTTAGCAGCTGAGCATTTAACCAATGTGCCACCAGGGCTCCTTTAGAACCCCCATATGCCAGTACAATTGCTCATAGCTCTGGCCAAAAGTAGGGAGGGAACCTAGGAATGCTATTGTTGGGAAGACTTCTGCTACAGTGACCTCCCACAAGACATGCACCCTAGAGAATTAAAGTAAATGCCCAACACCAAACCGCTTGACGAGTGAGTCATGTGACCTTGTATCTCTCTGTTTTTCCTTGGTGCAAAGGAAATTCTCAATGAGACGCCAAAAGCCCTGCCTACCAGCCTGATTATAAAGCATACTAGAAAATCCCACACAGAGCACCAGAGAAATGTGGGAGGATAAATCATTGGCAAGAGAACAGTATCCACCCTGTAGCCTGAGCCCCAGGACGCCCTATAAGTGGAGGAAGCTCTGATGGTGAAGGGCTTACTTCATGAGCGAGTATCAGATGCCTTTCAAATCTTACCTACCATGCTCCAAATTATTGTATTTCTCATTGTGGTTTAATAAGTTTCCACACTGTTATGACACCTGACAGGCACTGCCTATGTTGGTGGATGATCCAAATTTGAACAATTCATTGTTGACTGTAACAAATATCTGTCAATTTTAGACTGACAATTTCTACTTATGTTAAATGGCAGAAAAAAAAGATAAAACACCCTCTCCTGTAGTATTATGAAAAGAAATAAGGAAATATTTGATATGTGCTTTTACAGGCTTGAACACAACCTAAAGCTTTAGCTTTAATACTTCCCCCCAAAAAAGAATAAATAGAACAGAGCTAGCATTAGATTAGATTGATAGTTACAGTCCAAGATTTTCTCTTCATATAGATACATATGTGTCTACATATATTCTTACAAATGTACATTTGAATTTAGATTCCATCATATTGAAATGAAAAAACTAGATCATGTTACCAATAAAGTGAATTAGGAAAATTTTCCTGGCCCCCAAAGCCTTTACTTCTTAAAAGGAATAAGTCTAATTATAAAGGCTTTAAACATTTTAATCATTTCCTTGAACATGTGCAAATGTGTACCTGGTGAATCTCTTACAGAGGAAACTAAAATCCTTCCCTAATGGCACATTTTCCTAATGGCTTCGCTGTTCCCCAGTTTGTTTCATTGCACTGTTACTTGTTATATCCGACATGAGTTAATATTGCACTTAAAATATTGAAAGGCTTGTCTCCACCACATCAACTCTCCCCACCTGCAGAGGAAGGAGGGAGAGTGAGACCAACAAGAAGGAAACCCATTGGAACCCAATCTCCTGGGAGCACACTCAAAACTGAAATTAGAGGAGGAAGATGAGTTGTAGTGGGATGCTAGAATGAATACTTCTCAAAACAGCAATGAGAAATACCCAGCCGCAAAACACAGCCACAAAGTAAACAGGGAAACTAGGTACCAAGGGCACTAGGCTGAAAGATACTTGCCACGGGTCCCCCCCCCCATATGTGGTGCATCAAGCCAACCCCATCCAAGAGTTCATGAAAAGACGCAGACAGTGAGCATACTTCGTAATCTTCTCTCCAAGACGGAATCTCAATGGTGAAAACTACATTTTGCAGATATCATGACAATTGACTAAGCCCCTAAAGGGACTATTGCCAATCTCCACAAATAAACTTTTGTTGTTTTTTGTTATTGTTGTTGTTTGCATTAATAATCTGGGCTGTGCTGTCTATCACAAATTCATGGACTAATTACATATCCATGCCGGTAACTATGAAGCCCTGGTGGTGAAATGGTTATGCACTTGGCTGCTAACCAAAAGGTTGGCAGTTGGCAAGGGCTCTGCAGGAGAAAGACCTGGTGATCTGCTTTCATAAAGATTACAGCCTAGGAAACCCTAAGGGACAGTTCTACTTGTCACATGGGGTCACTGTAAGTTGGAATCGACTCAACATCACCCAACAACAACAACATGGAGGTAAACTGTTGTCACTGGACACTTGCCGTAGATGGAGGCATTGTGGGAGGCAGGCATTGTGGGAGGCACTCTCGGGGGTCATCTAAGAATGCTCTGACTACCCCAGATCTTCAGATGAAAAACAAAGACCCAGAGAAGTCAAGTCCCAGCCCCAGTCACTATAAAGTCAGCGCCAAACTGGGGTCTCCTAAAGTCAGTCGCGTCTATCACATGGCTCTGTTCTATTACAGCATATGGTAATTCTTGTTCAATGGAAAACAGAAATATTCAGAAGGTCCTAGGAGGGTCTTATTTCTTGAATGGAAAGGGAAGACTTGACATTCTTTCAGTCTGCTGGTCAACTCCAGACACACCTTATTAAATAATGAACTGGGAACGAGGACTGTGAAAAATCTAAGGGCAGGAAAAAGAAAAAACTTTTTTTTTAAACAAATTGCTTTAGATTTCAAAGCACTTAGAATTATTTTTTTCCTTTCATATCCTTGGCTTCTTATTGAATTCTGGGTCATGTTCAAATGTTAGTTTTACTGGAGTGTTTTATCGAGGTCAAATTAACATCCAAACTGGAATTAATGCTCACCTTTGTTCTGCACTTTCAGACTCCCAGATGCCAGGGAGGTGTTGAACACATTTTAACACTCATGAACATTTCACTCCAGGAAAACACATCAATTTACCAAGAGGTGTGCACCTCAAACTTTTAAAACCTAATCCAGATCGGCTGCTAGAAAGTTTCCCTCCTACCTCTCCTTCTTCCTTTCTCTCTCTCTCTTTCTCTCTGTCTCTTTCTTTCTCCCCATCTCTGTCTCTCTCTCTTTCTCTTTCTTTGTCTCTTTCCCTGGATCTCTTTCTCTCTCTCTGCATTTCTCTCTCTGTCTCTCTCTTTGCCTCTCTCTCTGCTTCTCTTTCTGTGTCTTTCTCTGTCTCTTTCTCTCTCTCTGTATCTCTCTTGTGTTTCTTTCCCTCTCTCTCTCTTTCTCTCTATCTGTATCTCTCGCTTTCTGTTTCTCTCTGTTTCTTTTTCTGTCTCTCTCTTTCTCTCTCTCTTTCTCAGCCTGCCTGGATTTTTTGGATCATGCTGTCGCTTTAGGGGACTGTTGGAGGACTGGAGTCTTTCCCACAATACTATGATCCCTCCAACGGCGTTACTTCTCTTTATGCTTAGCCCCTATGCGGGAGGAGAGAGATAAATCTTGTCCCTGTGGGTTGTCATGTTGCTGCGGCCGGGGCCTTCCCATGGAGGTCTCTGAGTGGTAGAGTGCCAAGGCTCAAGATGGCTGAACGCAGGGTTCTATTTCATCTTGGCAGAGGCCAGGAATTTCCATAGACAAATTAACATTGTTTCATCTCATTTTGACATCGTAATGTCTTTTCCATAGACCTGCGCTGACATTTTCATGAAATCATTGCATCCCAATCAACTGAGTAGGGAATTAGCCTTGTTTCTGCAAACATGCTGAAAAGCATGCCTTATTTTTCATATCTAAATATCTCCTCCACACGGCGTGGGACTCTTTGGGGAGATAAATCCAAGATCTAACACCCTGCAAATTTAAAACTCTAAAGTATGCAGGTTTGATTTTACAACCCCTCTATTTACAGTGCGTGGCATGCGTGACTGTGTTCATACTTAGGTAAATGGATAACTTTTAAAGTAAGTCAAATTTAGGACTTACATGG
>NW_004444119.1:1001623-1002848 GCF_000243295.1 Trichechus manatus latirostris | reverse complement strand
AAAGTCACGTTTCCCTCTGTGGTATCCCATGTGCATTGTGCAGTAAACTGCTAATGTTTGCTGATAAAGAAAAATGCAATGCAAATATGAGGAAAATCATTCTCATCTGTGTAAAATGGCAGAAAGAGTTCTTTGGTTTGCCAGTGCAAAGATGTGCATTTTACAAACTTGAAACTGCAGATCCTTGTCTATAATGCCAGGTCACTTTTCACCTCCTCCTCATCCAAATGCCATTTTTCTATTAACTCTTCCCCAACTATCCAAGCTAGAACTAATAATTAATAACCTCTTTAATGCATCCATTTTCACCACATCAACTTATTGTAAAACATTTTACAATTAATTGATTCTCTATTTTCATATCAGTTTCCCATCCTCTAATCAAAAACCTATTGACGTCGAGTTGATTCCAACTCATAACAACCCTATAGGACAGAGTAGAACTGTCCCATAGGGTTTCCAAGGCTGTAAATCTTTACAGAAGTAGACTGCCACATCTCTCTCCCAAGGAGCAGGTAGTGAGTTTGAACCACTGACCTTTTAGTTAGCAGCCAAGAGTTTAACCAATGAGCCACCAGGTCTCCTTTCACATCCTCTATCTCCCCTCCAAAATTTAGCCTATAAAATCCTCAAAGCAGAGATGTCAAAAAAAAACTCGTTGCCATTTAGTGTGTCATAATTTTCAAATCTCCAGAGATTAGCAAATAGAAAGCTTGTTAAATGAACAAGTTTTATAGCAGCCTTCCAAAACAAAACATTACCCGCCCCCCTTCCAAATGATCTTCCTAGCTATATACCATGCAGGTAGAAAAATTATTAAATCAATAAATATTCAAATCAATCCAGCAAATATTGATTTCCATGTCCAGTTTAGAGATGCAATGTAAAGCACACAGCCTGCCATTTAAGACCAAGTTTATCCTGGTAATGCAATCTCCCTTATGCAATTGAGAAAATATTTTAAGATATTTATCTACTTTGAAAACAAGTTTATATGGGTGCGTCTGCAATTTAAACACAAGAAATTCTGTAAAGAATCCAGGAGCAAACATCACACTCCCAAGCAGCAAAAGGCACAGCCTACTGGAACCTGCCCTGCACTGATTCCCAGTCCACACTGTCTGCCCTGGTATGTACCACAAACAACCCATCCCAACAACGCCCCTTCAGCTGGACCTGCCCTGCTGTACTATACCTGAGTGACTGACCCTGCCCCTTGGAGAAG
>NW_004444119.1:991908-992996 GCF_000243295.1 Trichechus manatus latirostris | reverse complement strand
TCCAACTCATAGTGACTCCATGCAACAGAGTAGAACTACCCCACAGGATTTTCTAGGCTGTGATCTTTGTGGGAGCAGATCACCAGGTCTTCCTCCTGCGAAGCCGCTGGGTAGGTCCGAAATGCCAGCCTTTCAATTAACAGCAGAGCACTTAACCATGGCACCACATTAAATAAAAAGAATCTAAAGAAGGGGGATGAATTGGGAAGGATTTCAATTGCCGTTGTTACGCCTGCACTTAGCAGGAAATATGTCTTACAAAGTCCCGTGTGGCATGGACTGTGGACTGATTTCCTTTCAGGAGAGAATAAGTGCATCTTTCTCTCTTGCTTCTGTTTATCCCGAATCTGGTTGGTCTATTTATCTGGGATTCCACACATAAAGTAGGCTCAGTGGCAGACAAATAAATGCCGGTTTGGTGTCAACATGTGTGTGCTAACTTCCTTGTACATGGAGGTGAAGTGCATGTTTTAGGGGACCCCCCCAGACCTCAACTTGTTCACAGGTATCCAGTGGGGAGATGAGAATGAGCCAAGCTGACGCCCCCTTCTGCTGCAGCGGATTCATGAGCCAAGAGTACCGCAGCGATCTGTCCTTTGGAAGATTATTAACGAGAAAGCTATTTAGAGCAATATTGTCTGTGGTTATGGCTCGTTCTCCTTAAAAACTAACACACGGGCACTGCACAGGAAGAACTCCTCGGAAAATTGTCATTTGTCTGTTATTCGGATTCTTTGTGGGCTGCTGTTGTTTGGGCGAGAGGCTCGTTATGTAGGGAACTGGGATGAGAGAGAAGACTTGGTTGGGAAACATCTCACACCCTAACTGTGCACAGGTTTGCAGACCGATATCTGGGAATGGTATGAGGCAAACATGGTCTAAATCACCTGCTTTAGGAAGATAAGTACTCGAGCTCTGTAAGCTAAATGCACACTGCTTGAAATGTGATTGAAAACTTTGTGATGTGAAGACTGAAAATCACAAGAAGGAGGCAGGCAGCGTTTAATCTTCTGTTGGATGACAATTCACGATAGACTGATAGAGATACCTGCTACCTGATAAGCCAGTCAATATTGTAGATGGTAGAT
>NW_004444119.1:987956-990807 GCF_000243295.1 Trichechus manatus latirostris | reverse complement strand
GGTCTGGTGTGTGTGTGTGTATGTGCACACATGTACATCAGAGTATCTGCGTGTATACCTACATGTATGTTCCCATTCCTCGTGGTGCATTTATTGTGAACTTATTTGGAGGAAATTTGAGAAGCTATCTTTGAACATGGTTTTCTCATTGCCTTTTATTTATTAAATAATTCACTAGGCTTGTCTTCTGGAAAAATCTCCAACTGTAACAGGAAGAAAGCCAAGAGAGAAGAATGCTTATTGCAATAAGAGGCTATGAAATATCTTTGCTCTGGATTCTTTATTAGGTAAAAACCATCTCACACCGCCATTCATGTTGGGAACTATTTATTTAATTTCCCTCTTTTGTAGATATTGTGTTTTCCCCTAAATGTCAACGTTTGCTAGGGGAAAAAAATATTTTTGGTTGTTTCTTTTGGAGCTTCTTGCAGTATGCCTCCATCTGCTGGAAAGAGTCAGGCATTTTGTTAAGTGCAGCTACGGTACTGTACACCCAGAAATATCTTTCTTCGTATTTCTAAAGAAAATAGAGATGATAAATACATGAAACGAACGTTTACTGATAAACGTCATGTGTAAATTAAATCTTATGTCTCATCCTGATGCAAAATCATGCTATAAAGTTATTTTTAAACATAGTTTGGAATGAAAATAACTTCATTTTAGGGAAAACAGTGTTTATGTGGATGCAATTAATCTAGAATATTTTTAAAAATATGTTCAATTAAAGGATAAATGTACACCATGGCATTAAACTTCTGAATGTTAATAAATGTGTCTGTTTCCAATGCTGCAGTCAACCATTTTCCTAGCGAATGGAAATGCAGCTGCAGGTTGGACTACATGCAAAGCCTGTTTTACACAACAGTGCATTCTGACTGGCACCCACGCATGATGGCCGATAGATAAATTCTAAGAATTCGTATAGTTTCCCTGATAGATCAGGAGCCATTTCAGGCTGCTGTGTAAATTCATATTTTGGCACTCCTTAAAAAGGGGATTATTATTGGCCCAATAGACCATAAAGCTCCAAAGAAGCCATTACCGCCTGGCGTGTAAATCCTGCCTGGCGTGTATTTTATTGACCCTTTGGAGCCATCAGGTCTGTCTTGTCAGTCTGGCTGCCATGGCTGTACTCCAAAGACAGGTGCTAAGCATGCCCGGGAAATTGAAGTTGTAGTCAAATGACCCTTGTTCTTGTCCAATAAGCCGCAGCACAATATTGGATGTTTCCACTGCAGCTTACCACTCCACCTCCAGAGTTTCATTTCCCTGTGTTTATAAAGAGGTTGGAAATTTGAAATGTAAGTAAGAAATGGTCATTTGATATCAAAGTCCGCCCACCCCACCTGGAAAAAAACAAAAAGGCATGGTAGAATCTGAAGACCATTTTTGCTTGGTATGAAAAGACATCTCAAAGAACTCATGGATTTCCCAGCTCCCAGGAGGTTGGCAACAGAGCCAGTGAGATCGCTCTACTTTTTTTGGAACACAAATGAGATTTTTGTTTAATTGTCTATATGCTTATTTTGTGTTTCTCCACCTGCCTGTTCTCTTCTTATATTTGAAAAACTGAATGTTGGAGTACTTTGCCAGAAAAGCTCTTAGTTATTTGTACCTTTGTGAAAAAGTAAAACAGGATATATTGAGCCCTCAAGCAGAAGGATCTAGGCTGTTCACGTACTACTTGGGCTGATGGTCAGTCTGGGCTAAGCTATTCTCACACTGGCACGGCCACAGACCAGTGTGTTGGAGATGGTGACTAAGCTGTTTGCTGTTCTACTTCCTAATAGTGCTGGAACTATGCAAGTCCACGTGGATTCCCAGTCCTCTCACCCCATTGCCATCGAGTCAATTCCAATTCATAGCGACCCTATAGGACAGAATAGAATTGCCCCATAGAGTTTCCAAAGCTGTAATCTTTATGGAAGCAGACTGCTAGATCTTTCCCCCATGGAGCCACTGGTGGGTTCCAACCGCTGACCTTTCAGTTAGCAGCCAAGTGCTTAACCACTGCACCACCTGGGCTCCTGTTTTCCAGTTCTCAGAAAGGGCTATATTCTAGAAATGGAGCAATGAACAAAAACACAAGGCTGGTACTACCCTCCGGAGATTGAAGCTCTATGCCATTAAGTATATAGCCTTACTTTCTGGCTTGGAGTAAACAGTGGGTGAGTCTTTGAAGCTAGGGAGAAAAAAATATTTATGGAATGATAGTTTAAAATACATGGCCAACAAAACATATCTGCTTAAAGAGACCAAGATTGCTTCAAGTCATAGAAGAAAAAGAAAGAAGAGGAAGGTTGGAAGTGAGTGCTATAAAACTTTATTTTTTTCCCCTAAAAATATTAAAAGCACCCATTTTGATACCAGACTGTTTCAGTTTGTGACTGTTAGAATTGATAGTTTAAACCCTCAAGTCCAATGGCCATGTGACAAAGGGAAGATGAAGATTGACCTCAGTGAGTAGGGGTCTTAGTTCTACACCAGCTCAGATAAACGCACAGAGCTAATGCCTAAGGAATCAGCAGTGCAACTTCTCTTGGGGAAATATTTTCCTGTTGCAAATACCTGCTCACCACTGCGTTGCAGCTCGTATGTGCACAAGGAAGGAGTAGAACGTGTCTTCCTAATGCTGTGAGATAAAGCACGAGAGAACCTCACAGAATCCTGGCATCAGGGATCTCCACCAGTCATCAGCCTTTCTCTGGGGAGAAAGCGTTTGCACGATCCCCAAAGAGCTAGCTTTCTACCCTGGAGGTCTCCAACAGCCACTAAGAGCAGATAGCCACGTCACAAATGCAGCAAAAGGAACGGGCCGCCGCTACAGACAAGTCGAATGTATGTGATC
>NW_004444119.1:982213-987685 GCF_000243295.1 Trichechus manatus latirostris | reverse complement strand
GCATGTAATACAATGTGTATGCTCGTGCTGTCTGCACACACCCCATCCTGGACACAGTGGAGCTTGTTCTCGAATCCTGATTATGAGTGCATCCGTCCAAACACGCCTTCATCTAAGTGTCAAACACCAGAGTGAATCCTTCAGAAACCAGAGAGAGGATCCCCTTCTACTCGATCCTCCATCAGAGTCAGCTTTCTCTCCTCTTCTTATAAGTCACTGTATTTCAGGCACCAAGGGCAAATTCGGTCGCCAAAAAAACTAAAACTTGCTTGGAGAGAAGCGTGGGTGCCAGCCCTGGCTTCCGCTGGGACAGAAAGTGAGCACAGAGGAGGCTTCTATGAAGGAGCACACAGTGAACATGGCGGGCAGGCATGGGCAGAGCACGGGTCTTTGTGGTATGTTCCAGGATGTACAGTTGATGCAAATTTAGCATAACAATGCCCTAGTCTGCAGAGGCAGGGGGAGCTGACCTTTTAAACCTAGTGGACACAGTGTGAATCTAGGATCCTTGTTCCATGTGCCGCAGGCAGTGCGAGTAGCTGGCCTCTCCTCCTTCTCTCATCTCTGCGCTGCGGGCTGGTCTATAGAGAGCGTGCGTGATGGAGAACCAGGATTCTTGTGTCAAAGGAATTTAAGAAGAGGGAACACAACTGAGGTCTCAGAATAGGGAGTCTCTGTTTTCTCTTTTCTGTATATTTGTTAGTCTAGTAAAGGTTTCCAAGGTATACAGAGGGTTTCATTCTTATACAGAGCAGAGAGGGTTTTAAAAAAATAATGAAAGGGCCTTCCTTTTGCCCTGCGCTGTCTGTTTGGAGAGAGGCCTGCCGACCCACCCTGAGCACGCTGGCTTTCTAAACAGATGGGGCTCCTGGGGCATGGCTTTCTGATGTTGGAGGACGGGGAGGGGGAAGTGGCCGTCTGTGCAGGATGGACACCCCACACCTGCTCAGGCAGAGACACCCTTGGGCAGTGCTACAGAAGCGTCCCCTTGGCGAGAGAGGATGATAAGCCCCTTTTCTGGAATTCTGTGCATTTCCTTACAGTTTTGTATATTTCTGGAGTGATGGGATAGAGGAAGGCAGAGCCAGCCAGGCACCGAAGGATGTTAGGAAATTAATCCCCACACGTGTCCAGCCCCCTACTTACTGCAGCTTGGATCTAGGACACTCACAGGTGTCTTCTGTGGCCCTAAGACCCGTAGGCAGCACAGCAATGCCAGTGGGGCTTCAGGGCCAGGGTGAGGCCCCCACTCAGGGTCCCTGGATTTGGCCATGCAAATGAGAAAGGGGAGATCTTAATGCTCACAAAGAGGAGCTCTAGGGGATCTGATCCATGGCCCCCATTATCCGGACAACTGCAACATTCTCAGAGACCATTATATCAGAGATGGAAAATAAAGACTCACGTCATTGGCCTCCATGTTTTAAGTTTAATTATGGTGTTGCTGGACTGAAAGGGGTAAAAACTCCCATTGCCAATGAGTCAATTCCGACTTACAGTGACCCTGTAGGATTTCCAAGGCTGTAGTCTTTAGGGAAGCAAACTACCACATCTTTATCCTGTGGAGCAGCTGGTGGGTTCGAACTGCCAACTTTTCAGTTAGCAGCTGAGTGCTTAACCACTTGAAAGGGGGATAGGACCCTTACAATCAGTTGCTCTGGGAAAGACAGAAACATATTTGTCCATTCCGAGGTGGATGGCAGGTCAGGTTCGAGGTTAAAGTGTGTCCCCGTGGAGGCGGGTGTCTCTGGCGGTGAGTCCAGTGAGTAGGAGTGAGGGGCTTGTCTGAGGCCCCCTGAGACCAGCTGGAGGCAAGAGCATGCCTCCCTGGCAAGCAGCATCATTTATGACCCATTATGTAATGACACCGGCATTATAAATTGGAAAAATGTCTTGTAAGATGTTGTAAATAAGCATTTTTCTGGGAGCACACACAGGAATCCAGGAAATGCTGGCCTGAGGCTGACTGGGAGCAGAGCTTGGCTTTTTCTGCCTCTGACTCCCAGTCCACGGAGCAGAGGAAGGACCTTCTCATGGGCTCTGAGTCTCTTTCTTTCCAAGATGATGTTGACGATCTCCCCTGATTCCAGGAGAGAAATGCTAAGAGGAGAGGGTGGATGGGAAGTATTAGAGCCGCTGACCAGCACATCCTTTGCTGGACTTTTGGAGATCAAATCTTCCTCCACGGATTTCTCTCTCACATGCAAAACACTTTAATTATCTGCATTATTGCTGCCTGAAATGAAGAGCTCAAATACCTTTCTCTGGTATCGCATACTTAGACACGAAGCCCGCAGCCAAACGGCTCCATTTACGACCTCTCTGCTCCTGTCGCTTTGGCTTCTTCTCCCCCCTTTAACCTGAATCTCTAAACTATTTTAAACATGCCATTTTCCCCCACATTAGCAGAAGGGGTTCTTTTTTCTTTTCTACCTTTTTTTTCCCCTTCAGTCGATGAACTTTAAATGCAATCGTGCTCATCCCGGCTGACCCCGCCTGCTGTGAGTCATTGTCTCCAGGAGAATAGGAGCAGCTAAGAGCTTTTGTGAACGGGAGGAGAGAAGACAGACATTATTATGATTTTGAATCCAAAGCTCCCTTCTTTTCTTTCTTTTATTTTTTTCTTCCTGGATCTAACAGCTGTTTCCCATCACAACTGGTGTTTGAAAGACATTGCAAAAATGAGTGTATCAGTACCACAATTAGTTTCACAGGCGGCTAATAACTTACTTGCCAGCCGTGCCTGATTTAATCAGGACAGCCCTGATTTATGGCTGTTTGTCCCTGGGTCCGGTTTGCTCTGCCAGCGCCCTCGGAAGAGGCGCCCTGCCCGCTCTCCACTCCCTTCGCGGGGGTGCAGTGGACGAAAATCGCCCTCAGGGGCGCCTGCGTACCAAGTGAGGGCAGAGGAGGGCACGACCCACAGCTTCCTTCCCAGGCCGGGACCCCCACAGACCGAGCCACACAGCCCAGTGGGCAGGGCAGTCTGGGTACCACCCAGCCCCTCCCTCCCACCCCCTGCGCCCTCGCCAAGCTGCCCACACTCTGAGGTCGAAGATGTTCTGGAAGCTTCCCCTCCGTTCAGATGTGAGCGCCCCAAGCCTTTGGTGGGGAGGGGCGCTGTCAATGGTGCCAAATTATGCGAGTCTAGTTTTTGTGATGTGATCTACTGCCGTTCATTAGGGATGGAGCGGCGGCGTCTGGCTCATTTTTCTTAGGGCGGGCGAGCAGGTCTGCAGGGAGTCCCGGTGGTGAGAGGCTGCCCTGCCCTTTGCTCACTCAGCAACTTTGCTCCTTGCATTTTTTTTTTTTTTTAATGAAAAATTTTCATGCAAAATAGAGGAAGCAGACTTTCCACAGAGAAGTTAATAGACGGGGGTTTGCGCTAATCAGGCACAGGGTGCAGAGGAAGCAGTAACCACTTTAAAACATTTAAAAATACATATGTGGAAGGACAGCTGGGTTTCCCATTTGAAGGTGTGACTGTTGGGCCTGGATGACCCGTTGCCATTGAGTTGACCCAGACTCATGGCAATCCCATGTGGATCAGAGTAGAGCCGTGATCCGCAAGGTTTTCAGTGGCTGCTGTTTTGGAAATAGATTGCCAAACCTTTCTTCTGAGGCTCCTCTGGGTGGACTCAAATCTCCAACCTTTTGGTTACCAGCTGAGTGCATTAGCCCCCTTTGCACCACCCAGGGACTCTGGGGCCTTGATTGCTGTTGTTTCATGCCTTCTAGTCAATTCTGATTCATAGCAAGCATGTGACAGAGTAGAATTGCCCCATAAGGTTTTCTAGGCTGTAATCTTCATGGGAGCAAATCGCTAGGTCTTTCTCTCATGGAGCCGCTGGTGGGTTTGAACTGCCAATCTTCTGCTTAGCAGCGAGTACGTTAACCAGCAGCACCGCCAGGACACCTGGGCCTTGATTGTGTAGATGGAAATAAGCACAGGGCATGGCCTTTTGGGAATACTGAAAATTCCTGTTGAATTGTGTGGGGTGCCTCGAGAAGACAATGTGGATCAGAAGACAATGTGGTCTCCCAGGAGCCCCCTCTTTGGCAAGCACACAGAAGGCCTGTGTGAAGAGTCAAGGAACTGACCCATGCCACCCAAAAAGGAGAGCCTTTCCATTTCTCAGAGATCTAGGACTGGGTATGGTTGCTCAGGAAAGCCACCCAGATACCCTGGTCATGGAGCAACTGAGGAGTGGAGGGGCCTGTCCCCATCCCACTCCTCCAGCCCTGCAGGCCATCTAGGCAACGTCTGGGGCAGGGAAGGGACACCACCAGGGTGAAATGGCACCAGCAGGGCATCCTGGGGGACAGCACGGGGCTGTGGATCCCATCCACCGGGAGCTTTCCTGCTGCCCCAAGCCTCTTCACTTCCCCACAGTGAGGCCTCTTCGTAAGCCTTCAGTTCTCAGGGCAAACAACTTATCCCAAGATTGGAAGCATGAAGCATGCACAACATGGACAGTCAGACAGAGGCCAGAGCCAGCAGGATCTCATGAAAAGTAAGGAATGGGACCCGTGAGTCACCTTCTAGAACCCTCTGGCCACAATTCATGTCCACATCCCTCTCCCCACAATCTGATGGAAGCAAAGGTAAGCATCATCAACACCTAACACCCCATGTGTATCATAAAGAGTTACTTCCCAAACCCAGTGAAGCTGCTCGCTATTTTACAAATTAAAAAAAACTCCTGAACATACACCTGCAGGTGGTGACATTCCAGCCATGTGCAGTGCAGTTTGCATGAGAGGCCACATTGTCGTTGTTGCTAGGTGTCATCTGGTTGGTTCTGACTCATAGCGACCCTGTGCACAACAGAAGGAAACATCCTCACAGTCATTGCTCTGTTTGAGCCCATGGCTGCAGCCACTATGTCAGTCCATCTTGTTGAGGGCCTTCCTGGTTTTTGCTGACCTTCTACTTTACCAAGCATGATGGCCTTCTCCAGGGACTGGTCCCGCCTGATAATATGTCCAAAGTACGTGAGACTTACCACTAATCTGTTATGTTTATGACACTGAGCAGTTGTAAATGCCTATGAAATAAAAATGTGACTTAGCAGCAGTAATCAAAATCTATTAGCAATTACTGCAAAGAGAAAAGAAGGTCTGTCCTCACCATGCTAACTAAACTCTGCTCCTTGGTTCTGTGTCTGTGTTGCTGATTTTCCCATATTTTTGGAGAAAGTACAATAGCATCACTACAAGGACTTAATTTCTTTCTTACTCTTCTATTTTCTTTTTTGTTTGTTGGGAGTTTTCTTTTGTGTGGAGAGTTCAGCAATGGGAAAGGCTGTTTATGGTCTGATCTGTTTGTGAAGAGGGGCACCTGGCAGAAGGAAGTTTCTTTCATACAGACCATACCTGAAAGAATTATTTAAAAAGGAAAAACTAAGATCACCCTCAATCCAGTGGAGGTGGAGGTTGAAGGGGGTTGGATACCAGTCTCCAATTTGTATT
>NW_004444119.1:967435-981644 GCF_000243295.1 Trichechus manatus latirostris | reverse complement strand
TCTCATTACTGAACTCGGAAGTTAGAGCCCTGAGAAATCCCCAGCTCTCTCATATGTCCCCCAGGTCTAAGGAAACAGGCACAAAACAGAGAAAGAAAAAGAAGGAGGGAAGGGAGGGATGGAGGGAGAGACAAGAGGCAGAAGGTAGGGAGAAAACACTCTCATATTATTAGTATTTTCATACCCTGTTTTAATCTTTATTTTTTACCAGAAAAGCAACACACAAAACCTGTACCTAGAAAGGAAATTTTAGTTCATACCATACATGTTCAAACTGGAAAAGCTCAAGCAAGAACAACAAAGAATAATTAGGGAACTAGAGAAAGTAATTTATGGGAGAGACCAGTGTGGAGGAACTCACAGTTTGCAGTGGAGAACTGCAGACCTTCCCTGGTAAGTTTCTTGCTCATAATACGATGCAAGTGACACTCACTTGCCTGAGTAGTTTTGCCCCTGAACGTGACTTTGGAGGTTGTCCAGGATTCACTCTTGAATCTACATTCCTCAGACATCTCTGATGACACTGCTTAGCAAGACTTCGGCTTGCTTACTTTAGACACGTCACCAGGAAAGATCAATCACTAGAAAAGGACATCGTGGTTGGTAAAGTAGAAGGTCAGCAAAAACCAGGGAAACCCTCCATGAGATGGATTGACACAATAGCCAGAACAATGGGCTCAAGCATATCAAAGATCATGGAGGTGGCACAAGACTGGACAATGTTCCGTCCTGTTAAACATAAAGATGCCATGACTTGGAGTCAACTCAACAGTAACTAACAACAACAATGGCAAGACAAACTTGATTTTTGTGAAAATGATTCCATTGTGAAAACAGTTGTCTATCAGGTCGTCACTCATCAACTTTACTTCACTGAGCATCCAAATTTCTCATGAAACCTCCACCCTCCCCTGGACATGGTCCAGCACAGGGCAAGTTCAGAGCATTAGTGTGAGCTCTATTTCTTAATTGAAATGTGTTTACTTAACTGCAATTACAGGTCAAAGTGGTCAACCACAAAGAGCTGTAAAAACATTGGGCGAAGTCCCTGTCCATAAAACAAACAAAAGGACGTGGTAGATAGAGACAAAGCAACTCTCATGAGACATTAGTGGAAGAAATAATATGATAAATATCAAAAATGTGGCACAGACACTTAAAAATGAGAGCCAATGGGCACCAGTAGGAAGTACTGACCATAAAGAGGAAATAAATTAGAGAGAGGGATCATGACGCAATGAAGCCACTGGGGAGGAGTTCACAGGAATATGGGACTTGGATGCCTAGAAAACACCAGATCCAACCTGGGGCCATGCCTTCCTAGGTTCCCAGTGAACACTGCTTGTCCAAACCTTCATATCAAAGGGCATGTTGTTGTTGGTGTTGTTAGTGTTAGTTGCCATTAAGTCTGCTCTGACTCACGGTGACCCCATGTACAAAGAAAGGAAACATTGTCTAGTCCTGCAAGATACTGATGATGGTTGGTATGTTTGAGTCCACTGTTGTGGCTATTGCGTTGTCAGTCCATCTCATGGAGGGTTTCCCCCATTTTCACTGACCCTCTACTTCATAGCACTCTTGACTCAGCTTAAGAATCAGCCCTCCAGGGAACCTCTCTGACACTCCCCAGGGCCAAATGTCCTCCGTCTTTCCGTGCTATCAAAGACACCCAGGCATATGTTTCTCATTGCCTGTATCACACCATCATCTGTTTACTTATGCCTTCCTAGACTATATCAATGGGCTCAAGCATGCCAGCAATCATGAAGACAGTGCCGGACCAGGCAACGTTTCATCCTGTTGCACATAAGGTCACCCATGCATTGGAGTCAACTAGACAGCAACTAAAAACAACAGACTATAAGCTCCTTAGGGCTGGAAAGTATCTCTTGGTCATATCAGGATCAATTTATCCATACAGTCAACAATATTCATTCAGCACTGTGATGTCACAGCACTATGCTAGATAATACATTCCCAGTGCTTAGCTCAGCACTAGCCAGGTAGCAAAGGAAACTGAACTAGATAGCTCTAGCTTAATGAACACTGAAAGAATCTTAAAAGACTCATTGCCATCGAGTCGATTCTGACTCATAGGACAGAGTAGAACTGCCCCATAGGGTTTCCAAGGAGTGGCTGGCGGATTTGAACTGCCAACGTTTTGGTTAGCAGTGGAGCTCTTAACTGCTGTGCCACCAGGCCTCCGAAAGAACCTTAGGAATTAGAAATTTTTAAGTAGCCTATCAATCTAGAATTAAGCCATTTTGTTCAATTTAACAAACATTTCTGATGCCCTCCTGCATGCAAGCTGTGTTATGTGCTTCAGGAACACAAAATAGAAAATCCTCTGCCCTCAAAGAGCTTTAAATCTGGTAGAAAGAAGATACAGAAGTAAATATGATAAGATACAGGATATAAACGCCATAAGGAAAGCACAATGTCCTGTGAGAATTCAGAGGAGAGAAATTCTTCAGCCATTTGGAAGGTCAGAAAGAGGTGGTATTTGAGATGGCCTTCAGATGAGGAGTGGGATTTTGATGGGGAGGGATGGTGATGGGAACAGATGGAAGAGTCAGAAGAAAGGTACTCGAGTGGGGGAATGTAAGGAACCTGCATGGAACCAAGTTTGGTGAGAGTGTAATGTATCCATAAAACCAAAACCTCTGTTGCCATCAAGTCGATTTCAACTCATAGCGACCCTATAGAACAGAGTAGAAATGTGCCATAGGGTTTCCAAGGAGTGGCTGGTGGATTCGAACTGTTGATCTTTTGGTTAGCAGCCAAGCACTTAACTACTGTGCCACCAGGGCTCCAATGTATCCATAGAGGAGTGTATTGGTTTCCTGGGGCTGCCATAACAAAGTCCCACAAACTGGGTGGCTTATGAGAGCAGAAACTTACTGTGTCACAGTTCTGGAGGCCGGAAGTCCAAAATCAAAGTGTCAGCAGGACCATGCTCCCTCTGTACTTCTAAGGAGGGATCCTTCTTTGTCTCTTCCAGCTTCTGAGGGTTTTCTGCAATCCTTGGCTTGTAGCGGCATCACTTCAGTCTCTGCTTCCATCTTCACATGGCTATATTCCTTCTGTGTCTCCATATATCTGCATCTTCACATAACGTTCTCCTGTCTGTGTGTCTGTGTCCAAACTTCCTGTTCTTATCAGGACACTAGTCATTGGATTAGGGCCCACCCTAGTCAACTGTGACCTCACATTAACTTGACTGCGTCTATTCCTGAATAAAGTCACGTTCCCAGGTACTGGGAGTCAGGACTTCAACATATCTTTTTGGAGACACAGTTCAATCACAACAAGGAGTATCAGGAAACAGCAGAAACAAGGCTAAAACGGGAATTCCAGCTATGCTGTGGAGGTGGGATGCTGGCAAAGGACGATGTGTCTGACTTGCAGGGGAACTGTGCTTTAGGTAACCAACACAAGACAGAAGTCCCCCGTCAATGGGAAGGCTCCATTCCTTACCTTGTTTATCCCCTACCCTTTGGAAGAGAGTGGGTCTAGGCGGGGTGCAGGTTTCGATGTTACAGCTTCTTCTGATGCACAAACTGCTTCCTGGATGTGCTAGGGGGACTTTGGGGAAAGCTTCGAGGCCCCTGGAATGCAAGGTAGCTCTCTGCAGTTGTAAGCTGTAGAATGACTGAGTGGTGGTCCGAGAATCTTCGTCCACACAAGGATCATGGTCCTATCCAGACATGCAGCCTCCAATGATGCCAACCATGGCCACAGCGAGGTTAGCGGAGAAGGCACGGCCCACGTCAGGTGTTTATGGGGCCTTCAGAGCCTAGATCCATATATGTCAACGAAAAGCCAATATGCCTTTAAACATTCAGTATTTTATTGTACTCTTACCACGTAGTCACTAATAGGTAGTTCCTCCACCAAAGGATTAGGTCTATAAATACATATTAGGGTTTTGAAAATTTGTACAACTTTTCATGCTAAATGAATCCCAATCCTTTCTAATCTGGGTTGAACCACCCACAACAGACAGTGTGGGACAGTGTGGCCCACTAAATGATGGTTGTTTTCGGATGCATTAAAGTTTCCTGGGGAAGGGAGGAACTAATGACATAAAAACTTATTTTTATACCTCTGATGGTTTGGTGGAGCCCGGGTGGCACCGTCGTTAAGAGCTTGGCTGCTAACCAAAAAGTCGGCTGTTTGAATCCACCAGCCGCTCCTTGGAAACCCTATGGGGCAGTTCTACTCTGTCCTATAGGGTTGCTTGCTATGAGTTGGAATCGACTTGACAGCAACAGGTTTTTTTTTTTTTTTTTTGGATGGTTTAGTAAATTTTCATAAGAATACACTGTTGAAAGATTTAACCCACAAATGCATAGCCTTTTGTAAATTACTAATATTTTGAACTACAGTATTGTACATCTCACCTCTGCCCACCCCTTCTGAACCCACACCCAAGTTGGAAGGACTCTATTTTGTGCACTAAGTTCTTCTATATCTGGGGCCTTGCCTGTCTGCCATATAAATATGTAAGCCCCTCACCCCTTCCCTGAAGAGATATACGGATAAGTGGGCAGCCATTTTATTGGAAAGTTTATCTCTCGTGTCAAGGTGATCAGTTTAGAAGACGTACTTGGAAGTATGGTTAGTTGTAAGTGAGAGAAAAGACCCAGTCACTTCTGGGGCGTGTGATTTATAACAGAGGGGAGGAAATCATGAGAAGACCTATCTTAACTCTCAGGGCTTCCATCAAGCCGTGGCAGCGTACCTGCATTGGGAAAGGCCCAAACCAGCCCGGGTAAAACGGGGAGGTGAGTTTTACACTCAAATCCCTCATAAGCAGAATGGCTATTAACCTGCAGAATCGCTCTTTGGCACTCTCCAGGAAGACCGGGTTTGAGCGATTGTGTTCCTGTGTAAGATAAATAAAAATGTCTGTAGTTACTAGAGCAGAGCTCCTGAAGGGTGGGCTGGAGGGCAGCAGAGGAGAGAGGGTCAAGAGAGACGAGGACGAGCAGGAGGCGTCAAAGTGCCAGCAGCACCAATGGAGAGAATTGCCTCTCTGACATCTCAACACCTTTGCCATTGTGTTTTGTTTTGTCTCATTTCGTTTTGCTTTTAATGGAAATTTAGTATATGTATAATAATATTAGTAAAAAAAACCCCGTGCTGTCGAGTCGATTCTGATTCATAGCGACCCTACAGGACACAGTAGAACTGCCTCATAGATTTTCCAAGCAGCGCCTGGTGGATTCAAGCTGCCAACGTTTTGGTTAGCAGCTGTAGCTCTTAACCACTATGCCACCAGGGTTTCCATTATACTTATAATAAGGACATTGAATTTGGAAAATTTTGCCGTCATTGAATGACAGTAAATGGGAAGTGACAAGGCAAGGTGGTGCAATGGTTAAGCATTCGATTGCTAATGGAAACGCCAGTTGTTCCAACCTACCAGATGCTCTGCAGGAAAAAGATGTGGCAGCCTGCTTCCGTAAAGATTATAGCCTTGGAAATCCTATGGGACGGTTCTACTCTGTTCTATAGGGTCTCTATGAGTCAGAATTGACTCAATGGCAATGGGTTTGGTTTTTAGTATAGAGCAACAAGGGGAGGCCCAGAGTGGTACAACAGTTAATGTGCTCAGCTGCTAACCTAAAGGTTGGCAGTTCAAGTCTACCCAAAGATGCCTTGGAAGAAAGGCCTGCTGACCTACTTCCTAAAAACCAGCCATTGGAAACCCTGTGGAGCACAGTTCTACCCTGACACATATGTGGTCACCATGTATTGGAGTCAATTCTACAACAACTGGAAAAAAAGAGGAACAAGACAAACAACACTGTCTTAAACACACTAACTGCTTAACCATTCATACCATTTGAAGCTCAACAGGAGAGAGAAACAGACACCGATTTTTGTAGCCAAAATGTTGCTGTTGTTGTTGTTGTTAGGTGCCGTCGAGTCAGTTCCAACTCATAGCAAGCCTATGTACAAAAGAATGAAATACTGCCCAGTCCTGCTCCATCCTCACAATCATTGTTATACTGAGCCCATTGTTGCAGCCACTGTGTCAATCCATCTCATTGAGGGTCTTACTCTTTTTCACTGACCCTCTACTTTACCAAGTGGGATGTCCTTCTCCAGGGACTGGTCCCTCCTGATAACATGTCCAAGGTATGTGAGACAAAGTCTCTCAATCTGTGCTTCTAATGAGCATTCCGGCTGTACTTCTTCCAAAACAGATTTATTTGTTCTTCTGGCAGTCCATGGTATATCCAGGATTCTTTGCCAACATCATGATTTGAAGGCGCCAATTCTTCAGTCTTCCTCATTTATTGTCCAGTTTTCACATGCGTATGAGGCGATTGAAAATACTATGTCTTGGGTCAGGTGCACCTTAGTCCTCCAAGTGACATCTTTGCTTTTTAACACTTTAAAGAGGTCTTTTGCAGCAGATTTGCCTAATGCAATTCGTTGTTTGATTTCTTGACTGCTGCTTCCATGGGTGTTGATCGTGGATCCAAATAAAATTAAATCCTTGACAACTTCAGTATTTTCTCTGTTTATCATGATGTTGCTTATTGGTCCAATTGTGAGGATTTTTGTTTTCTTTATGTTGAAGTGAAATCCATACTGAAGCCTGTAGTCTTTGACCTTCATCGGTAAGTGCTTTAAGCCCTCTTCACTTTTAGCAAGCAAGGTTGTGTCATCTGCGTATCTCAGGTTGTTAATGACCTTTCCACCAATCGTAATGCCACATTCTTCACATAGTCCAGCTTCTCGAGTTATTTGCTCACCATACAGATTGAATAGGCATGGTGAAAGGATACAACCCTGATGCACACCTTTCCTGACTGTAAACCACGCAATATCCCCTTGGTCTGTTTGAACGACTGCCTCTTGGTCTATGTACATGAGCACAATTAAGTGTTCTGGAATGCCCATTCTTCACTATGTTATCCATAATTTGTTATGATCCACACAACTGAATGCCTTTGCATAGTCAATAAAACACAGGTAAACCTCCTTCTGGTATTCTCTGCTTTCAGCCAAGATTCATCTGACTTCAGCAGTGATATCCCTCATTTCATGTCCTCTTCTGAATCTGGCTTGAATTTCTGGCAGTTCCCTGTTGATGTACTGCTGCAACCACTTCTGAATGATCGTCGGTAAAATTTTACTTGTGTGTGATATTAATGATATTGTTCAATAATTTCTGCATTCTACTGGATTGCCTTTCATTGGAATGAGCACAAGTCTGAATCTCTTCCAGTCAGCTGACCAGGTAGCTGTCTTCCAAATTTCTTGGCATAGATGAGTGAGCACCTCCAGTGCTGCATCCATTTGTTGAAACACTTCAATTGGTATTCCATCAATTCCCGGAGCCTTGTTTCGGCCAATGCCTTCAGTGCAGCTTGGACTTCTTCCTTCAGTTCCATCAGTTCTTGATCATATAATATCTCCTGAAATGATTGAATGTCAACCAATTCTTTTTGGTACAGTAACTCTGTGTATTCCTTCCATCTTCTTTTGATGCTTCCTGCGTCGTTCAGTATTTTCCCTGTAGAATCCTTCAATATTGCAACTCGAGGCTTGAATTTTTTCTTCAGTTCTTTCAGTTTGAGAAATGCTGAGTGTATTCTTCCTTTTTGGTTTTCTAAATCCAGCTCTTTGTACATTTCATTATAATACTTTACTTTGTCTTCTTGACCCGCCCTTTGAAATCTTGAAATCCAAAATAGGACATAAGATATCACAGCTTCCTCTCGGCACCAACAACCTGTACACACACAGGCATTTGCTCCATCTGAGTGTGAGTCACTACGTGCTGTTTCCCATTCTTGTTGCTTATCTTTGCTCGCCAGTCTGCCTTTCCAGGGTATCAAGGGATTCTTCAACGCTATCGTGAGTTACATGAATTTAGACAAGAAGAGGGGCCCCCTCCCCATCCTGTATCATCACCTTCAATGAAGATGCTGCAGAACCATGTATAAAAAAAAATTAAAGGCAACTCCAGTACCATTATCAACAGTGACATGTTGCCAATACATGTTCAGCAGCAAAGCAGTGCTAGTGACATCTTGTGGTTAGCACCAGTGATGGCCCCTCCTCACAGCTTCTCCATGGGAGCACAAGCTGTCTGCCGTGTCACATCTTGTCACTACTTATACGTCACTGAAGGGCCAGACATCTGGGACTGTGATTGCTTCAGCCAGGGTCCAGTCATGCACCACTTGAATCTTCTCTTCCCAACTTGGCTCGCAAGCCGCAGACCTGCCAGTGCCTCTCCCACCACAAGCCCTTGGGCTGGGGTTAAGTCACAGTTGTGCCTTTTGGCTAAATTCGTACAGAAAGACTGCTTTTCAGTGTGGCTATAGGCAATGTTTGTGAGCCCTGCGCCCTGCCACGAGAGCATTCTAGGAGGCGCTGGCAGGATGGCTTAGAAAGAAAGCCATCCCAAGAAAGACAGAAGTCAGACTGTCCAGGCACAGAGGGTACAAGACCCTCGGGAGTAGAGGAGTAGAAGACATGGACAGCTTAAGTTCATTGTTCCCTCTCATATGTCTTCCCACCCCTTACATTCATATATATATAACATATATATGTTACTGATAAAATATATATAACACAAAATTTGCCACTTTTACCATTTTTGTGACATCAATCACATTCAATATGCTGTACAATCATCACCAGTATTGATTTCCAAAAAGGTTTCATCACCCCAAAGAGAAACTCAGTGCCCTTGAGTAATAACTCTCTACTCCCCTCTCCCTATGTATTTGCCTATTCTAAATACGGGTAGTCCCCAACTTACAATGTATTCGAGTTACCACAAACTGCGCTTATGACTGTCCATTTTGATTTTTTGTACACCTTATTGTTAGTAATATGCACTACATACGATGTTGCAGCATGTAATTTGCTGGTAATATCATTCTAATGCCAACGCCCAAAGACAAAGATGGGACTTATAAAGGTACTGAAAATAGAAGGCAATAATAATGAAAACTAAAAAAGTGAGGTATTCAACTTGCGTCAGAACTGACTTATGATGGAGTTTGTTGGAATGGAACCTCATCTTAAGTCAGGGACTACCTGTATTTCATACAATATTTAGCCTTTTGTATCTGACTTATTTCACTCAGAATAACGTTTTCAGAGTTCACCCATGTCATGGCATGTAGCAGGACTTCCTTTCTCTTTATGGCTGAGTAATATTTCATTGTGTGTATATGCCACATCTTGGTATCCATTCATCCGTTGATGGCCACTTGAGTTGTTCCCACTGTTTGCCTACCGTGAATAGTGCTGCGGTGAATATTGCTGTGCATGTGTCGAGGGGAGTGGTGCAGTCACACCTGGGTTTACCTTTTGGAGTTGTTTTTCCAACTTTTACATTCTATTCAAATGACTCTAAGGGCATGTTTTTTAAAGCCCTGACTTCTGGGACTGGTTACTCTCTGAGTCATTGATGCACAGAAATACGCGAGATTATCTAATCACAGCAAATGAGATAATTTATTTCTTTTAAAGAAACCATATTTTATGTTTGGGGCCCACACAGCTACTGAATACAAATGAGTTGCCTTTACTTTGAGTATATGTTATTTTTAAGTATGATTTAAACTTCAAACAATGTCTTTGTGCTAGGGATTTCAAAGGGAATCCTCATAGCACATCACTTTGACAGTACCAGTTTTACCATCCTAGGCCCTTTTGTTGCTATTGTTTATCTTTTGGACAATCCTTCAAGGTAGAAAACAGAGATATTACCATGCCCACTTTTTTGGACAGGGTCTATTGAAAAAGAGAGAAACTAGGTATTTACCTCCAAATTTGCACCAATGGTGGTATGTTAAGAACTAAACCATGATCCCTCCTCCTTCTTGTTGGGGTGGCACCTACTCCATGGAGTTGAGTTCTCTCAACAATCTGAGGGGGAGCCTGGTCCCACCAGTCAGCAGGAACAGACTGCCTGGAATGCAGAGAATCTTGCAAGAACTGGGTGTCTCCCCAGAGAAGGACAGAGGGTGCTCCAGGAGGAAGAGTCTACCCCACCCTCACTCCCTGGACCCCTCTTGACTCCCTACCTGTGGGCGCTGGTGGAGGGGTACAGTCACACCTGCGTCTATGCAAATGGCCCCTCCTGATGTCATGCAGCGCTCACCTGCCTGCCATAATCAGCAGCTCTGGGCGTGCTTGGCATTCGTGTTCCACCTGAACATGGAGCCTTCCTGTCTCTACACCAGTACCTTCCGCACTGGCCCAAGGTGACAGCTCCCACAGGGCGGATGAAAGAAAATGTGTCAGCCTGTGCTTCCAGGGAATTCTCTTTCCTACTCAGGTTTCCAAAGACAAGCAGCAACAAAAAGACAGGCGTGGAGGGAGCTTGGCCTCTGTGCTAGAAAGCGTTTTGGTCATGTCCTGGGGCCCCGTCTGCACAGCGGAAGGTCTGCTGTGGACCTAGGTGCTCCAGCCTTCCCTGTGAATTGCGCACAGGCAAGAGTTTGTGATGGCATCAACCCCAAAGTAGTCATTTCATTTTTTACAGTAATTACTTGACATCCTATAGGCAAGAAAAGTTGGCTGTTTAATTCAAGGGTCTGCTTTTAACCGATTACTTGCATGTTATCGTCACAGCACCCAATTAAATTCTAATCCACATCTGAAAAAGAAATGCCTAAAATATTCAAGAATGCTTATGATTTACACAAGCATCAAATCCCCACAGCGACTGTCCTGTAGTCTGGCCATGTGTGCAGTCCAAGGGGGTGGTGGTGTTTTTTCTCAGGAACTCAGAGGTCTGAGGGGTTTGCTGCATACAGAGGATGACCAGACCAGCTTTTCACTTTGACTTTAGTTGCTTTGTACATTTACAACAGACCTTGAAGTTAGATGGTGATCTAATTTCCTCTTCTCCCAAGATATATATAGACTAATAAACTGCATAACTACTCCCTTGGATAAAGGGGATGTTGAGAAGTGCATATTGGGGCCCTTTCCCAGGCATCTATTATTCAAGGGGAAAACTTGCACGTGTTGAACTTGAACTCTGAGAGTAGCTGTGCAGACAAGAATCCTTCTCAGAAAAAGTTAGTACGATTTTTCTTAGCCGGAGCCCTGGTGGCACAGTGGTTAAGTGTTTGGCTGCTAACCACTCCTTGGAAACCGCTGGGAGCAGTTCTACTCTGTCCTATAGGGTTGCTATGAGTCAGAATCAACTCGACGGCAATGGGTTTGATTTTTTTTGTTTGTTTGTTTTTCTTTTTTAACTAAAATAATTCAGTTAGAATGTTAGCAGAGTAACTTGCTGAAAGATAGCTAGTATTACAAAGAGAAAGCTTTCAGTCAATAACAATATAACACAACACTTGCCTATTCAACATTTTTAAGTGTGCAATTGAGGGCGATTGATTACATTCATCATGTTGTGCAACCATCATCACTGTCCATTGCCAAATTTTCCATCACTATTAACAGATACTCAATGCTTCCTAAACAACGGCCCCCTCTTTCACCCACCCAGCCACCCCTGGTACCCACTAATAAACTTTGGTCTCTATACATTTGCCTCTTCTAGATGTTTCGTGTAAGAGGGATCATACGATATGTGCCCTTTTGTGTCTGACTTATGTCACTCAGCATAATGTGTTCAAGGTTCATTTATGTTGTAGCATCTACCAGGACTTCACTTCACTTTATGGCTAAACGATATTCTGTTAAGGTGTTTATCCACTCATCTGTTGATGTTTCCCCCCTTTGGCTATTGTGAATAACGCTGCAATGAACATCAGTGTACTTGTGTCTATTTGAGTCACTGTTTTCAAGTCTCTTAGGTATATGCCTAGGAGTAGAATTTTGGCAAACGTTGTGTTTATATATAATGTATATTTATAAATTAATTAATTTCTCTGTTCTACTACCAGATCCAATAAACATGGCAACTCAAAAAAGAAATGATGTTTAATTCTCTTGACTAAAACTCTGCTTATTCTCAATACATTAGTGTCACTTACGGAGCACCAACTCTATGCAGAATGCTGTCCTGGGCACTAAAATACTGACCAGAATTGAGATGATGCAGACATTGCTCTTAAAGGCTTCCAATCAACAGGAAGATGATAAACGCATGAACATTTTAACTAGGAATGATGCTGAGTAGTGGGTATGACCTTGAAGCAGAGCCACAGAAGCAACAACATGGCCAGATACAGAGAAATGCAGCACTTAAGGGAACTGAAGAACTCAATTCCCAGTCCCACCCGGCACTGCACTGAAAGCCACTATGGCTTCTCCCAGCGTTGGTGTGGGAAGGGAAGGGAAACAGATGTGAAGGAGGGGTACAAAGGAGAAGCCACACAAATCGAACCAAGCTTCTTGCTTGCACATTTTAAATAAAGGAACAACCTATGTTCTTCCCCCACATCAAGGTAAGCGTGGCCAGAAGTGATTTCTGAGTCAGATGCTGACCTTGCCAGTCTCAATGCGGCCTCCCCTCTCTGTTGCTTCATTTCATAAAGCACAGCTAACTGAATGATAGATGGTGAAGTCACTTGGGCAGTCGCCAGTAGCTATCTCCTTCTGTTCTGAGACCTGCATCCAAATTTAAGCCTGTGAAATGGCTTGGGTGATCTTAATTTGACAGTTGTCAACATTTCAAAATCATTGCCAAGTTCAGCCAAATGGAAGCCTTTGATCGGGTGCAGCTCTCTGTGTATGTGTGTGTGTGCGTGCGCGTTGTGCATGTGTTGTGTGTATCAGAGAGTTGCCAATCTGAACGTGGAGAATACACCTGTGCATCGTGTAGAGTCATATCTCATTAGCAAGCCTCCACATGATGAATTCTGTGGGAGGGCGATAGAAGATGGCACTTCAATTAGTTTGGTCCAAGAAAGGGGCAAAATTTGCAGATGAAAATTTGTGGCTAGTGGATTCAAAGAACTATTCATTAAAATCTGAAAATAAGAAAACTATTGTACAGAGTGTAAACTTTTAAATAAATAAAAAAAAAGAACAGGGCATAATCCCGGACAAGTCAGTTCATACTAAATGTTATTTATTCAGGGCATATGTTTCAATACAAATATCTGAGTCTAAGCTAAATTTGAGGACAATTTAACCAAGTCAGCAACAGTAGAAAAAACAATAATAAAAATGATGATAATAATTGTGAAAACAATAAGACTTTTCTGAGCTTTACCATGTACCAGATATCTCATTTGAAAATGAAACTACTAGCACAGCAAATATGAGATCACCATTGGGAAGTGATGGAAATAAAAATGGAGAAATATGTAAACCCTCTGTGTAGGGAACAAAGCTGTGAGTTTAGGAATCTTTTTCCTTTGTTCTATAAGGTACAGTCATGCAGACTCTAAAGGTTATATCTATCAGTGCCAAATATCAAGAAAGTAAGAAGAGAAGCTAAAGGATATGTTTTTGAGACTGTCTTTCCCTTTTCCTTGTTTCAGTATGTTGGGGCGAGTGTTCCTCAAAAATGAAAGTCCTACATTAAAATGTAGATTTGTAAGAACAAGGCTTTATTTGATAACAATAGGTTGGAATGGCATATTGTAAGTCTCTAACAAATATTTGTGGAATAAATAAGTGGATGCTCAATGAGCATTAAAAAAAATCCATATAGTTCCATAAATCAAGAAAAATACTCTTTTTAGAAGATGAGATATGATTTATTATTAATACAATGGTAGAAGTATTTCCAAAACTGTCCCTAAATAAATTGTGTTGAGCTCATAAATCAAGAAGATATTGAAAATTGACTCTGATATCCCATAACCAGCTGACTGGAGGGATAACTAACCAAAATTCTGTGAAAGGGTCTTGAGTCTTGTGAAATAATCATAATTCGAGTTTCTAAACCGCTCATATGAGTACTCCCATACTCACCCTTGTCTCTAATCCCATACTTGCTTATGTCCCTAATCCCATACTCATCATGCTTTGCTGTGGGGTTCCTTTTTCCTTTTTTAAATTGTACTTTAAATGAAGGTTTATAGAACAAACTAGCTTCTCATTAAACAGTTAGTACACATGTTGTTTTGTGACATTGGTTAACAACCTGTGACGTGTCAATACTCTTCCTTCTCGACCTTGGGTTCCCTATTACCAGCTTTCCTCTCCCCTCCTGCCTTCTAGTCCTTGCCCCTGGGTTGGTGTGCCCCTTTAGTCTCATTTTGTTTTATGGGCCTGTCTAATCTTTGGCTGAAGGGTG
>NW_004444119.1:966093-967069 GCF_000243295.1 Trichechus manatus latirostris | reverse complement strand
TAGAATATTTTCTTTATAAACTATGTTATGCCAATTGAGCTAGAGGTTCCCTGAGACCATGGTCCTGCTTTGGTTTTTTTGTTGTTGTTTTTTTTTTACATAGATGGGTTCTCAGCATTCGGATGCATATGTTAAGAGGAGTGAGTATTCCCTCAGCTGCCTTTCGCATATTGACTCACCTAGGTGGATTTGGAGTGACTGGATTATTTTTAGAATCATTCTACAATGATTCTTCCATGATGTACTGTCTTTTTAAGCAAATAACATGTGCATTGTAAGTTTCTTGCCAACCACACAACCCCCTTGCTATTTTCATAAGCTAGCATTGTGAATGTTATATGCGCAGACACGTTAATTACATGGGTGCGTTATTTGCGGAAAATACAGTATCTCTTCCCTGTGCTTCCATCGCAAGGACAAAATCAAGTTGTGTCAAGGAAAAAGAATTCCATGAATGGTTTCGGCAGTTTTAGAGGAACACAGATGTTTCTTCACTGGCGTAGTTCCACATTTCATATTGATATAAATGTTAATTTGAGGACCTCTAAGGATAATAGGGTTTCAAGACATTCAATTTAATCTTTCCATCGACAACAAGAAAGGAATGTCCCAAATAACCAACAAACCTTGGGTGGTATAGAGGCGTCTCACCCTATGTTAGGAGCTTTGTGTGTTAGAAATAGATGAAAATCAAGGGACTTTCTATCACTAATGCTACAAATTTGTATATTAGTATATTGGTGGTTGATATTTTTTAATCAAACATTTTATAGTGCAGTAATTGTAGATTTGCATGCAGTTGTAAGCTATAATACAGAAAGCAGCATATTGTTGATTCATGTGTTTCATTCCACTCTAGCAATCTCTAGCTTTTAATTAGTGTATTTAGACATTTACATTTAATATAACTGGTGATATGTTAGGCGGTAAGTCTGTTGCTTTATTTTTTGCATTCTGTTTGTTGTTTCCTTGTTTT
>NW_004444119.1:961950-963465 GCF_000243295.1 Trichechus manatus latirostris | reverse complement strand
ACCCACAGGAAAATCTCATACATGTAATCAATATGTGGATTACATGGGAATATGCATTTATGAATACTTATGTAATTGCACATTTAATTTGTGCTTTTCACTTTATGTAAATTTTACCTTATAAAAACTGTACAAATTATTGAACTGTAGTAGATTTTCTTCTTGCGGTGTTATGGTTTAGCAATTATAAAACTACTTTCTGTGCATTCTAGTCTTGAGAATATGAATAAATACACTGAGGATAATGGGAGCTTGATTTCTTACTGTTGGGGAAGGTAGCTACAAATACTGTTGGGCTAGAATTAAATGTATCAGTATTAACTCATGATTTTCAATATCTAGTTAGCTAGCTATATAATGATATATGACAGATAAATTGAGAGATAATGGATAAATGGATGGATGATAGATAGATATGGATGAGCATATATATCTCAGCACTGTCTGCTAATAGGGTCTAGAAGCATGGCACACCCATAGCAATGAGCACACCTACATATCTAGATCTTGACTTCTAAATACCCTTCTCCACTAAATGGAACCAGAGTTCCTTGGAGAAAAAGCTGATTCCATGGCTGAGACAGAGAAAGTACAAGTAGAATCTGGAACATCTTGTTGTGCCAGAAAAATAGGAAACGCTCAAAGAATGACAGAGACATACAAGGGAGAGACATACAGGACATATAAGAGCCAGCTTGAAAAGGCTCCCACTTCTCTTGGCCGGGAATCCAAGCCAGGTCTCCCTACATGGAAGGCAAAGAATTCTACCACTGAACCACAACTGGCTCCTTGCTGCGTATAGGGAGGACCTGTTGCATCTCTGAATATATAATTAGTTTGCCTCTGGTTCTGGAGGTTAACTTAGGTAAACCATTAATAGCCAAGATAAAGTTTTCTTCCAATAGATCTATTCAGTATTTTTTTCACACAGTCAAGAGCTTCCAGCACCACCGTAAGTAGATATAATTATAAAGAAAAAGTTGAAGGGTAAATGTAAATCCAAAATGTCTATTGTCTCCAGTTACTTGCTTACTTACAAGAAAATAAATTATACTAATGTTTGAATTGGGGAAAGATAAGGGGAAACATAATAAAACAAATACAAGCACAGGAGAATAGATTACTTAGACAAAATATTCCAAAATTTCTTATGCAAAAAGGAATTACCAAGCCAATATACTTGATCAATTCACAGACTATTCAAATAGTTAGGAAGATCCATATGTACAATCCTGAATTATTTGTCCTGGGATTGTATTATACTGATCTTGTAGCAGATTTACCATCAAAATTAAGTTTTTCTCGAGATAATGGTAAAGTCGGCTTGCATTTTTCCAAAACGAGGACCCAATGTATGCAGGATGACAAAACATCAGCTGGAATGAACCCTGTACTGTGTATAATCCATAGAAAGTCCATCTATGTGCATATGTAGGAATTGATTATAATTTTTTTCTCAAAACAGAGAGTCTCAGATGAAATTTTTAACTGCTTCAAATATGTAGTTTTAGAATA
>NW_004444119.1:958875-960454 GCF_000243295.1 Trichechus manatus latirostris | reverse complement strand
TGTCAGCTTGGCTCTGACTCATAACAACCTTATGTATAACGTTGCCCAGTCCTGTGCCATCTTCATGATCATTGATATGTTTGGTTACATTGTTGTAGCTATTGCTTCAATCTCATTGAGGGTTTCCCTTGCCTTCATTAGTCCTCCACCTTACCAAACATGAGGTCCTTCTCCAGCGATCAGTTCCTTCTGATGATATATCCAACCTAAGTGAGTTGGAGTCTCAAACAATATTCTGTGATTTATTGGCTAATTTTTGGAAGTAAACACAAGGCCTTTCTTCCTACTCTGTCTTAATTTGGAAGCTCCATTGACACCTGCCCGTCATGGATGACCCTCTGGCATTTGAAATACCAGTGGTACAGCTTCCAGAATCAAAGCAACACACAGCCACCATAGCATGATAAACTGACAGGTGTGGAGTTGCTTAGTAAGTAGAGGTTTTTTATTATTGTCACCTGGGCCTTGACTGATACAGTCTTTGACATCAGAAGTGATTGCATGTAAAATATGCTCGGGGCTGGGCACCAAGAGTACCAGGCATCCATGGCTGTCTGTGGTGATGTCATTGTTAGGTGCCATTGAGTCGGTTCCAACTGATAGCGACCGTATGTACAACAGAATGAAACACTGCCCAGTCCTGCACTATTGTCACAATCGTTGCTATGTGTGAGCCCATCGTTACAACCACTGCATCAATCCATCTCATTGAGGGTCTTCCTCTTTTTCACTGACCTGCTACTTTACCAAGCATGATGTCCTTTTCCAGGGACTGGTCCCTCCTGATTACATGTCCAAAGTACGTGAGAATGAAGTCTCGCTATCCTTGCTTCTAAGTAGTATTCTGGTTGTACTTCTTCAAAGACAAATTTGTTTGTTCTTCTGGCAGTCCATGGTGTATTCAATATTCTCTACCAACATCATAATTCAAAGGCACCAATTCTTCTTTGATCTTTTTTATTCATTGTCCAGCTTTCACATACATATAAGGCAATTGAAAATACCATAGCTTGGGTCAGGCACACCTGAGTCCTCAGAATGACATCTTTGTTTTTTAACACTTTAAAGAGGTCTTTTGCAGCAGATTTGCCCAATGCAATATGTCACTTGATTTCTTGACTGATGCTTCCATGGGCGTTGATTGTGGATTCAAGTAAAATGACACTTTGACAACTTCAATATTTTCTCCATTTATCATGATGTTGCTTATTGGTCCAATTGTGAGCATTTTTGTTTTCTTTATGTTGAGGTGCAATCCATACTGAAGGCTGTAGTCTTTAATCTTCATCAGTAAGTACTTCAAGTCCTCTTTGCTTTCAGCAAGCAAGGTTGTTTCATTTGTATATTTCGGGTTGTTAATGAGTCTTCCTCCAATCCTGATTCTGTGTTCTTCTTCATATAGTCCAACTTCTTGGATTATTTGCTCAGGTTATAGATTTAATAAGTTTGGTGAAAGGATACAACCCTGACACACACCTTTCCTGATTTTAAACCACACAGTATCTCCTTGTTCTGTTCAAATGACTGCCTCTTGGTCTATATACAGGTTCCACATGAGCACAATCGAGTGTTCTCAAAT
>NW_004444119.1:930610-957425 GCF_000243295.1 Trichechus manatus latirostris | reverse complement strand
GTCACTAGTGTTCAATGTGCCAAATCCATTCTTGAGATGGTCTCTAAATTCAGGTGGAATATTTTCAAGGTTGTACTTTGGCTCTTGTGGACTTGTAGTGATATAGCTACTTAAATATCACCTGGGATGTGTCTTCTGTGGGCAAATGGAGAGTCCCGCCTGGCAGAGTTGCTTATTGAGGGAAAAGAGAACCAGAAATGGCAATGAAGGAAAAAAATTATAACACCTATGATGCTTTAGAAACAAGGGTGCCCTGCTATTCCTTTCCTTCTCCTTTAGGTGTGCCTTTTAATTTGACCAAATTTCCTCACGTTCTCTTTCTCTTTTCCTTTCGGCTACTAAGGGTAGTGCCATCATTATAATTTAGTCCAAAGTTACAGGGCATTCAGACAGGATTAGGACTGAAGTTGAAGAGGCATGAATATCCTGCAAGTGGAGGCCATGTCTGAGTGATTTTGTTCTCCTCTTTGTGAAGAGGATGAGCCTATTTCCCTTTACGTGAGGGGCAGCTGCATTCTCTCAGGCTTTTGCTGCTGTTGAGCTGTTGAAGTGCAAGTCCAGGATGCTGAGCAGTAAGAGCGCTGATGTTGTTGTTGTTGTTAGTTGCCTTTGAGTCAGCTCCAAGTGGGTTGGATTGTAAATTTCCTTGAGAAGGTCAGAAGGAGATTATTTTAGAAAAGCAGGTTAGTATCATATTATTAATGACCTTTGTGCTTTACAAATATTTGCAACTTATCCTATAGCTGACATGGAGCTAGAAGACATGTTCGTTCGGGTAATAGCACAATTAGATTTGGGTTGCAAAAAAGCCACTCTTGTGTGGAGCTGAGGACAGGTAGAGTTGGGAGGACAGATAGCATTGGGAGAGACCAGGGAAGGCAGGCCCGTTGGCAGGTGATTCAAATGAGGAGGCAGGAAGATGCACCCGAAATGGCTCTGAGGGGCTTGTCAGCTGAAGGACAGAGTACCCCAGCCAAGTGTCTTGGAGACTTCTGAGGGCTTCTTCCCTCCCTCCAATTTCTGCTTTACCGCACCCCGCAAGGATCTCAGGTCTTGATTTCTCTCCAAAAGGCCTCAACGTCACGACCCAAAGGACCATGGTGCCCCATCACTGCCACCTTCAATCTGCTCCCTTTCAAATGGCTCGGTGGGTCATATGCCTGGAGGGGAGGTTTCAGGCAAGAAAAGCCAGACATGAAGTTTTTCTAAATACATAAAAGAACGCCGTTTAATTTCAAACAGTAACGTTTTAACAAGTACAAGGGCAGCCAAAAGAGAGCGCTTTACCGCATGTAAGTGAAAAGTGAGCAGAAAATCTCAACCTCCAGAAGACGTCATAGCTGAGGAAATGCAAAGAAGTGCCACAGAAAAGGGAGCCTTTCATTAAGGGAAATGAAAACGTACAGGCCGGCGAGCATCCAAAAACATCAAAGCAGTGTAAACATTAGATTTGGAGGGAAGTCATGAAACAAAATTCAAAGGGATAGCACTAGTAGTCGGCAGGATTAAATTTGGTACAGAAAAATTTAGGCCAAACACACGATATCTTCTCAGAGACCTCCTAACATAATCACGTCCCACGGGAGTGCCATAGCTTTAAATCTTGTAAGACCAGGCAAAGCATTCCGAAATATTTTGAGCAACAAAAGGCAAGTAGAATGGATCTTTTACTAATACAAATTGAGATTTCTGAGATTTAAAACAATATAATATGAAAACACATTTTGAATGTGTGTGTGTGCGTGTACATGCGTATGTGTATGTATGAGTATATGCATGTGCGTATATGTGTGTATGGGTGTATGTGTGTGTGCATGTATGTATGCATGTGTGCATATGTATGTGTATATGTATTGTGTGTATGTGTGTATGTGTTTGTGTGCACATGTGTGCATGGATGTGTATGCATGTACATGTATATGTGTGTATATATTGTGTGTATATGTGTGCATATTTGCATGTGTGCCTCTGTGTGTTGTGTGTATACGTATGTATGTGTGCATGTGTATACGTGTGTATAGGGTGTGGGGGGTGTATATGCATGTGTATGTACATACATGTGGGTATGTACATATATGTGGGTATATGCGTCAGTGTGAAAAAGACATTGTCATACTGGAGGACGGTGAAGAGAAATGCTTCGTTATTTATTTAAGGATATATGTTGCTTTTTGATCCAGCTAAAATCTGGGAAAATAACAGCTTTCTGTGCATGTGAAGGTAGCCCAGAGGAAAATACCATCTCTTGACAGGGATCCTAAGTTGCTGAGAACACCCTCAACCCCTCAAAGAGACACAATTCTGACAGGCTAACAGCCACAGGGTCTCTGAACTGGAAGGTTTGTACCGGCATTCCAGGAGATTTCATACACGTCTAAGGGAAATGGATTCTTTAGAAAATGAAACACTATTTTAACAACTTTTGCATGTTTGTATTTCTTTCTCTTTTATCCAGAGCTCATTGGGAAGCCCTAAAATGGAAAAAAAAAAAAGTGTTTCCAAGATAAATTCTCTGCTCTTTCTTCCTTCTGAATGGAAGACAATGCTCAGGCAAGCCTCCCATGTGTTTAGGTGTAAATAACACTCCATGTGCATCAAGCTGCCCCCTTCGTGTTCATTACTGTCAGAGGTTTGAAAAGAAAAAAGCAGAGGTCACTTATTAGAGCTTATTTTTCATGCAAAAAGCCCCTCCATAGCTGTCATTCAAAAGGATTTAGCCTACGCCCTCAGCGTATATTAACAAGGCTTCAGGTCATAACCTTTGATGGCATTTGGATTCCAGAACCTCTGATCAGTGCAATATTTACACGTCCTTCCGTAAAAATGTTCCTCTCCAGAAATGCGAGCAGCGTTGTAAATTTGTGTGGCCTTTAGTCTAGACTGTATGTGAACTCTGAATTCAAAGCTGGGTACATTAAACTATGTCACTTTTTTCCTGATGGTGTTTCCATTAATGGGTTCCAGTTAACCCTTTAAAGATGGACTAGTTTTTCAAACCAGAAGCATCAATTGAGAGAAGTATTTTCAATAAAATTAATAGTCGCCACTTACCCGAACTACCTTGACCATCTGATCCCATTTATATTTTTCTATATAAGAAAGATATTCACGTCCAAGTCAGCCTTGATTGAAAGGCCTCCACAGGATTTGAAATGGTGAAAATTTACTGGAAGTATATAATTGAATTATTGCATCATCACATGATAGGGATATATCACTAAGCATGTACTTTTTGATCTCCAATAATTAGGGGAACATCGTTTATTTGCATTGCATGATCAGTGCACACTATTTTCTTCGATTTGTTGAATTATATTTTTCCACTAGCTGAGACTGCTGTATTGAGTCTTCATATGACTTGTCGACTCGCCAATGGGTAGGTGGTTGAAAGCTGCAATACTTCAATAACAAAACAGTTGCCCAACAGATCTACAACTTAAATGTTACTTTTCAGAGTGATTTCTTAAAAATAAAATTTAACCTAGAAAAGATGTCCATAAGGTTAGGCAGAGGTCCTGAAGGAGGCAGACGGCTGTCTTCTTATTGGAATACTTGTACCACAGAAACTGAGGAATGTAGTGTACTTTTTCAGAAATGGATCTTACAAATCTCCCTTCATCTGACACTCAAGTGGCACTGGGGTTGTGAAAAGACAGATGTGTTATTGTTATCTTCTTCTAAAACAAGTTCTGCCCCCTGGGAAGTTGCACGTGTGTATGCCTCGTGTAACACAATTTCAAAAGGGATTTCCTTTCAAAGGACCTCATTTCCATCTGAAACTTGGAGCATTTTTTAAAATATGTCTCATTGGAAGGAATGCTCCATGAAGAAATAGTGGAATTTTTTAATTTTATGTTTTTAAACTGTCTGCTCTGCCCTGAACCATGAATATGTGAATCTGCCCTCCACACGAAAAATGGCAGAGCTGATGAACGCAAGGCAGTAGGAAGCAGGAAGATGTGAGAAGACGGAAGGTGGGTGTTCCCTGTGTGTGTTTACAGCACTCGATCCCATTTATACCTCCTTCAAAATAAGGGAGAACTGACTTGTTTAACTTTCATCCTCTTAGTTTTTCTTCAGACCATCAAAACAATCTGCTTCTCCTCTTTCATCTGATACTCTTTCTTAATTCCCATCTTCCAACCTGTACCTCTCTTTGCTCAAAACCCCTTTCCATCCTTTCGATTAATTGTCCACCTAGAATATTGTAAACAAATGATATGTAGCTAATAAAGCTACACTTTCAAAACACCTAACAGTAACAGCAAGTAACAATATCATATTATGCTCCAACCCATAAAAACAGAAAGAATACCATCTCTGCATTTTAATAGTTAGAAGAATATTACAAGTAGTCTTTTCTCCATAGCATCTAGAAAAATATGCTAACTTTTTAGCTTGGTTAAAGAATCAAGCATGGTCAAAGTAACACAAATTATCTTGGAAGGAAATCTTCACTTTAGCATAAGAAGCATTTAGACATTTATTTTTTCAATTTCTACATATTTGTTGCAGTCAGGAAGTTGGTTTGCAAAGTAAAAATAGTGGCTATTGTTTATTAATCCCTTACTGTATGCCAATTGATGTCCCTGGGTGATACAAACAGTTACTGTGCTTAGCTGCTAACCAGAAGGTTGGAGGTTCTAGTCTACCCAGAGGCACCTCAGAAGAAAGGCTTGGTGATCTACTTCTGAAAAATCAACCATTGAAAACCCTGTGGAGAACAGTTCTACTCTGACACACATGGAGTCACCATGAGTCAAATTTGACTCAGTGGCAACTGTTTTACTGGTATGTCAATAATGGTGCTACAACATCTATGTCTGCCATATTAATCAATACTCACTATCAATACCCCTATGGAATTGGGAATTTTATTCTTAGCTGGAGACACTGAGGTTCAAAAAGGGAAATTAACTTGTCTAAACTTATGATAAAGAAAAGTCATGATAAACGGAGAAAAGATTGAAGTTGTCAAGGATTTCATTTTACTTGGATCCACCATCAATGACCACGGAAGCAGCAGTCAAGAAATTGGACAACGCATTGCACTGGGCAAATCTGCTGCAAGAGATCTCTTTAAAGTGATAAAAAGCAAAGATGTCACTTTAAGGACTAAGGTGCGTCTGACCCAGGTCATGGTGTTTTCAATAGCCCCATATGTATGTGAAAGCTGGACAATGAATAAGGAAAATTGAAGAAAAACTGATGCCTTTGAATTATGGTGTTGTCAAAGAATATTAAATATACCATGGACTGCCAGAAGAACAAACAAATCTGTCTTGGAAGATGTACAGTCAGAATGCTCATTAGAAGCAAGGATGGCGAGACTTGTCTCACATAGTTTGGACACGTTATCAGGAGGGACCAGTCCTTGCTTGGTAAAGTAGGTCAGCGAAAAAGAGGAAGAACCTCAACCAGATGGATTGATACCGTGGCTACAACAATGGGCTCAAACAGAGCAACAATTGTGAGGATGGTGCAGGATTGGGCAGTGTTGTGTTCTGTTGTACATAGGGTCGCTATGAGTCAGAATTGACTCGACAGCACCAACAACAACGAAGTCATGACTAGGTCAGTGGTGGTAAGAAAGGGATATGAACTTGGGTCTAACCTCAAGCCAGTGGTCTTGACCATAAGGAGGTCAAAGGTTTGTCTGTCTTCTCTCTCCATCAGTTCTTATCCCCTGCATCTCAGCTATGATTGAACCCCTTTTAAACCACAACACATAATGATTGACCACCACCCTCTTGTTCTGAAGATTTGATCCAAAAGAGTTTAATGTTGCACCTGGCATAAAGGAGGCAATAAATAGTACCTGAATGATGAAACACTATGGAAACCAATTTTCTTCTCATTCGGAAACAAACTTGCAATACCCAGACTGTTATTTGGTCTGGGGTCTTCTTGGACATATTAAAAATGCAAGTTCAAACATGCATTCCCAAAACATATGCAAATGGTCTGAGGATTATTCACTGTTTGGGATTATCCACCCTGTGGCACCATTTTATTTACCATGGGGAGTCACAGAGTCTGCTGAAGTCAAAAAATTTCATGCAAAGAAGAATAATAAATATCTGACCAAATATTCAAACTGAGATCATGTAAACAGGACATTTTCCTTACCAGCCACCTGTGGATCTCACAATACATATGAGCGGCACTTGAGTACTTTATAGATCATCTCTGAACAGTTCAAACCACCAAAAAAATAAAATAAAATATAGCAGGTTTCCCAGGACAGGCCAGGAACATATAGTCTGAAGGAAAGGGAGACCACCCAAAAACCCTCAAATGACAGCACTATTCTATCCAAGTAGGTAAGAGATTCACTATAGTAGTGTATGAACTAACGCACTTGGTTAAGAATACTATGTCTGCATTTTAATAGTTAAATGACTATCACAAGTACTCTTTTTTCCCTAGCACCTAGAAAAAGAAATGGGTGTATTCATTTCCCAGGGTTGCCATGATGAAACACCACAAAGTGGGTGGCCTTAAAGAACAGAAATGTATTGTCTCACAGTTCTGAAGGCTGGAAGTCCAAATCAGGGTGTCGACTATGTTGATTCCTTCTGAAGCTCTGAGGCAGAATCTCTTCCATGCTTCTAGCCTGGCTTCTGATATCTCCAGGTGTTCCTTGGCTTGCAGCTGTGGCATCACATGGTGTCCTTCTTCTTTCTGTCTCTGTGTTTGTTTTCCTCTTTTATAAGGACAGCCCTCTGAATTAGGATCTACCCTACTCCAGTATGATAACATCATCACAAAGACTCAATTTCCAAACAAGATCACATTCACAGGTAAGAGGGTTAGGACTTCAACATATCTTTTCGGGGGTTCACAGTTCAGCCCATAACAATGGCCATAAACTAAAATGTTAGCACTAACTGCAAGTCCCTACAACCTACTCTATGTGAGCATGTGCATATAGTTGTTATTTGCTTCTTTATGTATCAAAGTGAAATCCTAAAGTTTTGTTTACAAGAAACATTCCTTATAACTTGTAGAGAACAATTTTACCTTTACTACAGATGGAGAGGGTACAGAGAAGAAGAGAAAGGAAGCAGACATTGTGGAGCTTGAGACCAGGCTGTGTGGAAGGCATTGGGTGAAGGAGGGAGCATTTGTGGAGGGTGATGTGCCCCTCTGTGCCTTCTTTCTTGCAACAGATGTTGGGGCTGAGCACGGACCAAGGTTGTTCTCACTAGGCCTATTACAGCCTCCATGCTAGCACCTCAACAGTCACTTCTGCTTGAGGAGGACCGTTTACCTTTCTCTTCAAAGTAAAGAAGAAGGAGAAACCTGGAGCCCATTCAAATCGTCTCCTACATCCTGCAAGTTTAATTCCTGGTAGTCTTGCTTTCACATGGAAAGCGGCTCATTTGGTGCAACATATGGATTTGATAAAGGTGTCTGCACACTGGTGTAAAAAAGGAGGAGGAATATTTATTTCAGACATTAGTTAGGTCTCTGGGCAGGATCAACTCTCAAAAACAAATTTAATTCTGTAATGTCGCATTGTTTGGAACAATCACTTTCAACACAGAAAAAAGTAAGTCCAGTTGAGCTTTATGTACGTGTATTCTTCTATTCCACTGGAATATTTGCTTGACTGCTCCATGACAGTATCAGAAACAAATACAAATGCATTTGCTTTAAAAAACAAAGCCGCACACAATACTTACCTCATTAAGATGATTTAGCCTAGCTCCGTATTGCCTTTGGCTGAGTACACTGGAAGACATCCCACATACACAGACTTATGTTTTAGACCAATACTTTGTCTGCCACTCAACATATTCCCTATCAAAGACCATGCCCTAATTCCTGTGAAAAGGTACCTACACAAGAACTGCCCTGTCACTGAGACATGTGCAAAGTCGATTTTAAAAACTAAGTACAAATAAACATTATTTTATGTATGTGGTGGCCGTGAGTAACACGACCTGCTCAAAAGACAGCCTCCATCCCATTTCATATGCACTCAGAATATTTGCTAAGCAAATGTAACCACAGTGACAACAAACGATTGCATGATTGTACCCAAATGCACCCTTTTCCTCAACATTTATCTTCTTTCCCTTTCTGTAAAAAATATTCATGCCCAGAAAGAAAATAATCATGGCATTGAAGTTCAAAACTATTATATAAATACAGTCTGTTCTATGAATACTTTTCTGTCCCTTCTTTCATTGGCTTTTTGTGCATAGCAGATATAAAACCTTTGAGAATTCCAGGAAATAACTCTACTTTATGCTTGTATAGTCCATAAAAAGCACAATGAGAATCATGAATATAACTTCTCTACCTAAACTGAGTTCCTAGCATAGGCAGCAGTTTGGGTATTTGACTAGTTGAGGGGACTAGTTATCTTGAGCAAATTCCAAGGGCAGATGGCTCATAGACTCCAGCCTGGGCCAGCCAAATAACTTTGCTTTTTCTGTGGCAGGATTCTTACTAAAGGATATTGTTGCCCACAACGCATTTGGGCAAGAAATTGGGAGAGAATCACACTATCGGAAATCCCAAAGGCCAATACTACTGAGATTTGGTCAGCCACACCATCTGTGTCATCTATGCCAGGAATCGCAAATTGAAGAGGAATGGCGTCTCATTCATCCTCAAAAAGACCATTTCAAGATCTATCCTGAAGTACAATCGTACAATGCTGTCAGTGATAGGATAATATCCATATGCGTACAAGGAAGACCAGTTAACCGAATATTATTTAAATTTATGCGCCAACCACTAATGCCAAAGATGAGAAAACTGAAGATTTTTACCAACTCTTGCAGTTTGAAGTTGACCAAACAAGCAATCAAGATGCGTTGATAATTACAGGTAATTGGAATGCAAAAATTGGAAACAAAGAAGAAGGATCAGTAGTTGGAAAATAAGGCCTTGGTGATAGAAACGACACTGAAGATAGCGTGATACAATTTTGAAAGATCAATGACTTATTCATTGCAAGTACCTTTTTTCAACAACGTAAACAGCAACTACACAGGTGGACCTCATCCAGTGGAAAACACAGGAATCGAATTGACTCAATATCATCAGAGAGAACAAGGCCAGGGGCTAACTGTGGAGCAGACTATTATTGTTTGTATGCAAGTTCAAGATGAAGCTGAAGAAAATTAAAACAAGAGCCAAAATATGACCTTGAGTATATCCCACCTGAATTTGGAGACAATCTCAAGAACATGTTTGACACATTGCAAACTAGTAACCAAAGACCAGACAAGTTGTGGAATGATATCAAGGACATCATACATGTAGAAAGCAAAAGGGTGTTAAAAAGACAGGAAAGAAAGAAAAGACCAAAATGGATATCAGAAGAGATTCTGAAACTTGCCCTTCAACGTAGAGTAACTAAAGTGAATGGAAGAAATGATGAAATAAAAGAGCTAAAAAGAAAATTTCAAAGGGAGGCCCAAGAAGACAAAGTAAAGTATTATAATGACATGTGTAAGGACCTGGAGTTAGAAAAGCAAAAGGAAAGAACATGCTCAGCATTTCTCAAGCTGAAAGAACTGAAGAAAAAATTTAAGCTTCGAATTGCAATATTGAAGGATTCTACAGGGAAAATACTGAACAACACAGGAACCATCAAAAGAAGATGCAAGGAATACACAGAGTCACTACACCAAAAAGAATTAGCCAACATTCAGCCATTTCAGGAGGTACCATATGATCAAGATCCAATGGTACTGAAAGAAGAATTCCAAGCTGCACTGAAGTCACCGGTGAAAAACAAGGCTCCAGGAGTTGATGGAATACCAATTGAGATGTTTCAACAAATGGATGTAGCAGTGGAGCTGCTCACTCATCTATGCCGAGAAATTTGGAAGACAGCTACCTGGTCAACTGACTGGAAGAGATTCGTATTTGTTTCCATTCCAAAAAAGATGAACCAACAGAATGTGGAAATTACTGAACAATATTATTAATACCACATACAAGTAAAATTTTGCTAAAGATCATTCAAAAACAGCTGCAGCAGTACATTGACAGGGAAATTCTAGAAAGTCAAGCCAGATTCAGAAGAGGATGTGGAACAAGGTATATCATTGCTGATGTCAGATGAATCTTGGCTAAAAACAGAATAACAGAAAGATGTTTACCTGTCTTTTATTGACTATGCAAAGGCTGTGTGGATCCACTGTGTGGATCATAACAAACCATGGATAACATTGTGAAGAATGAGAATTCCAGAACACTTAATTGTGCTCATGAGGAACTTGTACTTAGACCTAGAGGCAGTCTTCAAACAGAACAAGGGGATACTATGTGGTTTAAAATCAGGAAAGATGTGCATCAGGGTTGTATCCTTTCACCATATTTATTCACTCTGTATGCTGAGCAAATAATCCAAGAAGCTGGGCTATATGAAGAAGAACGTGGCATCAGGACTGGAGGAAGACTCATTAACAACCTGCAATATGCAGATGACACAACCTTGCTTGCTGAAAACAGAAGATCTGAAGTACCTACTTATGAAGATCAAAGACTACAGCCTTCAGTATGGATTACACCTCAATATAAAGAAAACAAAAATCATCACAACTGGACCAATAAGCAACATCATGATAAATGGAGAAAATATTCAAGTTTTCAAGGATTTCATTTTACTTGGATCCACAATCAACACCCATGAAGCAGCAGTCAAGAAAACAAACAGCTTATTGCATTGGCCAAATCTGCTACAAAAGACCTCTTTCAAGTGTTAAAAAGCAAAGATGTCACTTGGAGGTCTAAGGTGCACTTGACCTAAGCCATGGTGTTTTCTGTCTCCTCCTATGCATTCTAAAGCTGAACAATCAATAAGGAAGACAGAATTGATGCCTTAGAATTATGGTGTTGGTGAAGAATACTAAATATACTATGGACTGCCGGAAGAAGGAACAAGTTTGTCTTGTAAAAAGTACAACCACAGCGCTCCTCTTAGGTACTTGGGACATGTTATCAGGAGGGACCAGTCCCTGGAGAAGGACATGTTGCTTGGTAAGGTAGAGGGTCAGCAAAAAAGAGGAAGACCCGCTATGAGATGGATTGACACAGTAGCTGCAACAATGGGCTCGAAAATAGCAACAATTGTGAGGATGGCACAGTGTTTCATTCCTTTGTACATAGGGTCGCTATGAGTTGGAACTGAGAAACAGCACCCAACAATAACAAAATCTATGTATGTGATGTATGTGCTGGTAAAGGGGATAGAGAGGCAAATGACTGTGTGTGAATGAATGAGCTTTGAAAACAGCAAAGTACCAAGTTGTGATAAGAGACCAAATCCAGAAGGACTGCTGAAAACAGAACCAGAAAGTGGTTTTTACACCTACCAATCTGAACCAGACTCGTTGTTGGAAACCCTTCGCTGAAGTTATGAGTGGTTTGTGATTAGATCATGACTTGAAGATGGTACAGATTTAGAAAGTCAGGGTTAGAAGAAACCTAAGGGCTAATCTAAATCCAATACCCTCACTTCCCATCGAGAAAAACCTTGACCCAAAAAGAGCTGTGAACAGCCTGAGATATGGAAACCCAGGCTAACCAATCCCTGACTTTTCTCATCACATTCTACTGCCAGTGCTATGGATGAATTAAAACCATGAAGACCTTTACTACTTAATACAAAAAGGCTGAAAAATTTTTAAGGGCAGAGAAACAATAGATGATCAACATATCTCTCTGTGTGTATACATACATATAGTATATTAGTATGCAGATAAACACATACACATAGTGATATTTATGAGTATTATGGTAGGCAGAATATTAGCCCCCAAAGCTGCCCATATTCTAATTCCAGAGCCAGTGACTATGTCACCTCACATGCCACAAAGACTTTGCAGATGTGGTGAAGTTAAGGATCTTGAGATGGGAGATTATCCTGGATTTACAGGTGGTCTCCATGTGATCACAAGGGTCCTTGTATGAAGGAGGCAGGAGGGTCAGAGGAGATGTGACGATGGAAGCAGAGATAAGAGACAGAGATGTGAAGATGCCATGCTGCTGGCTTTAATGACAGAGGAAGAGGCCACAAGTCAAGGAATGTGGGCCGCCTCTAGAAGCTGGAAAAGGCAAAGAAGCAGATTCACCCCTAGAGCCTCCAGAAGGAACCAGCCCTGCCGACACCTTGATTTTAGCCTGTAAGACTCATTTCAGACTTCTGACCTCCAGAACTGTAAGATAATAGATCTGTGCTGTTTTAAGCCACCAAGTTTGTGATAATTTGTTACAGCTGCAATAGAAAACCAATTCATCTATATAAACAGGTTTTTATTAAAAAAAAAAAAAATAGACACACGTATATATCTTGTTGCTTGCCAACTCTTTTCCTTCCTTTATATTTTCTTCCTTTACATCAAGTAAAACCAATTTAACTGATCCTTTACCCAACTAAATTTTCAGTTGGATAAACCCTTGTGCTAACAACATGAAAAAGAGTTCTAGATATTATATTTTTAAATTTTGCTTTACGGATTATGGCATAATGGTTAAAAGCTCGGCTGCTAACCAAAAGGTCTGCTGTTCGAATCCACCTTGGAAAACCTATGGGAGCAGTTCTACTCTGTCCTATAGGGTTGTTATGAGTCAGAATCAACTCAACAGCAACGGGTTTGGGTGGGTTTTTTGTTTTGTTTTGTTTTGTTTTGTTTTGTTTTGTTTTGCCAATTAATTAGATTCCGTTTTAAATTTCTCTTTGTAGGTTGCAATGCAATACCATACCCTGCAGTGGTTAAAAATATGGGTTTTGTGGTCAGACAGACCTGGGTGGAATCCCAGCCACACCACACCCTAACTGTGCAACTTCAGACAATCAGCCCTTCCTCCTAAGCCCTGGTTTTTTCATCCATGTAATGGGCACAACAGTACCTGCTTTATGCACTGAGATTATGCAAAATGAAGGCCTTCCCACAAAATACCCTCAACAATTGGAAGCTTAAAAAAACGCCACCAAGCAATAGAGAAGTCATTGGCTAAATCACAAAGAGAAACCATGCTATACGTGAATTCTATATTCCTTGCCAGGGTCCTCTCTCTCTCTCATCCTCACCTGAAGCTCCTCCTCCACAACCTTGTAAACTGCCACTCATTTTTAGATCAGATATCACTTCCCCTGTGAAGTCTCCCTCATTTCTCCCAACCCTGAAGTAAATTTAACCACTTCTTCAGCATTTTCTTCACAGGCTCAGAGAGCACTTATATTATGCAAATAGTGTTTTGTTTTGTTTTTTAAATCTAATCTCTCCATTTCTAACAGTGAGGCTTGCGTCCAGGAGGTGTTCAATAAACACATGTGAAATGCCATGTGAGTCCTTGGGGCTGGATGGCTGGTTAAACAGAGGTGTCATTTTCCCTGGAAAGGCAAGCAAAGACTTTCGTCTTAGTCATCTGTCATTTAAATTAGGAATTACAAAGTAATTACAAAGCCATCATATCAGTACAGAGCCCTTCTACTCATTTTCTAGGGCTGTGGTAACAAACTGCTCAAAAGTGGGGTGGCTTATAAGAATATAAATATATTGTCTCACTGTTCTGGAGGCCAGAAGTCCAGAGGAAGATCCATGTTCTCTCTGTCCCCTCTAGGGGAAGATCCTTCCTTGTCTCTCTCACCTTCTGGTAGCCCAGTCATCCTTGGTGTTTCTTGGCTCATAGATATATCTTCACATGGCCTTCTTCATCCTGTGTGTCTCTCTGTGTCTTTTCTCCTCTTTTATGAGGACACCACTCAGAAGGGATTAGGGCCAACCCTACTCCAGCATGACCGCATGTCAACTGACAGTATCTTCAATGACCTTACTTCTAAACAAGGTCATGTTCACAGGTACAGGGGTCAGGACTTCAACATATCTTTCCGGGGGACACAATTCAATTCATAACAGACATGAATACTAAGTCTGTCGCGTCCTGAGATTTTTCCTTGACAAGGATGATGAGACTCTTATTATGAAGGAGGAGAAGTCACTAGATGCTCTCATGGCACTGCAGTCTGCTGGTCTAGTTCTTTGCCGTAAAAGTTCTCAGAGAATTGCAAACTTCTAATAAAAATGTTAAAGATATACTTAAGAACGTGACATTCAAGTTACATAGATACATTCAAAATGGGAGCAGAGGAGAAACACTCAACATAAAAATTACCATATACACAGAGTCCTTTTTTTAAATTGTGACAGTACTGGTGGCGTGATGGTTAAGAGCTCAGCTGCTAACCAAAAGGTCAGCAGTTCAAATCCCCCAGCTACTTCTTGGGAAACCTATGGGGCAATTCTATTCTGTTCTATAAGGTCACTATGAGTAGGAATCAACTTGACAGCAACAGGTTTTGCTTTTTGTTTTTTGTGTGTATTTTTTTTTTTTTTGGTAAAATATACCCAACACAAAATTTGCCATTTTAACCATTTTCAAGTGTTTGATCCAGTGGTATTAATCACACCCACGATACTGTGCAACCATCACCAATATTTGTTTCCAAAACTTCATTACCCCTAATAGAAACTCTGTCCCCACTAAACAATACCTCCACTTTCTTTCTTCCCCAGTCCCTAGTAACCTCCAATCTACCTTCTATCTCTAGGTATCTGCCTAGTCTAGACACTTCACGTAAGTGGGATCCCACAATATTTGTCCTTTGATGTCTGACTTATTTCACTCAGCACAAAGGTGTTCAGGGTTCATCCATGTCGTGGCAAGCGTCAGAACTTCATTTCTCTTTATGGCTGAGTAATTTTCCACTGTATGAATAGACCACATTGCGTTTATCCTTTCATCTGTTGATGGACACTTGGGCTGCTTCCAACTCTGGGCTATTGTGGATAATGCTGCCCTGAACTTTGGCATACACATATCTGTTTGAGTCCCCACTTTCAATTATTTAGGGTATATACGCAGGAGTGGAATTGCCAGAGAGTTCTCCTTTTATACAGAGAACTCACATTCATTTTGCTAAGTGAGCAAATCAGTCAGAGAGTGCAGCGTGTACAGTAAATCGAACCAAGCCCTCCAAAGAGGAAACTATTTCTTTTTTAAAAAAATTTTTTTTATTGTACTTAGATGAAGATTTACAGAGCAAACTAGCTGTTCATTAAACAATTAATACATATATTGTTTTATAACATTGGCTGCCAACCCCACAACATGTCAACACTCTCCCATTCTCAACCTTGGGTTTCCCATTACCAGCTTTCCTGTCCCCTCATGCCTTCTGGTCCTTGCCACTGGGATGTTGTGCCCATTTTGTCTTGTTTTGTTTTATGGACCTGTCTAATCTTTGGCTGAAGGGTGAGCCTCAGGAGTGACTTCATTATTGAGTTATAGGGGTGTCCAGGAGGCATACTCTCGGGGGCCATTTGTCCAGTCTCTGTCAGACCAGTAAGTCTGGTCTTTTTTTGTGGGTTAGAATTTTGTTCTACATTTATCTCCAGCTCTGCCTGGGACCCTCTATTAAGATCCCTGTCAGAGCAGTCGGTGGTGGTAGCTGGGCACAATCTAGTTGTGCTGGACTCAGTCTGGTGGAGGCTGTGGTAGTTGTGGTCCATTAGTCCTTTGGACTAATCTTTCCCTTGTGTCTTTGGTTTGGTTTTCTTCATTCTCCCTTTCGAGGAAACTATTTCTTTTGTTGTTGTTGTTGTTGTACTTTAAGTGAAAGTTTACAATTCAAGTTAGTCTCTCATATAAAAATTTGTACATACTTTGTTATGTGACCCTAATTGTTCTCCCTATACTGCGACAGCACACTCCTCCTTTCCACCCGATTTCTCGTGTCCATTCAGCTAGCTCCTGACCCTCTCTGCCTTCTCATCTCACCTCCAGACAGGAGCTGCCATCTAGTCTCATGTATCTACTTGAGCTAAGAAGCACACGCTTCACGAGTATCATTTTATGTCCCATAGTCCAGTCTAATCTTTGTCTGAAGAGTTGGCCTTCAGAATGGTTTTAGTTCTGGGTTGACAGAGAGTCCAGGGGCCATGCTTTCTGAGGATCCTCCAGTCTCAGGCAGACCATTAAGTCTGGTCTTTTTACTAGAATTTGAGTTCTGCACCCCACTTTTCTCCTGCTCCTTCAGGGACTCTCTGTTGTGTTCCCTGTCAGGGCGGTTATGGGTGGTAGCCGGCCACCATCTAGTTCTTCTGGTCTCAGGCTGATGTAGTCTCTGGTTTATGTGGCCCTTTCTGTCTCTTGGGCTAATACTTTCCTTGTGACTTTGGTGTTCTTCATTCTCCTTTACTCCAGGTGGTTGGGACCAATTGATACATCTTAGATGGCCACTCACTAGCTTTTAAGACCCCAGACACCACTCACCAAAGTAGGATACAGAATATTTTCTTAATAAACTTTGTTATGCCAATTGACCTAGATGTCCCCTGAAAGCATGGTCCCCAGACCTCCGCTCCTGCTACTCTGTTTCAAGGAACCTATTTCTCGGGAAGCTAAAAATTACCTGGTGCCAATGCTGCAGAGGCTGATAGAGCTGAATTTATAAATTGGGATAAAGAGTTTAACATGGTGAATTAGATTATTCCATATAACACATCAAAAAGGAATGATATGTACATTATGTGCAAAGAAGAAAGCCCCAGCTACCTCACCTGCACCTTTTTTTTCCTTTATTGTGTAATTATCCTCAATTCATCACCAACTCACATAAATTTTTAAAAGATATTACCTTGTCTACTAGTAAAATCAAAAAAATAAATTTTTCACTAAACTGTACATGTGAAGATTGTTGAAATGACAACAGTTTTGTTACCTAAATATTTAGCACAATAAAAAAAAACTGCAGACACACAAAAATAAAACAAAAGTAACTTTTTATAGCTCAGTTCTCTTAAGAAACATAATGAGTAAGCACACTGAGACATTTTCAAACACTCACAGGACAATATTTTTGCCATTTAAATTTTCCAGGGAAAGGTACAGAGAGGCAATCATTCTTGTTAAGTTATATTAACATGATTATTTAAAAAATAACTCCAAGTTTGATAGGTTATTCTGCCTTTAAAGTAAAATATTCAGAGGGTTTGTTAAAAAGAAAACTGAAACCTTCAAAGAGAAATATCTCAATTTCTTTCAAGCTACGCAATTTAACTAAAGCCTTTTTCTAATCTTCTACATTTATTCAAAAATGGTCAAACGCATAGGGTCTGTAATTACTGGAACGTCTACACTGATCCAGTGCTGATTACCACTTAGGATCGTAAATCTCCGTAATCTATTGGAAATGTTATTAAATATTAGATATTCATGTGATTTGTTTTCCCATCACTCTGCTGGTAACTTCACCACCACTCACTGCAAGAGAGACTGAACAAAAGCCTGCTGCTTTCATCTCAATTTGTTACACTAAAAATGCAAAATTAAAAAAAAATGAGGAAGGTTTAATATTACCAGTGAATGTGATTGATAGCATTGTGTCACGTTATGAGTTTTAATTTTATAAACCAAGTTTTATGTTACTCTCTTATAATAGTGACATATTTAACATTTTAAGACTGGATATAATAATCTTATGGGGTAAAATGGATATTATTAGAAGATTATACTGTAGTACTTTGTCAAATTCTTGTATATTAAATACAAAAAAAACACAATAAAAAAATAGAAAATACTGCCTTCAGCTGAGTGGAAGGAACCAATCCCTCCTCCATTCTCTTATTGTGCTCAGTGTTATCCCTGCCCAATCTCAGGATCTCAACCATGTCATTTCTGCAGCATCAGATAAAAGCCAAGAATTGTATTTCATCCTCCTAAACAATATAAAACCATTTGTTGCTGGCTATAATAGCTGTATCTTCCCTTACATTTTCAGACTGTGTTCCCCCCGAAATCCCATGCTTTCCTTGGGATTCATTCTTAAGGCAAACTAGGATCCGAGTCTTGGAGGACAGGCCCTACATGGCTAGGGACCAGTTAAAGAGAGGCTGACTGTGGACATGAGCAGCCACGTGGTGTTACCTTTCTAGAAAAATCTATTCAAGTGTTGCCACTTAGATCTCTGGAATTACAGCAAAAGGCAGATCAGACTTTAGTAGGACATCTACAATGGAGTGGAGGTTTCCTTTTAGGCAAAGATTTCATATAGATCTCAAGGCAAGAAGGCCTTTTCAGTAAAGTCCTAAGTAGTTGTTATCCACAGAGAAAAGTAAGAAAGAAAGATGAGAAATCAGATTTTGCACTCAGTTACTGTTATGGATTGAATTGTGTCCTTCCAAAACAAGATATTTCCAAAGAGGGTTACCTGTGACCGCAACCCTCTTTGGAAATAGTGCCTTTGAAGATGTTAACAGTTAACATGAGATCACATCTGAGTAGGGTGGATCCTAATCCTATAAGACTGGTGTCCTTATAAAGAGAAGAGACACAGAGACAGGGATACAGAGGAAGGACACCATGTGAGGCTACAGCTGCAAGCCAAGGAATGCCAGGAGCCATCAGAGCTGGGAGAGAGGCAGGAACAGATTCTCCCTCAGAGCCTCAGAAGGAACCAACAGGGTTGACACCCTGATCTAGAACTCCCAGCCTGCAGAACTATGAGACAATGAATTTCTGTTTAGAGCTACCCACGTTGTGGTATTTTGTTACTGCAGCCCAAGGAAATGCATACAGTTACCAACAGGTAACAACCAGGTAATATCATGTCACTATTAGAGATCCTGAAAATGAGTGTGCCTGATATTTTGGGAAATTCCAGCACTTCAGACAAAACACTGACCACAGAGTCAAGATCTGACATTTGGAATGGAGACCAGAGGGCAATGCTTCTCAAATTATTATAGATAACCTCTGTGGTCTTGTCTTCTATGTGCTAGGTATGGAGCCCTGGTGGTGCTGTGGTTAAGAGCTCGGCTGCTAACCAAAGTTTGGCAGTTCAGATCCACTAGTCGTTCCTTGGAAACCCTATGGGGCAGTTCTACTCTGTTCTATAGGGTCACTATGAGTCAGAATCAGCTTGATGGCAATGGGTTTGGGTTTTTTTGGATGAGCTAGGTAGGAACCTTGGTGCCACAATGGTTAAGCACTTGGCTGTTAACTGAAAGGTTGGCGGTTTGAACCCACCAGTGGCTCCACAGGAGAAAAGATCTGGGGATCTGCTCACATAAAGATTACAGGCAAGAAACTCAATGGAGCAGTTCTACTCTGTTACATGTGGTCACTAGGAGTCGAATAGACTCAACAGCACACAACCACAACAACAACATATGTTAAGTATTGAGCGGGCACTTCAAATATATTTTCACTAACCCTCACAATATTTTTAATGTAAGTGCTATTATTATTGTTTTATAGGTTAGTGTATAACTCTCTTTCTCTCCTCCCTGTTCTCAATACACGCATTTCTGACTCCCAGCTTCACTTGGGGCAGGAAAGTCACAATACCAAAGGCTTTATCTTTCTAGGTGTGCCTGGACAAGGCAAACTATGTTCAATTTTAGTTCCCCTTCCAACTTGCTGAGCAATAAGTTGCTAACAGAGAAAAAGAGAAAATTAAGAAGGTGAGGATGCCAGGAATAGACAGAAAATAGACCTATGTCTTCCTGTCCCTGACTTCACATGTGCGTAAGCTTTGGCACATGATTTGCAGTTTGACAGGGACATGCTCGAAGTAAATTGAACACCATATTATCACTTGATTTACTTGAATATAGGCAGTGAGAACCCCTGTAAGGTGGTCACCTCAGGAAGGAGAAGAGCTATGTCAAGGTGAGGAGATGGGCAGAGGCACCAGGCTCTTCTCAATGCCAGCTCACCTGTGAAGGAGTTTGTGAGCGATGCTCCATAAATCCACTGTCTGTACAAACAGAGGCCTCTGGTCTCACTGAGTTCACACTCATCAGTATCTGAGTATCATAACGGGGAAAAGCAAAAATTTACCTTCCCTTCAACTGCTAACAGTACAATTATACATCTTTGTGATTTTTTTTTCTTGTTCCCGTTACTTTTATTCTCATATATATAGTATATACTATGTCTATATCTATACTGGTATAAATATGGATATAAAGAAATAGAGATAGACATAGACATAAAACTCAAACCAAACCCATTGCTGTCAAGTTGGTTCTGACTCATAGCAACCCTATAGGACAGAGTAGAACTGCCCTATAGGGTTTCCAAGGAGTGGCTGGTGGATTCAAACTGCCAATCTTTTTGTTAGCAGCCAAGCTCTTAACCACTATGCCACCAGGGGTCCAGACATAGATATAGACATAGACATAAATGGATACGGAAAGACATAGATATGGATTAGGATTGGTATGGGGTAGGAGTAGAAGTAGTGGTAGAGATAGGGCTAGAGATAGAGCTAGAAATAGAAATAGAGATAGAGATAGAGATAAATATAGAGCTAGATCTAGAGATAGACATAGAGCTGAGATCGAGATAGAGATTGAGCTAGAGCCAGAAACAGAGATAGAGATAGAGATAGCAATAGATAACAGGAGATGGAAGTGCAGATGCAGACGGAGATAAAGACAGAGAGATACTTGGTTACATTTCTCTCACATGTAATAACTTAAATATCTGCAGTCATAGCACTGGGCCTAGTAAAATAAAAATCGAGTGGAAATAGATCAAATACTCAGAAAGCCCCTACATGGCACTCTCTACGATGTAGCAAGGTAGGCCTAGCTCACCCTTTAAATGTCATCCTGACCATTTGAAAATCTAAGCCAGTCCCAGTAGCATTCCATCTTTATTGTCCACCCTGAAATACCTGTAATAAAATCAGGCCCTGAGATTTGTAAGAGTTGACTCTGTCCTGATAGTAATTCACAAACAGAAAGGCAGCACAAGGTCGAGCTGACGTGGAAAAATCCATATCAGCAGATGCACACATTGACCCTCATTTCAGGCCAAATGATGGGATCTTGAGTGTGATTTATTATTTCAATAATTCAAGCTCCCTGACTCTAAAGTGGGCTTGTAGAGCAAAGTGGTCACCAAAACGTACAGAAATTAGTGGAAATGAGCCTTCATTTACACAACTAAGGCTTAAAAGAAATCAAGGCAGCCCCTTGGGACTCCGGCTCAGACTTAATGAATATCAGATTGGAATTGAAAGAATAAAAATGTGTCCACCTCATCTGGTTCTTTCCTGTTTTATTCTGCTTTCATGAAGTCCAGTGTCAATCAGTAAATGTTGCTCACATAACTATTCAAGACATGCTTTTCTCCTCCTAGGCTGATAAGAACTGAGAGAAAAAGGGCAGCCCTTCCTTAGGATGGGGAAGGGAGTGCCATCAATAGACTAGGTAGAGGTGCTGCCATTTCGCTGGGGCCAGTAACATGTTTGCAGAGCAGGCAAAGTTGAAAGATTACTTGGAAGGCAATCTGTATATGTTTTATACTCTAAAACATTGCTGGCATAGAACTCTTCTATCTTACCTATATGGGAAAAAGATTACCAAAGTGAGTCCAGCTCAAAGATTCCTATATTAATAACATGAATTTAAACAAAGCATCTAAAATATATTTGAGGTTGAAAAAGAGTTCATTAGCAATTATTTCTTGTAAAAGATAAACCAATAACCAAACAAACAAAGGGGAAAAAAGGCATCAGAAATCATAACTTGGCTAAAAAATTTTATTGATATTTTCTAAAGATGCAAACTCTTAGACTAGCTTCTTAGTTGTACATGTCTACTCAAAATTAATAATAAATCAAATAATTTAATAATGAGAAAAGTAAACAACTTTACAGGTGGGCACTGGCTTGTGCCTTTCAAAAATGTGTCCTTTTTGTAGAGAGCAGCTTTACAGATGCCTATAAACTCTAGTGACTTTCTGAAGACCACAAAACCAGTTGTAAAGAACTGGAACACCTAATGCAATGCTTTTTCCACTCTGCCACATTTCTCTATGGCTAACTTTTACTCATCAACTTCAATTTTCTATTTGTTTGTTCCTTTGGCAGTCCACATTGTACTCAATATTCTTTATCAACACCACAGAACAAACTAGTCTTAGAATGAACACAACTAGTATGTTCCTTAGACGTGAGGATGGCAAAACTTTGGCTTTCTTGGACTCTTCATCAGGAAAAATCAAATACTAGAAAAAGGCACCAGGGTTGATAAAGTAAAGGGTCAGCAAAAACAAGGGAAACCTTCAATGAGATGGACTGCCACAATAGCAGCAACAATGGACTCAAACATACCAATGATCATGAAGATGGTGCAGGACCAGGCTACATTTGTTCTGTTATACTTAAGGATGCCATGAGTTGGAGCTGAACTCGATGGCAACTAACAAGTCTCTAATCCTTCAACCTAGGTGCTAGTCATCTGTTCCTTTGGAACTTTCTCTGATGTTCCCAGTGAGATTAGTGACTCCTGTGGTACCTTCCATCCTCCATTCATGACATTCATGCCATGTTCTAGCTGTGGACATACTCACCCATCTGCACTCCTGACTCCAGGAGGGCAGACATCTCACCTGTCTTGATGTTGAGTATGCAATCTCTTCATGAATTGGTGACAACCAACTATCAGTCACCTGCACGCTCTTGACACCTACACCTAGCATAATGCCTGGCATGTGGCATGTGCTCATAAGACCTGCTGGCAAATGAGTGAGAATGTGAGCGAGGTTTCTGTTCTTGCATCTATTAACAGTGAATTTGACTTCCAAAAGAGTAATAGTCACACAGTTTGAGATTATGTGTGCTCATCCAAGTGCTAAAAGAAATTAGAGCACAATAATACCAGAGGAAGAGAGGAAGACCCTCAGTGAGATGAATTGACCAGTGGCTGCAATGATAGGCTCAAGCATAGATAGCAACAATTGTGAGGGTGGTGCAGGACTGGGCAGTATTTCATTTCGTTCTCTTGTCCATAGGATCACTATAAGTCGGAACTGACTTGACGGTGCCTAATAACAATACTAGAGAAAGAAGCCCTGGTGGCACAGTGGTTAAGTGTTCAGCTGCTCACCAAAAGGTCGGGGTTCGAACCCACCAGCCACTCTGCAGGAGATAGATGTGTCAGTCTGCTTCCATAAAGATCACAGTGAAGATAATCAGCCTTGGAGCCAGACAGACCCAAGTTCAAGTCCTGGTTCTGCTGCTCATTCATTGTGGGACATCTGATGGGTTAATTAACCTCTCTGAGTCTCAGAGTGGCGATATTAACATCTCTGAATCCCCAGAGTGCATTTAACAAAATCATCCTTAAAAGGCTGCTAGTAGATATAAATAAGACCTGTATATGAAGAACACAACAATATGTGTCAAACTAAAATAACTCATTAAAATGCCACGAGAAGCAAGGGTGAGTGGGAAGAGAAGAGAATGAAGAGCCAGCTTTGAACATGGTGAGAGGAAAGAAATCAGAAGACATTTAGCAGTTCTACTGCTCTATTATTACTGTTATTATTTATAAGGCATGTTAAGTGAGTAAGACATTTCACCAAACACAGACAAGGACGTGGTCTCTATTTTTACTTAACAATAGCAAAGACATAAAACAAGCCCGCTAATGGTCTGACAGGCTAGGATGTTTCCATGCTATTTAGAGCAAATGGAGAAATCCACGTTGCTGTTGTTACTGTTCCACGTTATTTCTGTTTGCAAAATAAGTAAGTTATCACATACCCTCCAAAAAATCCTGGAGAAATGCTAGACAAACGCAGAAGGGCACTTGTCATTGGCTATCTCTAGTCCCATTATTTTTAAAAAACAGATTCTAACCTAAGTCAGAATGGCCCCAGAAATGTCAAAAACTATGAAAAATATGCTGCCCATGGAAGCACAGTCAAGAAATCAAAAGATACATTGCGTTGGACAAATATGTTGCAAAATACCTCTTTAAAGTGTTAAAAAGCAAAGACGTCACTTTGAGGACTAAGGTGCACCTGACCCCAGCCATGGTATTTTCAATGGCCTCATATGCAACAATGAATAAGAAAGACCAAAAAAGAATTGATGTATTTGAATTACAGTGTTGGCAAAGAATACTGAAGATAATATGGACTGCCAGAAAAATGAACAAATCTGTCTTGAAAGAAGTACAGCCAGAATGTTCTTTAGAAGTGAGGATGGCGAGACTTCATCTCACTTACTTTGGACATGTTTTCAGGAGGGACCAGTCTCTGGAGAAGGACATCATGGCTTGGTAAAGGAGAGGATCAGTGAAAAAGAGGAAGACCCTCAATGAGATGGATTGACACAGTGGCTGCAACCATGGGCTCAAACACAGCAACGATCGTGAGGATGGCACAGGACCGGGCTGTGTTTCGTTCTGTTGTACATGGGGTCACTGTGAGTTGGAACCAACTAGATGACACCTAACAACGACAGCAATGAAACACAATAACCATCCAGGAAGAAATTACTAGAAAAACTAACAAGTGTGCACTTTATATCAAAATCTAAGTCTGATGCAAGATATGGAAGAGGTAAAGAAACTTCAAAGGCTTGTTCCACCAATGTTCCATCTTCTAGTAGAATCCTTTTTCTAATGCCTATGTACAGATGATGGCATCCAGAGGACACTGTCTTGCTCAGTAACCCTGCCCTTTTTGAGGATTCTCTGTGTCTCACCTCTGGGGGAGGTGAGGTTGTTCTGCATATTGCAGCTTGTGATCTGTAGAGATGGTTGGTTTATCTTGGCTCCTGCCCCTATCAAAACCAAAGAAACATCCATCTAATACATGAAGGTGCTTAGAGGGAGCACTTTGGTTGAGTTTCAAATTGTCAAAAATTATAAAGCAGCCATTTTCTAAGTCATAGTACCACCGAGCTAATTGCAGGGACTATTTTATATTATGACATGTTCATGGCACAGTACAGTGTGAGCACATGGGCTTGTCAAAACAAATAAACCTTTTTCTCTTCTTTTAATGAAATCTATTGCACAAAGTGCTAAACAAATTACAGGGTAGAGGTAAGTGTCTACTACACCACCAGCATTTAACACCTGAGGAAAACTGTGGAAACGTTGAAGAGCTGACTGGAAAATGACAGACTTATTGTGGATGGAAGGGTGACCAAGAGTGCAGCGTGGACGATCTGCTATTTCATAATCCAGACACTATGGCTAGCATTCAGGGGTCCAAAACCCCACTCACTACTTTGCCTGCAAATGACAGCATGCAGAATCTCAGGAGAAATGGCAAGGCCGGTGTAGCAAAGGTGACAGAAAGGAGGTAATTCTCAGATTATTGGATGAACTCTTTTCTGGTCACTTAATTGCAGGAATTGGGGTGGCAACCAAACTGCTACTTTCTTATTTTTAATCAGAGATGAGATCATTGGCCTCAAACCAAAAAGGTAAATCGACACTAACTTAACTGACTTAGTCAATAATAAAAAAAGAAGAGATATGCTTTAAAAACCAACAAATGAAAACGTTTTGGGAGACAGCGTGGGCTCAGGGAAGGGGCCGCAGAGCTTACTGGTGGTGGGCATGAACACCTTTCCGGAGTACCTGGACAAGATGTGCCAAGAGCCTTCAGAAAGCGCGGCAGTTTCATATCCAGGGTATGTTCCAAAGACGGAAACAAGAAAGTGCACAGAGACAGGGAACACAGGTGCGTGTCAGAGCTCTGTGTGTAATAATTAAAAAAAAAAAAAGAAGGGAAAATCTACAGGCCCATCAAACAGGCTTGGAAAATAAATAATACATCCCCCAAATGGATTGTCTTGCAACCATTAGGAATGATGTGTAGGTGAGCGTTTATCAGCATGGAAGGTGTTCATATAATAAATAAGCAGGTTATGAGATAGTAGGTAGGGTACAGTCTCATCTTGGGAAATATATCATGTATCATATCATATATAATAAATTATTTGGAGTCATATTTACCAAAATGTTAACAAGGGTTATTTCTTCATTATGGGATTTCAGACTGTCATTTTTTTTTCTTTTTTTGCTTACCTGTCTTTTCTAATTTTTCTAAAATGGCATGCATAGCTAGTCTAATATTAAAGGGAAACCATTTGCAATGTTTAAAAAAAAGTGACATTCGAAGAAATAATGAGGCTAGTGCAAACAAAAAGAAAAGAAAGGAAAACCCGCACAAAGATGTAGCAGCAAAAGCAAGACAAAGTGACGCAGCTGCCATCCCTACCGACAGGCCTCCTTCCTTCAGTCTATGAGAAACCACGCTCATTTGTGTCCAAAGTGGGGACCCAAATACTGGCCACAACCTCTTGCTGTTTCTGAAGATAATAATAATAATTTTTTTTTAAAAACCCATACAGACCGCTGAGAGGGAGATAGTACCAGCCCTCGAGTGTGGGCACCACCCCAAGGATCTAGGAGTTCATCATTAGCCAGACCCACAGGCACAGGATCCTACATATCCTTCGATTTCTCCCCTACCCGTTCATTTAAAAGAATAGTATTCCTAAATCAACAACAAGGCCAGGACTCCCGGACAACGGTCATTCATTAGCCAGGTGTCCATTCCCCACCGTGATGCGTCTAAAGTTAATGCAGTGAGGCAGGGCAGCCACACATACATAATAAGAGCATCTTTGGCAGGAGACGCAGGGTGTTGTGGTAAGTGATGCCAGATGGTTCCTTCACTCAGCAACACCATGCAACTTTGCCAATGCTGAGTGACTGGGAAGCACTCGGAGCTGGTTCCCCACTGCCCCCATAAAAAAGGATGCCCCTCTCCCGGAAAACTTCAAGGAAGCCCTTGAGAAAGCCCAGGCTTCCCGCGTTTCTTGTCTAACAAAGCAGCCCCACCAGGCAGGAAACGCTTGAACTGCTGGCTAAGACACCGCTCATCACTTTTTATTCCTCATCCATACCAGGCTGTTTCAATGGCCTCTCCCCACCTGTTTCAATGGCCTCTCCCCACCTGT
>NW_004444119.1:928134-930395 GCF_000243295.1 Trichechus manatus latirostris | reverse complement strand
CATCTGTTTCAGTGGCCTCTCCCCACCTGTTTCAGTGGCCTCTCCTTACGTGAACAGTCTCTCCTTCACTGGCCTCCTTTCTGTGGTGGCTTTCTGCATACCAGGTTACCAGAAATTCCCACTTTAAAAAAAAAAATCACTCACATGGTTGGGCGTTGCTGCCATGAAAAATCTGTATAGGGATTGATTTTCAAAAGAGAAAGGGTCTGAATAAACCTACCAGTGACAGAGGTCTGCGTCTCGTAAGCAAGGACCACCCCTTACGGAGATAGATTCTCCCTTGTCCTAGTCTCTGCGCCAACTGAGTGCTCTCGGGCACATTAGCTGAGAAAACTCACAGCAGCCCTGCAGGGCAAGAGAACTAGCCTAGAAGAATTAGTGTAGCTTCTTATGGGGTTGCTCGAAATTGACTAGACAGCAATGGGTTTGGTTTTTTTGGTTTCTCACTAAACCCGTGACAAATGGCACTAAGCAATTTTCTGGTGGGAAAAAGTCAAGCAACTTCTGACAATATGGAAATGACACACATCATTTTAATATGAAAAACAGGTGGGCTAGAACACCATCGCTTTATCTAAACTTTTACTTTGGAATATTTTAGTTTGTATCTTGGTGAATGCGCCACAGGACTCACTATCCAGAGACTCACAAACACCACCCAGTCGTTTTGGCCAACAACACTTGACACAAAGCACGGTGTTTGCTCTCTGTGCGTGAAGGGCCCACATGTGGCCACACTTACATGTGCAGAGATGGCTCCCGACACTTCCCAGTCCAGTTTTGAACTCCTCCACCCCCACTTCACCATTCTCCACCTACACTTATATCCTTCCATTTCCTTGACTATGCAGATTCCCTTCTTTGGAATGTTCTTCCTTGACCATTCCCCTGGGAATTCCTACTCATCCTGCAGACCTCCTCTTCCCTGACCCCCTTCCTCTAAATCTAAGTCAGGACCCCCATTTATAATATATCACCTTGCTATTGTAAGTCCTGGTGGTGCAAACAGTTAAGCACTCAACTACAAGCTGAAAGGTTGGCGGTTCAAACCCACCCAGAGGCACCTCAGAAGAAAGACCTAGAGATCTGCTTCCAAAAGGTCACAGCCTTAAAAACCCTATGGAGCAGTTCTACTCTGCACACATGGGATCTCTATGAGTCGGAATTGACTTGACAGCCACCAACAGTAAGTTTATTTATGTAGGTGTTCACTAAATTCAAATGAATAAATAAATAACTTACAGAGAGATCTCATTTGTACTAACTTCCAGCTCTTATTTTTTCATTTTTCTGCAAGGATGCCTTGTCAAATAACTCACTATCCAGATAGACCATTTCTCTCCTAGTATTTTTATTTACTAAACACTTAACGCTTTCAGAGAAGGGAATATAGTTAAACTCACAGTGCTAGTTTCAATAATTGTTATTTATTCAACAGACATTTCCAGAACTCCAATTAGATGTCGGCACCAGGCTAAGAGGTGGAGATGTGGAGGGCCTGCTGGCACTGGTCTTAGTGAACTGATTTCTCTTCCAGGGCCTCTCAGACCATCTCTTTAATAATGTATTCCAGAAGGCTGCTCAAGCAAACCGGTATGTAGTTGGGAATCTACCATCTTATTATTTTTGAAAACTAGAATGACATTTGTCTATGTCTCGGCATGTTCTCAATTTTCCCAACCCCTCCAAGGTCACTGACAATGTTCTACCTGCAAGTGGTTTCTGAGTCTTCAGATAGATTTGATTCAGTATAGGGCATTTCGACTAATTTCAAATATCCTAGGGCTCTGCTACAATTTCTTTTCCCTCTGCTTTCCTTCTCCTTCTCCTCCCTCCCTTCTCTCCTTCCTTCCTTCCCTCCTTCATCTGAGTAAGGCGCTAGATACACACATGGCCCTGCCCTCAAGAAGCTTTCCCAACATATCAGCCCAGGGGTATATAATTTAGAATTTATCTAAAATTAATACACAGCCTTATTGATACCAGATATTTTCTATTATAGTCACCTACCTACTTGCCTTGCAGTTATTCTGACAAGAAAATACCTCAGTGACATTGCAAGCCCATCACAACAGTTCCTGCAATGAGCTTATGATTTTTCTCCACTGCAATCTTACATTATGACATAATTTTCCTCATGGTTTCCTGAAGCCTTATTTTTTTTATTTTTTCCCATACAAAAATCTATACATACATTATTATGTGACTCTAATTGCTCTCTCCATACTGTGACAGCACACTCTTCCTTTCCACCCCTGATT
>NW_004444119.1:919257-925982 GCF_000243295.1 Trichechus manatus latirostris | reverse complement strand
CTATCCGTGAGCAAGGTATGTTTTCCACTTATGCAGGTCTCTTTTGGTTTCTTGCAGTAATCTGTTGTAGTTTTCATTGTAGAGATCTTTTACGTCTCACCTGAAGCAGTATTGTTAGAAAAGAAATAGTATGGGAACTCCCAAAGACAACTTTATTCCAAGAGACCATTTAAAAATTGCATAGCTGATTTACAGTGGCTGCTGAATTTCTTCTATGAATAGTGCAAGTTTAAATTCTAGCTCTCCAAGCAAACATTTCAGAAGGACCCTCCTTAATTTGGGTTATTACAAGTCCAGCAGATCTCCATAAAGGCCCCAGCTTTTGTGGGCCCCTCTGTGGCACAAAGGCAGCTGAGGGGTATATGCCTTGCAGTGTCTGAGGCTGCAATACACACAACATTCAATCTGAATCCCTTCCCCACCGCTCTGCTAACTCTGCCCTCCCACATAAGCAAAGGTGGTCCTTAGAAAGATGAGGGCCTGGTCCAGGCTCTTGTGTCTTGACTCACTGCAGCCTCTAACTCTCCCCTCTCTGGCAGCTCTGTCTGAACCTACAACTGGCTGCACTTCCTCCTCCTTCCCTCCTGCAGGAGCATGGTCTCAAGTTGATTTTTAGTCCTCTTTTATTTCATTTTCCTTCAAGGACTCATGTATATTCATGGCTTTATTCTTGAGTGTCTAATCACAGATGAATCTTTATTTTCAATCTTATTTCCCCTTAATTTTTTTGGTCTTTGTTTCTAGGTAACTGCAGTACACTATCATGCACATATGAGGATAATGATAAGATGATGATGATACTGGTTTTAGTGATAATGGTGATGGTGTTGATGATGGTGATGGCAACAGTGATGGTGTTGACAATGATTGTGATGATAATGATGGTGATGATGATGATGATGAAGGTAATAATGCTGATGGTGACAATGATGGTGGTGATGATGATGGTGGTAATGGTGCTGCTATTGGTGATAGTGAAGTGGTGAGGATGATGATGGTGGTAATGGTGCTGATATTGGTAATAGTGATAGTGAAGTGGTGAGGATGATGATAGTAATAGTAATGGTGATGATGATTGTGATGATAATGATGGTGGTGATGATGAAGGTGACAATGCTGATGGTGATGATGGTAATGATGATGGTGGTGATGAAGATGATGATGAAGGTGATAAGCCTGATGGTGATGATGATGATGAAGGTGATAATGCTAATGGTGATGATGATGGTGGTAATAATGGTGGTGGTGATGGTGATGATAAATGACCAGAAAATAATTAATGGAGGCAGAGAGGACAAATCTCCTCTAACAAACCTGCTAATCTCAGAAAGATAGAAACACCACTATTGAGCCCCAAGTCTAATCAAAACACATGAATTTGGCATATGTCACAGTGACTTAAAGTTTTTGGAAAATGAGACTGATGCTCCAGATGGTATAAAAATGAAACCCTGCCTAAAATTAAAGAAATGTAGAATTTCAGAGCAGAACCAACCAGATAGATCCAGAGCTCCCAGTATGAAAAGTCCTCATATGCATCAGAGAGGAAGATTCCAGTGGTGTTGTGCTATCTTTATTTTGTCCAACGATGCCCTGTGAGTTAACTTTTTGTATTATATATGTTTGCTGAAGGACATACAAGTACACATGAGCTTTCCCCAGAAGCCTCCCCTGGACCCTAAGGTTCAGCTAAGAATCCCTTCTGTATTCTCCCAGGGTCCTGTACATATTTTGTCGTTGCATTTAACACACTATTTGTGGTGGATGATTGCAAAAGTAGCCCCAGTTTTCCCAGCTTCATGGATCCCCCTTATTTGCAATGTGACTTTACAGTTCCTCCACTGACAGAGAGGCAGAGTCTGTTTCCCACCCTCTGAATCCGGGCACCCTGTGAATTGCTTTGGCCGATGGAACGCCATGAAGTAACAAAATACCAGTTAGGAGCCCTGCCCATCTCCATCTCCAGCTTGCTTCTCTGCCTTCATCACGAACAAAAGTTCAGCCTGGCCTGCTAGAGAATGAGCTCCCAAAGACAGAGCTATCCTGATCCGTCATCCCAGCTGAGGCCCAGGCATGTGAGAGCCCGGCCAGGATTAGCAGACCCCCCTTACTGACCATTGCTGAGGGCAGATGAGGAGTGACCCTTGCACCTCCAGGCCAGCCTAGATCAGCAGAACCACCCAGCCACCCTGCAGTGTCATGAGCAAACACCACTGCTGATTACTTTGTGCCGCTGAGGTTTTTTAGGTATTTTCCAGCACCAGTACCAGTTGTCATCACGGGACCCCGACTCATGGCAACCCCATTGAGTGTCAGAGTAGAACTGTGCTCCACAGGGTTTTCAATGACTAAATTTTCAGTAGATTGCCAGGCCTTTCTCGCCAGGCACCTCTGGGTGGACACAAACCTCCAACCTTTCAGTCAGCAGCTGACCACATTAACTGTTTGCATCCCGAAGGACCCCGCTTGTTTTCTAGGCACTGAGATACAGCCATGATCAAGACAGTCTCTGCTTTCATGGTGTTTATATTCTGGTGGTGGCGATGTTGGGTTGTTGTTAACTGCCCTCAAGTTAGCCTCTGACTCATGGCAACCCCTTGTGTTACAGAGTAGAATTGATCCATAGGGTTTTCTTGGCTGTAATCTTAACAGAAGCAGATCGCCAGGACTTTTCTCCTGTAGAGCCACTGGGTGGTTTGAACCGCTGACCATTCAGTTAGCCACCAGTTGCAAACTTTTTGCACTCCCAGGATGACATGCAGTGCTGAGTACTCTGAATAAAAACAGAGAAGACAATTGAAGAGAGAACAACGAGGGGTGGTTCCCTTTCAGAGAAGGCCACCAGGGAGGCCTCGCCGAGAAAGGGTGATGACGATGTGAAGAAGCAGCCGAGGAAAAGTCCAAGGAGAGAAACTCAGAGAAGCACGAGCGTTCTGCCATGGGTGATATTTCATTCACCACAGTATGCAGTCTGCTTGCTGGAACATAGGTGGCGTGGGTATTTGCGGACCAGAATATGGCAAACCACAGGGTTTATACTGAATTTCTACAATATTTCCAAAAGGTGACTGAAAATATTAGATAAAAGTATTTTTTCCTAATCAGAAATCTTCCTAGCATTAGTTAAATTAATGTATTTATAGATGGACTGTCTCCCTTTTACCTAAAAAAATATGTAAATTTGAACATCTAGGAAGACCTGTTAAGTCTAACACACCTACATTTGAGTCCTCAAGAACTGTATTCCCATCTTTCCCTTATTTCTGTTCTTTAAAGGTGAAGAAAGTCCTCAGTCCTCTGGAGTTGCCAGGACAGACGATGTGACTGAGGTCTGTTCAAGCTCAGAGGGCTGCGCTCCACCCCCCTGGACCTCAGGGACATGGTCTCGGCTGCTGGCTCCCACCTTTCAGCTGCCGCCCTGCCTCCCTAGACCTCAGTGGTGTGTCCTTGGCTGCCAGCCCCCACCCTCAGCTGCACCCTGCCCAGCCTCAGCCTAGTTCTGAGAGGCATGATCCAGCACACTAGAGACTAAAGTCACCACAGCCTGGTGACCCCAGCTCCTTGGCCAGAGCTGGAGGGAGGGGAGGACAGGGGCAGTGGGCAGTCATTTCACAAGAGGTGAGCGGGACAACCTAGTCAGTCTCTTAGGAACTTAGGATGGGAATGGTGAGAAACAGCCCATGAGGTGAGCTGCAGGGCCCCATGACTAGGGCAAGGGAGACTTCTCAGCCCCATGCAGACCGGTAGGTAAGCCGAGGCGAGCACCCTGGCACAGGTGTGCATGAGCCACAGGTGAGTCCCACTTGAAGAGACCGCACCCTCGGAAGAGTGTGCAGTGAGCTGCAGGTGATGTTCAGGGCCCTGCCCTGGTGACCGAGGTTTCCCCAGTCCCACAGGGCTCCATGGCATTTCCTGGCCTGAGTTACTTGAGCCCTCCTTTTAGTCTTAAAATAAAATGCCATTTTTATTGTGCCAGCTTGAATGGGCCTTTGTTCCTTAAAAAAGAAGTTGTGGCAAGACCATGGCGACACAACAGGTGTGTCAATGTTACGACGTGACATCGGGTGTCTCAGGACTCCCCCTGGGGCCGGCTCTTCTCCCCACTGATTTTACACCTGGCAGTAAACACTGTCTTCCTACTTTCAGCACAGTTCATCAGCTCCCACCTCCTCCATGAAGGGCTGCGAGCCCACGTGACGGAAGACGCCCCCTCTGCCTGCAGCCCCTGTGGGACCAGGGTCACCTCCACCACTGTCATCAGTCCCGTCCCCGGTGCCGCGTGCGGGTGAGTGCCCTCCTCCTGTGTGTCAGTGGGCACCCGACAGGTCCTGCCCCTAAAGGCAGGGTCCACAGCTCTTGTATTGTCTGGGCGCTGACCCAGCACAGGGTGCAGGGGGCTGTCCTCCTTCTATCCCTACCCCTCCCTGCCTCCCCTCCTGCTCCCTCCCTTCCCTCCTCCCCCTTTCAGGTGGACACTCACTGTTCTATTTATGTAAAGAAGGACACTTCCCACGGATGTTAGCCCCCAAGTCCAAAAGCCTCTCTCCTCTGCAATGGCCCTCTGAGGTCCCTTGGCCCCGTGTACCAGCTTCCAAGGCCTTCGTCATCTGTCTCAGCTCCTCATCAGCCTCAGTCTCAGCCCACCACTGAGGCCTCCAGCCCTGTATCAGAGTTCTCCGGAGAAACCGAATCAACACTGACCAAACCAACCAGCTGCTGTTGAGTCAGCTCCAAATTACGGCAACTCTGTGTGTGTTAGAGTAGAACGGTGCTCCATAGAGTTTTCAGTGGCTGAATTTTCCGAATTAGATTGCCAGGCCTTTCTTCCAAGGTTCCTCTGGGTGGACTCAAACCTCCATCCTTTGCCTGGGACTGATCATATTTTATTGATCACGTCCCCATTTTGACATATAGCCCACCATCTAGCATGCAGTAGTTGCTCAATATATGTTTACTGGGGGAAAAATGAATGAGGTGAGAGAATGTGAAGCTGGTGTTACTTTATATTCATGTATGGCCACCACCTACCATCTAGTGGTGGAGGAGGGCAACTTCAGGGTGATAAGCTTTGGAGAAGTGTTTCAATCCCTCTGCTGTCAGCCTCATGGAGTGTAAGTTCTGAGAATTCCACCATGTACCAAACCTTGAACATTGCTGGGGGTGGTGAAGCATGAATACCAAGGCCAGTAGACCCCAAAGCAATAGGAGCATTCAAGCTGCAGGCAGTACAATGTGCCAGGTATGATCATTGTTGTTGCATGCTGTGGAGTTGATCCCAACTCACAGTGACCCCATGTGACAAAGTAGAACTGCCCCATAAGGTTTCCTAGGCTGTAATCTTTATGGGGGCAGACCGCCAGGTCTTTTTTCCTGAGGAGCTGCCGGGTACGTTTGAACCACCAGTCTTTTAAGTACCAGCCAAGTACTTAACCACTGGGCCACCAGGGCTTCTAAGGATGATCACTGCATGGGGAAATCCCAAGGCAGATGGACTTTGTTTTGACTTTGTCAGGGGTCAGACACATACACTATAACCGAAGAATAGAGGAATGTTGCCGTTCATATTTCATTAATAAACCTGGAGATGGCTTGGGGGGAGTTACAATGAATTGAAAAGTGGGAAGAATTTAAAGCTGAAGGAATAGTGGAGAGGGAGTGTAAGAGAAATGACAATGATGCTCAAAATGTAACACCTGAAGACGGATGCAATAAACTGAAGATAATTGTGAAGAGTTTGTGAGGTGTGGGAACACTGTGTGGCCCCTCTGGACGTGAGATTCCATCTGGACAGAAGAGAACTGTGGACCGCAGGGTGTCTGAGTGGTTCTCCAGCCTTCCCTCCCATAACTCCCTGAAGGCAAATCCCTGACAACCCCTTCTTGTGTATTCAGAGTGGGGAAGTGCTGGTAGACACTGCCTTGAATAATTTTGTTTTGATGGGGGCTCATCTCAAATTGAGGGGTGTGTTTCCTTCAATGTCATGTGGTAACTCTGGATTAAATGTTTCATGGTTAATTGATACATTAGTCTGCTCCAAGGTTATGTAGAAACTGTCAGAGCCTTCTAGAAAGCTAAGAAGACACCAGGTTCCAAGGGAAGGACCATTTAGTGGGGGCCTGACGTTGCATACGGGCAGGGGAGAGGTTTGGGCTGGGGCCTTCCTGGCACACCCTGAGTCCTGTGCGGCCATTAGTGGGCACTGACCGAAGACGAGCCCAGTACTGCACACAGACACTGAGAGGGCCTTGGGTGAGGGTCCTTGGGTAAGGGATCTCTTCATCTACCTTAATAAATCCCAGGCATCTACTTGACTTCAGGCTACAAGATGGTGGCAGGACAGGGGCCAGTTTATTTTCTGGGGGATGAGCGGGAAGCATGGGGTCTGAATGGCCTGCTTACCTGCCTATACTCTCAACTCTCTCACCATAAATGCACCATGTAATTGTTCACAATGTCTGCAGCATGGGAGACTGCAGAGTGGGCTGTGGTGTGAGGGGTCCTGGGTGATCACAAAGGTGGAGGTGAAACTTCAAAGGTGGTGGAAAATGGCCGGTGAGCACAGCCTGCCTTCCCAACCTCGAGCAAGGAGCTGGTGTCCTGTTCTGACTCTCCCTGCCTGCAGCCTCTCCTCCTGCCCGCAAGACAGCCACCAGCACCACCCACACCACCACACACAGTACACCACCACCCATGATACTATCACCCACACCACCACACACAATACC
>NW_004444119.1:910631-918568 GCF_000243295.1 Trichechus manatus latirostris | reverse complement strand
ACACCACACCACCACTGCCCACAATACCACCCTTACCACCACCCACAACACTACACACACCACATATGTCAAAGTAGAGCTGTGCTCCACAGCGTTTCCAACGGCTGAATTTTCATAAATAGATTGCCAGGTCTTTCTTCTGAGGCACCTCTGGGTGGTTTCGAACCTCTAACCTTTCAGGTAGCAGCTGAGCTTGTTTACCATTGCACCACCCAGGGATGCCCTCCTGGAACACAGGTAATCCTTTTTAATATTAGCTTTTCTCTTCGGTTCTGGGTTTCTGTCTCTCTAGGTTTAAAAGGGTCACACCTCAGTGAACAACACTGTTTATCTCCCTTCTTACATCTTGTGACGTTTCCCTCCACCTCTGTGTTGTCCACCCCTGGTTTCCTCCAGTTCCTTGAACTGTAATGACAACACAGACACCTGTCCCTTCAGGCACAGACACACGTTTCCTACGGTATGTCTTGTGTGGGTGCCCCACAGCAGCTTGCCCACTGATACACGTCTTACTGTCCTCTTTGCTGCTTGAAGCCTCATTTCGAGTTAATGTCATCGAGGAATAATTTTCAATCCTTCTCTGCAGAGATGACAATTCAAAATATGCTGAAAATGTAACAAGAGTCATTTCTCAAAATACACTTCCTTGGTCATTTCCTCACTGAAGTTCTGGTGCTGCTTCTCTCTCCAATATTGAGACTTTCTTATAGATTATCCAAATTAATGATGGTTTAATATCAGATGCAAATCTGTGTTAATTCCTGTTTCTAGGTAATTTCCCCATTTTAGAGAGTCTTTCTAAAGTCCCAGGTGGGCGCCACCTTTTCCTGGTGACACATGCACTTAGCTGATGTTATGAGACCCCTGACCTCTCCCCCTAAGTGGGTTTGCTCCCTTCATCTACATCCCTACAGCCTGTATCCCTCAGAAAGAGAACTGCTTTGATCTCTGCACCCTCCTCCCCAGCAAGGGCCCCAAAAGCACATTCTGTTCTGTCCATCTTCAATCCACATGATCGACCACAGGACAGAGCACACCACCGGCACTCTGGACTCGTCAGATAAATTTATATGTCAACAACTTTCCGTACAATTTCTAGAGAGTCCTGGAAGCTTTTGGTCAGATGAGACCTGCATGTTAACTTACCTCTCTGTGCAAGGTTCTAACACTGCATCCTGAAAAGGTGAACATAAAGCGCTGCTGGACGTCCTTTTGGGATACGGCAGCTCATTCTATCCCTGAACGGCCTGATCCATAGATCACTCTTTATGTGGAGCCAAGGCCAGCCCTGTAACTTCCTCCCACGAGCCACAATTTTGCAATGTGCAATGACCCAGAAGCATCTACTTGCAGTTTCTCAAGGTAGACCTCCAAATGGTCCACATTGACCCGTTTCTTGTGAAGTCTTCTTCTCTAAGCAGTACCTCTTCTCTCGATTCCACTTTCCCTGTCCTGAACTACCTAGTTCGTCAATGTCACCCTGTAAACGTAACTCTCAGGACTGCAGAGAATACTGCCTAGGGAGCCAGGGGAGAGTGGAATTAGCATTTCTTGCGACCTGAATACTGTTCTTCTATTGATAAATCCAGATACAGAAAAAACTAGATGCCCTTGGTCCTTTAGAAATTGAAACTGTAGGCAACCAAGTTAAGAGTTTAAAGCCATGCTCCACTTTTGGCAGATCTAATATTCCACGAAGAGTGTTCTTGTAATGGGTGTCCCCCTATTATCTTTCTCAGTTGAAAAAAAAATAGCATTCTCCCTGTTGCTTTCTTTTTCTCTTCCCACACATTGTATGCTGACGCCTCAGAATTCTTACCCGAGGTTCACCCTTCAGCCAAAGATTAGACAACTGCATAAAACAAAACGAGATCAAAGGGGCACACTAGCCCAGGGGCAAGGACTAGAAGGCAGGAGGGCACAGGAAAGCTGGTAATAGGGAACCCAAGGCCAAGAAGGGAGAGGGTTGACATGTCGTGGGGTTGGTAAGCAATGCCACAAAACAATGTGCACTAATTGTTTAACAAGTAGTTTGTTCTGTAAACCATCTAAATAAAAAAAAATTCAATATTGCCATTTGGGCATCTTATTAGATGAACTTCCTTCCTGCAAGCCATCCTAAAATCCTTATGCTTATATAAAGAAAGAACACTAAAACTTTGGTGTATGTTCAGCCAACAAAAACAAATCACCCGGTGGGGGGAAGGACAAATGCAATATGTTCTCTGCAGATCAAGACATGCTGTCCATTGATTTAAGCCACCTTCTGAAGAGGGGGAAAAATATCTTACAATTTTCAAGAACTCCAAGAGGTTTTTATTTATTTCAAATTCCAATAGAATATGTTTTATCTAAATATTTTTATCACACAATTGAAACATTGAATGACTTTTTCAGAAAGAGTTAAATACATCAATCTAGTTACAAATTCTAATATAAAGAGTACAAAATATAATGTTATAAACTGTATCTTTTAAAAAAGAAATACAAATTCTATGGTCTTTTGTACTTTACTGCCTCAAAGTAGAACCAGCAAGATGGATGAAGAATGAACATTTGTTGGGTGGGCAGGTCGCTCAGTTACCTCCACGGCCTATTAGAGGGTGGTCACCGGCGTCTAAACCTCAACAAACAAGGAACTAACGATCTGTGGAACACTTTTTACCTAAAGTCCAGGACTGTTGATTTTTTTTCTTTATTCTCTTTTTGCAGTAAATAAAATGTTCTGCAATTAGAACTCACCGAGGTTAAAAGCAGTAAAAACAATGTATGTTATTGCAGGCATTCTGTAAGTGGGAAAAGTTATACAAATGCAGTCCTTTTTTGAACGGTATTCAAACCTCTCGAACTCGTATGTGTGTCTTGTTTTAAAGAAGGAAGGTTGGAACTGACTGGCCATGAAGATCCAGGAAGTCACAGTCTCCCAAGCTGAGAACTGCGCTCACTTCCCTGACCCAGGAAGGAAGCCTATGTGCCATCTAAACTCTGGCTCTCGGTGTAAGGAACGTGGAGCTACTTGCTGCATCCACGCTGCCTCCAAAGGTACATGAATAAGTCTGTGTGCGTGCGTGCCTTTACCCAGAAGTTGATACCATGCTACCAGCAATCCGGGACACCCTGGCCAAGCTAAGGACGTATTCTGACATACTGGGCAGTATCACAAAACCAAAGTCCCTTCATCATGCAAAGTGACTGCACAGAATTCCCGAGGGCAACCTCCCAGAGCACCTTGTTTTCAGGAAACCAGTGTCTTTCTGGGTTTAAAGAAAAAAAAATAAATATCAGGGTAACCTCTTAAAACAGTCTATACTTCTCAAGACAAAAAAAAAAAGGAAAACAGGTAAACTCCACTTGGCTTGATCATTTGCATTGTGTTGTCCAGGGTGGAATTTATCTGCCTAAGATTGAAGAAAGACCTTCCAGAATCAGGCAGAAAGGTGACAGTACTGTTGACAATTTCCCAGAGAAGATATTTAACACCTGATTTTTCCAGAGAATTTAAATGTTCATTCTTCAGATTAAGGAGTATGAGTGAATATCCTGAATGGTTTTTCAAAGATCACTGTCTTAGGGTTATTTAAATTCAAGATGAGGAAGAGGTGTGAGGGGGAGGCGGAAAGGAGGCAGAGCGAGAAGAACGAGGGGTGGGGGTCAGGGGAGAGACACAGAAAAGCTGCAGTGTAGACAACCAAACCCTTTATTGTCTAGGTTACATGAGACGGCAACACTGTAAAAATCTGTTAAGAAACAAGGAAACAGCAGGCTGGTAGAGGTAGTAGAAAGTCTGTAACAGTCAGAGGTGGTTTACAGGAGTGTATTGCATGGAAATTACCATTTAAAAAAAAAAAGAAAACATACTGGCTAAATAAATAAGAAAACACAGATCATATTAAATAACGATGGCCAAACTGACATGAGCGAATTAACAAACCAATACAATACTGATGATACACGGGGAAAGGAACCACATACTGGTGCCTGAAAGTGGCTTGTGTGGAGGCTGGCGTTCTTAGGGGGCCCTCTCTCGTTTGAGAGAGAGAGAACCTCACTTCTCCATAGTGCACAGATGCAGTTATTCAAGCTGACCCCTCAGCCAGTGGTTGCTTGGCAGCCCAACTGGTTAGATGCTCTGCCAAAGGGACCCCAGATGGCAGCAACACCCCGCTCTCCCGCCCAGAAAAAGTGGACTAGTCCGCACCAGGAGACCCTTCCAGCTCTAAGCATCAACTGGGCTTCTCCATGCCGCTTCTGAAACAGCAAAAATGTACACTAGACCTTTGTGTCACTTTGGGTACAGGATTTCTTTTAATAACTAAAACAGAGAGAAACAAACAGGACCGGATCGCTAGCTCCCGTGCATTCCTGAACTGTTACCGTTTACTTTCAGCCAAGGAAATAAAAGACAGAAAATGGCAGAAATTACCACGTTGGGAACACTACTGAAGATGATCACACATAAATCAACAGAAAGATATTTTGATTTCTTAGGTGAACAGAGGAATGTTGTCTCTGCAATGCTGCTCAAGAGAACTTTACAGAACAGTCCGTTACAGTCGCGCTTACTATATCAGCACAGACATTTCCGAATTACACCAGCATGGCAGAACAGTCTGGAACATACTGGTGTAAGAGTATCAGGAAAAAATAAGTGTAATATATATATATATATATATATATATATATATATAAAAGCTAGCCAGTTACATTGCATTGTTTGCAAGTGTTGCAAAGCTGAACCGTCAAGTAATTTAAACTCAGTAACAAGTAAAATCCAGAACCAAACATTAACTAATAACAATAACAACAATAATAATTCAACAAATCATTAGAACAGGAAAACCACACTTCAGAGCCTGTGTGTGTGTGTGTGTGTGTGTGTGTGTGTTTAAACAAAGTCTTTGTATCAGAAGCCCGTTTCCTACAAAAGCTGCGCTAATCCATTACTGTATTAAGTAAACTGTTGCTCTCACCAGTATTAAAGGTTAGGATAATTTCTGTACATGTAAAATTATTGCTTTTCTTGAAAAATATATTTAGCATGCTCGTTTTAATCAATTTCCTGCCTTTACAAAATTTCACAATTAAAAAAAAAAAACCTAGTAAAGCTTTAGCAAAAAATTTCACAGAACATCTTCATTCAAGGCAGCAGTAACTTTTGATAATGCATAAAATTATATGTGCAAAACTCTGAAACTCTCAGAAATATTACCATCACACATAGTGTCACGGTAATAGGAAAAGAAAATCTATCTGTGGAATATGGTTTTCGTTGCGTACACTGCATGGTTTAAGATCCTTTGTCACAGGCCTTAACCCCCACCACACAAACCTACATTTGAAAGAGTTACAAGGAAGAGGTATATAAAGCTGTCCCCCCAACCATGGGTCTGGTGACCGCCATACAAGAGACAGACACACCATCATCCTGAGAGTATGCGCCTCTGTGAGAGAAGTTACCTCCTCTGGGATCACTAGACCCAAGCATAAAAGATGTCCCTTGCCGAGGTGGTGCAGGGGGAAGAGGGAGTGGGGAGGAAGGGGAGAGGGAGCAGAAGGTTCCAGAGCATAAGCACCCTAGCGACCCAGGGCCCCAAAGCTGCTCAAGAATTCTTCTGCAGTGACTAAAACTGATCCAAATGAGGAGGGGTCAGTGGCTAGGTGATTTGTTAAGACGTGCAGTCTTCCTTTGTGCGTGGTCTGCAGAATTGTAGCCCTGTTACAAAAAGGTCCTGAGAGTAAATAAAGAAGCCTGCTTTTCTTAGTGTTCAACTAGCTTTCTTTTCTGAAGCAGAATCTAAGCATTTCCACAGAGTGTTTCCTGCGCCAGACTCGCTTGGTACAAATGGTGGAAAGAAGAGAAGCAGCACACGGGAAATGCAAGTGGCCTGCAGTACTCGATGGGACTAACCTCTGGGAATTGGGATCTCGTCTCAGCCCCCGCCGCTCACACCTGGCTTCCACAGCACCTGAACGCCACCTCCTCCCTCCCCTTGCCTTTATTTACTCCCTTAAATACCCACTAAGACAAGGAGAGGCAGTAGTATTAATACTTTATCAAGCTCAAACCCACCACCGTTGGTTCTGACGTTTATCTCAACAGTCCTCTGAGCATCAGGAGGGCCCTGTCACAGCTTAGCATCTTCACTCTGTCCAATACACACAAGTCTCATTTTTCCAGTGTCTCAAACTTGTCTTGAATCACATAGATAGATGCCTTGTGCTCCTACAGTGCCTGCCAGTACCACTGCGTAAGATAAGAAAATATGGGACTATGGTCGATTAGCATGTATCTGCATATAGAATATATACATGGAACTCTAGAGGATAGCATCTTCATTTATTTTCAGGGGTTGGAGAAGGAGAAGCATGTCCCTTCTGTTTTCACGCCAGCACAGCGGCTCCAGGACTTGAGGTGTCTGGTAGGGAGTCTTCAGCTGGTCCTCCGTGGAGTCGTCAGGGTCACAGGTGGGAGGCTGTCGGAACCGTGGGTCCTGTCAGCAGCTGTTGGAGGGGCCTGGCGGGCGCTGGACACTCATCTCTAGGTCCCCTTTCTGAGAGGCACTGTCTGGACGGGATCTGCGTTAGAATGGACTCTCCCCTGGAGGACAGAAGGGAGACAAAGAGAGAAGGCTCATTTCTGCCTTCTGGTTTCTCAGTGAATTCTCCCAACTCACTTTCCTACCAACCCCTAGGGACATAAAAAATGACCTCACAGAACAAACCGTCGAGTAGGCAAAGACCCTGACTTTTGAAATCTGCCTTGCCGCCTTGCAGAGGAAGCTTTAAAAAATCATTCGACGATTTAGGGGAGTCCCTGGGTGGCGCGAATGGTGACGCACTAGACTACTAACCAAAAGGTTAGCAGTTCGAACCCACCCAGAGGTGCCTGGGAAGAAAGGCCTGGCAATCTGCTCCAGAAAGGTCACAGCCTTGGAAACCCTATGAGGCAGTTGTACTCTGCGCATATGGGATCGCCATAAGTTGGAATCGACTCGATGGCAACCGGGTAGTAGTAATGCTTTAGAAAAGGATCAGTTTCATGGGTAAGAATGGCAAATAATAGCGTCTGAATTGGCTTTGGAGAAAAGGTTGGGAAGATAGGATTGGCGGGGGGTGGACGAAGGGCTCAAAAAAGCAAAATCCTATAGTACAAAGCTGACTTACAACTGCAGGAAGCTCCAAAACTGGGTGATTCTGGGGTCAGGCAAACAAAACGGGTATAGTTCTCATGTGGGTCTGTCCAAACCTGAGGTTTTCACCAGTTTCCACAAAAAATGACCATGTTGGAAAAACAGAAGGGGTATCCTAAAGGCTAGTGAACCGCAAGGTAAACACAAGAAGCCAGGAGAGCCGCAGCTCCTGGGAACGCTCCACTGCACGCGAAACATTACTGCTTCAGCCACAGAGTCCACAATCAGAGGGCAAAGATCAGACAAGCTCTATCTTACTCAACCTCACTTGATGAAGTGAAACCCACCGCTTGGAATTAGTATCCACACATAAACTACAGTGCTTGTGTAAAATGCTAGCTGGTTTCCAGCTATGCCTTCAGGAACCCTACAAAGGCTGGGGGTCAGGGGCTAGTGGACATAATGAATTTAGTGCTTCTCTTGTGCTAATCATTTTGGAAAACTTTCTGAGAGTGGCCCTGGATCCGTGCCCTACAAGTCGCCTTCTAGTGTGAGTCACAAAGAAGATTCTCAACCCAGTGTTCCACAGGGGACTGGGGGACTCAGCAGTGTAGACAGCACGTATCTGAAATGTAGGAAGCAGTAATGGAACTAGAGATGCGATTACCTTCTTTAGTAGATGCGCGTGCCCTGCAGTTCCCTCATCACCAGCAGGCTCGATCTGAATGAGTTCTGGACACATTCAAGGATGGGAAATGGCCTTTGTGTTTAGCAAGGGAAAAAGGAGTTGCCTTTAGCTGCTTTAGA
>NW_004444119.1:904383-909488 GCF_000243295.1 Trichechus manatus latirostris | reverse complement strand
GGGAAGCTCTCAGTCTTCAAGGGGACATCAGCAATTGAACAAGGCTTCCCTGTGACATGGGTGTGATGTTAAATGCCTAACAACTGATTACACTCCACACCTTACTGACTTCAATCTTTACCTAAGCAGCCATCCGTAAGCAGGGCTCATATTCTTGTGGGTAATTCTGGAGACGTCACTAGTTAGATGCATGACTCTTGGTAGCGTGTTATTCTTACAGTGCATGGATAATGTGTTCTCTATTATGTTCGTTTTTTTTGGTTTTGATGTTTGCTTGGTTTTTGTATAAGAAAAGCTTAAACAAGTGGGCTGAATTTTGAAATTTAATCAGTGGTGCTAGGAGCCTAAAAGTGACAATGAACATATGTTATACATATGTCTATATACCCACCTACCTGATTTCTCCATCATTTGCATTATAACCACCACTAAAAACGAGACAAATTAGGTTGCCATTTATTGTTCCATTTCCTGTTATTTTGATTAACGGAATTATTTTCCAGCTTAACTATTTTGAAATAACAGTTAAAATAATAAGAAATAAACTATTAATCTTAGACTTAAAATTTGGGCAAGGAACCCAAACAAATCAACACACCAGATTTTATATTTCAGCAAAAATTATCGTGATCTTTTAAATCCTAAAACCCAGGGGAGGGGAAAGGAGATGAATGTTTCTTGGTTTTATTGAATATACTATGGATTGCCAGAAGAACAAACGAATCCGTCTTGGAAGAAGTACAGCCAGAATGTTCATTAGAAGCAAAGATGGCGAGACTTCGTCTCACATACTTTGGACATTTTATCAGGAGGACCAGTCTCTGGAGAAGGACATCATGCTCGGCAAAGTAGAGGGTCAACGAGAAAGAGAAAGACCCTCAACGAGATGGGCTGACACTGTGGATGCAACAATGGGCTCAAGTATAACAATAACTGTGAGGATGGCACAGGACTGGGCAGTGTTTCGTTCTGTTGTACGCAGGGTTGCTATGAGTTGGAACCGACTTGATGGCACCTAACAACATTTAACAACAATAGAAAAAATGAGTGTGCACGCATCTGTAAGGAAATGTAAGAAAAAATAAAAATTCTCCACAACAGTAAATAAATCTCATTTTTCCTGATGCCCATAAGACAATAACACCCATATTTGAGTGTTTTATTCTCAAAAGTTTCCTTTCTAATAATGAATATTGATGATTACTAGAAACTAAACATTTCATCGGCTGTGCTAAATAATGGCAAATCATCTTTAGAGTACAATAATGCACGAACTTCTTGCTCAAGTGGAACTCGGCTGGATGTATTAGCTACTTACCCTATGACCAGAACTACTCTACGTCATAATACAATCAGCACTAACAGTAAACTCCTTTATTCCCATTGGATGGGAAGAATTATTCCTGCTCCATTTATGAAAACTGGCTTCTCACAGCTAGTGCCTAAACTTTTACATTCTTCTAGTTCATTTATGATAAACGCAGAAGAATGAGATGCCTGAAGAATACACACTGCCGCCGGGAACCACCTATTGGAAACTATTATTCAATCTAGACCTTTAACTTCTACTGTTCTGATTATTCTTCCCACTATAACTGCCTATTAAAGGAATATGTTCATAAAGAAATAACTACCTAACCTCCTGGTTTTCAACAAGTTCTCTACCAGTACCAGTTGCCATAGATTCGGCTCCAACTCATGGAGACCCCACATGGGTCAGAGTAGAAGTGTGCTCCATAGGGTTTTCAATGGCTGGTTTTTTGGAACTAGATCACCAGGCCTTTCTTCTGAGGCGCCCGAATCTCTAACCTTTGGGTTAGCAGCTAAGCACGTTAGCTGTTTGTACAACCCCTTAAACCCGTTGCCGTCGAGTCGATTCTGACTCATAGTGATCTTGGGACTCCTAAATTCTCTAGGATCTCCTAAATAAATACATGCTTATACTACAGAAGGGGCTTAAATGCTGTATTTACAAAAACAACCATTATACTGTTGACATTTGATGGAGAGAAGTGCCATTTAGAATCCACCTACTGTTACGTGTACTTGTGAAAGTCAGGGTTTAGCTCTTCCAGGCTTGTAGCTTAAAAGAAACAAAGGTCGGGGCGGGGGGTGGCGGGGAATGACCCCAACAATGTATCATTTAAAAGAATAATTATATCAAAAGGAAGTCTTTTTTTTTTCTCCTCAAAGATCACATGTATACTAAAAAGAACCTTTATTCTAAACTATGATGAATTAAATCAATTTCCTCATATTTACCTGGATCTGTGCCTATTAAATGTTTCACTGAGATATGTGTTGCAATACAATTTGCAGAATTATCCAACAAAGAAATTTCATATATGATTATGGCCAACTCTGGGCAATTATTCCACGGCTGTACCTATAGCAACCAATGATGCAGATTCACCAATCAACAGCACCCAACTAGGAAACTACGTCCCTGTTGACAACACTTTTTTCAAACCAAGAGTTTTCCTATGCTCTCCCTCTAGTGAACAATGAAAAACTAGTCTCTGGGAAAAACAAAAACAAAACAATACAAAACAAGGGAACACACGAGCACATCATCAGGCTTTCACAAAGCTACAAGACACAAGCAAAGAAAGCAAGCCAAGAAGTTTAGTTCCACAATCTTCTGACCTGCTTATTCACACGGACACACACACAGCCGTAACTGTGTTTATGTGTGTGTGCATCACAGAAATACACACGCTGCACACGAGCTCTGTTTATTCATGATGGACACATACACACATGGTCATGACTGTGTGTATAGACATGTGTGCGTGTGTGTGCTTCACAGAAATACACACACTGCACACAAGCGCTCTCTAGGTCCCAAAGACAATTACTTATTTCTAGAATAACTGTTTGACAACAATAGCAAATGCTTACTGAATGGTGCTTTGCAGCAGGCATGGAGCATTTTCTCATTTAATTTTTACAGCAAGAATACAACATAAGTACTGCTATGATTGTGACTTTGTAGATGAGGAAATTTAGGTACAGTAGCATGCCTAAGGTAGAGGATCCTTCTGACTCAACAGTCCAAAATTCTAATGATTTATATGACTCAGGCCTTCCTGAAAACAGAAGTAGCTAGTCTAGGGTGAATTTACATATCGGTACCTATTAAATAAGGAGAGGAGCTCCGGTGGCTTAATGGTTAAGCACTCAGCTGCTAACCAAAAGGTAAGCGGTTCGAGCCCACCCAGCAGCTCCGCAGGAGAAAAGACCTGGTGATCTGCTCCCTTAAAGATTACCGCCTAGGAAATCCCATGGGATAGTTCTGCTTTGTCACATGGGGTCACTGTAAGTCAAAACTCGACTCGACAGCATCCAACAACAATAGCAGCTATTAAATATCTACCTTCTCTGTCAGATCTTTCTCCACTTCAAACCCACGAATTCACATATCTATGGGCATCCCTCCCTGGATTCCCAAAAGGCCATCTCAAACGTTAACTTGCTTCTCTTCTGAAACTGGTCTTACCCTGCTTTCCTCCCAGGTTTCCAGCCTCAGGAATGGTTCCTGCATAGACGAGCTGCCTATGCCAGGACCAGGGGCACCCTCAGCCCACATCCAACCCCTGCCCCATCTGGCCCAGGCCACCCTGTCTCTCCCTGGGATCCCAGATGCCTCCCAACAGGGTCCTTAGCCACCTGTCTTGAACCATGGCAAATCCATTCTCAATACACCCCAATGCTGATCATCTTTGTAAAGATACAAAGCTGATGACCCTCTGCTTACAACAATGAAGGAAGGGAGGCCTTTATTTGACCTCGCATGAAATCTCAACGTCTAACCATGGAGATATGACGCCTGCATATCCCCCAGACTCATCTCCGTGCCTCCACCCACCCTCCCAGCTCCCTGCTCCAGCCATACTGAGTATCATCAGGATCTCCAATGCAATACGCTCTGTCACCCTGCACCTGCCCAGGGGCTGGCTCTCTCCCAGGAACATGCCTGCCAACTTGTACTTGTTCTTATTGCCAGCATGGTCTTCCAAAGGCCCCACATCCGGTTCCACACCCCATTCCTCCCTTAGGACCCTTCTCTTATCATGGGTTTACTGCTCTGACCTGAAGAACCACAGAAGCAGGGACAATACGTGTCTTTTCTCCCAACGGCCTGCACACACAGTCAGTGCTCAATAAATACCATTAATGAGTAAATAAGTGATTGCCATAAAACTGAATTTCCAATTATTGTTTCAGTTAGATAAGACAGCATACGTTAATGTGTTTGTCCATCAACTTCAACTGTGACATCGAATACTTTCTGCGTGAATACACGATCTCCTATGATAAAAAAAAACAAAAAAACTACAATCTACAGCTTCTAAAGCCCACAGGAAAAGAATCTGATTTAAATATTAATTAGTGAATGTTAGCAAAGCACTCTAAAAACGAAAAAGAACAGTTGATAAGAATAATGAGTCACATTCTAACCATAAATAACTACAGCAATGTTCTATAAATCTATAAAATACCCTCAATTTAAACTGCAAGGGTGATTTTTGTAAGTGTACACGATGTATCCAATGAGAACTACAGGGTAACAAAGAACTCTAAGATTTATGCCTCTACCTATTATTGACATGTTTTTCATTGATTCTGGCAGACAAATCTTTATGGGGATTCTTAAAGGTACAGTTCCTAGGACTGTTAAGGAAAAGGGAATTTCATTGGAAGACCGGGACATTTAGGGATAAATCAATGAAAGCTAGTTTACGTGGCTAAGGACAAGTAGAAATCTGAGCGGCAAAGAGCTCGAACATGGCAACAAACAGACTGACTGCTATCATGAGGTGTTGTTGGGTGCTATCGAGTAGATTCTGCCTCATGAAGACCCCATGTGCAGAGGAGAACTGCCCCAGAGGGTTTCCTAGGCTGTGATCTTTACGGGAACGTATCACCAGGTCTTTCTTCCGTGGAGCCACTGGGTGAGTTTGAACCGCTGACCTTTTGGTTAGCAGCTGAGTCCTTAACTGTTATGCTACCAGGGCTCCTTACTATCATGAGAAAAAACAAACCTACTGTCATCAAGTGGATTCCGACTCATAGCGACCCTATAAGACAGAGTAGAACTGCCC
>NW_004444119.1:901432-902904 GCF_000243295.1 Trichechus manatus latirostris | reverse complement strand
GACACATTAACTATTCAAACCACCCAGGGACTCTTTACATTTATTAGGACACGCTAACTTGATTCTACTACTCAGAGAGAACGTGTTTTGCCCTGGTAGCAAAGGAACTCTTCCTTCGTTTACAAAGGGAAGAGTATGCAGTTACAGAACCTTCTGAGACAATAGATTAGAAAGAGAGAACATTAAGTGGAGTGTGCCTGTGTGAGAACTGGGCAATGGATGTGACATCCCAGGAGAGGGACAGGAAGGGAGAGCCTGGAAAGCACAGGGCCTGGACGAGACCACCACGACTGAGCAACATTGAATCCCTCCCGAGGCGCCACCACATCGTGTGTGCACACTGAATGGTGTGTCACAGCCATCCTGGCACGGGAATGCGCGTGATACCTGCCTACACACACATCACCTTCACACATCAGGGCCCACCAGCAGCATGAGCACAGCAGAGAGCCACATCAGGACACCCACACAGCCAGCCGGGACCACTGCACTAAGCCGAATTTTTCCCAGGAATCGTGTAAAAACAACGTTCTTAAGAAAGGAAGCTTAACATAAGTCCTTCTCTTTTGATTTGGAGAAACAATTCCCTGCAAAGGGAAACATATCTGAAAACATCTTGGGGTAAAAAGTCTGAATTTCTAGGGTTTTCAAGTCCCCAGCAGTCTCTACCAAGGATCTCACCCCAGCCCAGCGACAGGCAGCTGTGTGTGTCTTAACGTCATGATTAGCAGCTAAAACGACCATCCTGGTAGAACTATCATCTACAGACAGTCCTCATGGAGGGGCTCTCCACCAAAGTGAGGTGAAATCATTTTCACATCAAGTAAACACATTTGGTGCTCTAGCGATGAGAACCAGCCACCACTCCTCCCAGCTACCAAGTTCAAACCCAAACGCCCATTCCCAGGGACACCTACTTGTTTGGGGGCATCGGCAGAGGTGGTGTGAACTTCAGTAGCTCGGAGTCCATTAGACTCAAACAGCACTGTGGGAACAAGGGGTAGTTAACAGATGAGCAGGACAGCCTCATCACGACATGCACATTACACAAGTCCATTACAGATTAAGCACTTCCACAAAAAAGACACCAGCTCCTAGCCTGTGGCCGGAAAATACCAATTTATCGGAACACTTACTGTTGGAGAATGTGGTAATGGCTGCCTGGGGCCACTGCCCTTTTTAATTCCCACTCGTCTGTGGAAGAAGCAATCACTGACAACATTAATTATCAGTGTGTGTGGAAGGGGACCCTCTGCTGGTATTATTTACCACTCGATCCCTGTCATTGTTAACCAGATGGGCTCATGTGTGCAGCCCTCTTACCACTGACGGGGCTCGCTGGCCCCCGCCCTCGGGTGCTCATAGAGTATGTGACACAGGGGCTCCTGCCTGACGGGGCCGTAGGGAGCTTTGTAAAAGGGGGCTGAGAGGCTCTGCAAGACCCCTGGCCATTCTGCTCCAGCCAGTCCCCA
>NW_004444119.1:899619-900871 GCF_000243295.1 Trichechus manatus latirostris | reverse complement strand
TCATGGAAAATAAAGCAATGGGCAGAAGCAGTTGTGCCCCCAGGACCCCTTTGCACAGGGGGTGATGGGAACGGGAGGAAGTCGTACCTGCATGCGCCCGTGTGTGGGCCCTGAGGTGGCTGGGCTGGGTGAAGCACTTCCCACACTCTGCGCACACGAGGTCTCCCTGGCGGGCCGGCGTCCGGAGCGTCCCTGCGGTGACAGTGCAGGGATTGGGGGGGAGGGAAAACAGAAGACAGCATTACACCACAGAATATCACCCATCTGTCTGATGTGTCGTGATGCGGGCTACCTCCAGGCCCTGGTGACAACTGCCAGCCTGCATCCGGCTGGCTGACAGGCCTCGCACCTGCCGCGAGGACGCATAAATTACCCTGAATTAACATGGCTCCCGGTCACCCAGCCGGCTGCACATCAGGTGTGCCACCAAACAGCTGGTGCCCCCCAGCCGTCACCGGCCCCATCAGGCGGCACATCAGGCAAACTGAAGTGACGGCAGCATGGTGGAGACAAGGCTTAGGGCAACAGGGAGTGAGCATGTCCCCTGGCAGCAGTGGTACCGGAAGCACTGCCCAGTGAGAGAGAGGCCTCTGCTCCTTACCTGTGTGCTGTGCTGCTGCGGCATCGGCTTAGGCACAGGTGTGAGCGAAGCCACATCCTGCGGCCTACAGCCAGCACAGCAGCCTCCTCCTCTGGGGCAGCTCTCCCAGGCCACCGACAGTGGGGGCACACCAGGGCCTGCCCTCCCCAGAGGCCAGCGCACTCTTCTCAACTCGGGTACCGGACGCATCTCTTCCTCCCACCCCACAGCCACACCTGACTTTATTTAATCAGGCCTGTGTGTCTGTTGTGTGATGAGTGGATTCCGACTTACATGACCCCATGTGACAGAGTAGAACTGCCCCATAGAGTTTCCTAGGTTGTAATCTTTACTGGTGCAGATACCAGGTCTTTTCTTCTGCTGAGCCACAGGGAGGTTTGAACCACCAACCTTTCACTTAGCTGCCAAATGATCAGCCGTTATGCCACCAGGGCTCCTTGCCTGTTAGTCTAACTTTTTCTATTTCAGTAAGTTCTCTCTGAAGAAAAGGCCAATTTTTCATGCAATGGAGATAGCAAAGAAACTCCTCTGGGTCTGATTTTCATTGTTATGCTGCTATATTTACTGAAAATGTTATAATTTCCAACTGAATGGAAAAAAAAAACATATTGACTAGAAAATGTGACAGCTATAGGTGTCCATAAATTTTTT
>NW_004444119.1:898418-899519 GCF_000243295.1 Trichechus manatus latirostris | reverse complement strand
AATAAATTTTTTGACAAAAAATAATTTAAAAAAATTTTTTTCAGATAGCTAAGTATTTATGTATCCAAGATTTCACATTTGAGTACAAAAGACAAAAAAAAAAAAAAACCAAAGGAGGACCAATGGGTATCTTAGCCAAGCTAGCTGAAAATCCAATATTCATTCTTATTTTTCTTGTCCTAATTTGAACAGGAAAACCCTGGTTGCATAGTGGTTAAGTGCTATGGCTGCGAACCAAAAGGTTAGCAGTTTGAATCCACCAGCCGCTCCTTGGAAACTCTATGGGGCAGTTCTACTCTGTCTTATAGGTTCGCTATGAGTCAGAATCGACTCAGCAGCAATGGGTTTTAATTTGAATAGAGTGCTTCAACAGATAAAAGGACATGAAGTCATGTTTACATGATAGACAATATTTGGGGACAAAATCAAGGAAATCTTTGGACTGTCAAGCAGATTTTTCTCAAGTTTCTTATTTAACAGATAACAAAAATGAGTCTTATGAAAATTGAAGAACTTGCCCACAGAAGTTCTCCACTTCACGTTGCCTTATTGAGGAACACAATGAGAAAAATAATATTCTTAACCAATACTTATTCCAGTATCATTAATGAAAACCCATTTAATAATTTTAATAGTGTGTTCCATCCACTGTAAAACATGAAAATAAAAATCTTCATGAGAACTATTGGTCTCTATTCATCTGGAGCAAAAGAGAATGACGAAAATCCAAGAATCAGAGAAAAGAACCAGGATACAGGCCTGACTGTCTCCATGAACCACAGCCTCCCCGATCTTGAGGCTGGAAGAACTAGATGGTGCCCAGCTACCACTACTGGACATTCTGATCATGGTCACAATAGAAAGGAGGGGACAATGTGTAACGGAACTTCAAATTCTCAAAGAAGCCAGACTTCCTGGACCCACTGAGACGGGAGGACTCCCCAAGACTATCGCCCTGAGATATTCTTTAAACCCTGAATAGAAACTATCCCCTGAAACCACCTTGTAACTAAATAGCAAGTTAGCTCAAAAAGTAAAGAGTATCACCCTTGAGAACTGTGCTCTTTTAAAAATTACCCATATGAGACCAAATGGACAACA
>NW_004444119.1:895028-895989 GCF_000243295.1 Trichechus manatus latirostris | reverse complement strand
CTTAACCACTGCGCCACCAGGGCCCCTTACATCTTTCTTAGGCTGCAATAATAGAAATGATTCCCCATCACAGGAAACATTACTATTCTGTTTATCTCTCAGATCATCAGGCCAGCCAAGACTGCCGGGTTCCTCCGGGCCACAATTCTTTAAGTGCATCATGAAAAAACGTTCCAATGAGCAGAAACAAACCATGAGGACTCTGGCGGCTAGGTGGGGAGTGGCTGACAAACAGGGACGGTGGCCAGGGGAGGGGAGGCCCAGGAGGGTGAGAGAGGGGAGTGTGGGTATTTTAAAGGGCTGTCACTTAGAAGAGCACTCAGCTTGTTCTGAAGGGCCTCAAGCAGAGGTCAGCAGCCAACAAAAAGCGTAGCCACGTCTAAGCCCAGCAAACCCAAGGGGACGCCTCCAGGGGAAGGAGGTCCCCCTGGCTGGGGGCACTCAGCCTTCAAACTGCTAGGCCACTTCTCAGGGACCCCCACTACCAGACTTAGACAAGCTGATCTTGGGTTCTTTTCTGAGCCCAGGAAGCTACAGTTCTAAAAATGCACTTATTAACAAGTGTATTAAGAACAAAGCATTTAAAACACTTCCCTTAAAGAACTGAAATCTCAGCGAATCTGAAAACCATAAACTTGATGACTTTCCCCCTAACCATATTTCAACATGTACATTACATTAGAAGAATAATCACCCAAGAGGAGCACATATGTCCCATGGACAAGTCAGTATTTTTCACACTTGAAAGGTAAATATTTAACTTCTCTCTTAAAAAAAAAAAGTCCTTAGAACCATTTATTTAAAAAAAAAAAAAAAATTCAAGGAAAAGGAATACATTGCAAACTACCCTGTACTTCAAATTCTAAACCTGAACTGAAACCACTTATAATTTCATGGAAAACTAACGAAATGGCACTGGCAACAGGGCACCACAAAGAGCCTACAAGAAAAGCAAGTATGC
>NW_004444119.1:892926-894319 GCF_000243295.1 Trichechus manatus latirostris | reverse complement strand
GGGTCCAGCTTCCTAACACTTCAAAATAAAAAAAACCAAACCCGTTGCCGCTGAGTCAATTCCAACTCACAGCAACCTTATCGGACAGAGGAGAAGTGCCCCGATAGGGTTTCCAAGGAGTGGCTGGTGCATTCGAACTGCTGACCTTTTGGTTAGCAGCCATAGCTCTTAATCACTGCACCAACAAGGCTCCTTCCTAACACTGGTCTCCCAAATTACACCTTAAGGACAGAGTGTGTTTGCTAGGAGCAGGGAGAAGGATCTTAGAATAAGCAGGGGGTCAGTGATCTCTGCTTCCTATTTATCCCGTGGACCACGCACTGTGTGCCACCCCTGGGCCCAGGCCCTCCACTCCTCTCTAAAGCTCACGAGAAGTGCTGCTGTGAGCAAGAGTAATAGGGCACCAAACCTGCAAAACAGCAAAACCGAGCGACAGCCACAAACGAAAGCTTCAAGAGCAAAACCAGTAAATGTGTAGAAAATGTTGAGTTGTCTCCTGTATTGAAAAACATCTTGGTTTTTCTGTAAGACTGCACATAAGCAAAGACATCACTGTGCCCACTCACCAAGGCTGCCCCCATTGGCTATGGGTGCAGGCAAGGTCCAGAGTCACCACGTACAAGGTCCCCGGTGAGAAACCCCACATGGTCACCAAGGTCCACGGCCACTGAGAAATCGCCAAGTGGGGACTCAGAGAGCGTGTCAGCAGCCCCGACCCCCAACCACTGCCCTCTCTGGGATCCTAGCATCCTCAAGTTTGGGGTCCTGGATCAAAAAGGTCACCTTGAACGGTAACCCAGAATGTACAGGTTTATGATGCACAATTCTCAAAGAAGGGACTAGGGTCACCCCAGTGACAACAGTGAAAGAGAGCATCATAGGGGCCTTTATTTGTGTTTTACTAAGAAATACTTAGATTCCCAGTGATCTGGATGGTAAGTGACAGAGACCTTCAATTTACATTCAGAGCAAGGCAGTGTCTCCAACATGTGTGCCCACCAGGGCATGCAGGAAGCCAGTGCCAAGAGTTCTTAATGACTGTTGTGGTTATCAGACACCAATCCTGAGATACTGGAAGGCAAGGGAGACAGCCACGTTAAGGGGTATTTTATTTGGGAATCTGAGTACAAACAGACTCCCAGAACTTTACAGGAGACACACTCTGCATGGCTTTGCTTACTCATGCTGGAGTACTTGTTACGTATTTTTTTAATTATATATGTATAAAGATAACACTTAAAATAGTCCCTTCAAATGAGCATTCTTGTCTTTTGACAGATGAGGATGATGAGCATCTAAGACTCTTTATTTAAAATGACAAAGAAGGTGAAGTAGAATCAAGTCTGCCTGTTCCAGTCAAGTTTGGTTGGGGTGAGGGCAAGAACTCCGCTGG
>NW_004444119.1:875894-892077 GCF_000243295.1 Trichechus manatus latirostris | reverse complement strand
AGTGGGGCCGTTGGCGCCCCAGCTCTGATAGAGGGTGGCGAGGTCCTTTGGAATGTACGTCTTGAAGATGCTGAGGATGTCCAGGCGCTTCTCGTGGCCCTCGGCGGCTGGCTCCTGCTTGACCGAGCGTAGCTCAGGGGGCGCGCCAGCCGCCGAGGGCTGGGCCTGCACAGCTGCGCTGCCCCTGGCCACCGCGCCAACGCCGCCCAGTGTCCTGGGCTCAGGGGCAGCTTTGGAGAGGGGCTCGCGGGGAGGTAGAGGGGGTGCCCCATCGCCTTTCCCAGGAGGCTGGCACGGTGGCGGGGGGCTGAATTTGGCTTTCGTGGAGTCCGGGGCACTGTGCTTGGGCGGCGGGGCCGGGCCGGGCCCCATGGGAGGCACCGCTTGCTTCTCACCCGGCTTGCTGGGGGCCGGGGGGCCGGCACGGGCAATGACGGATGGCGTAGGGGTGGCATTTCTGCTGAAGGTGCCGCCGCCAGGGGTGGGCTGGGTGCTGGGCTCCAGCTTGGGCCTGGGCTGCGCTGCGGAGGCCACAGGCACACTCTGCCCAGGGGCGAGGCCGGGCCGGGCCTGGCGGTGCCCTTCGGGGCTGGATGCCCACTGCTCACAGGGACTCCCTGAGGCCCCCTCCTTGCCCCGGGGCGGACCGGTGGCCTTCGTGGCCACGCCCAACAGCGGTGAGGAACTACCCCTGGGGGCCGGCCCCCCGCCCGGCACCTGAGTGCGAGCAAAGCGGGCGATGGGCAGCGGCTGGCACTCCTTGCCGCCCAGCGCGGGTGGGGGACCAGTGCGCCCGCTGCGTGCTAGGAACACCAGGTGGTTCTTGATGCTCTTGTAGCCGTTAGGCTGCACCCAAGGGGGCGCCACGGCGCTGCCGCTGACGCGGTGCCAGATGCGCTTGTGCATCCAGAGAACCTCGGGGTAGTAGGTCCGGTGGCTGCAGTATGGACAGGGATGCACAGGCAGCGCTGCCTGCAGCACGCACGCCGCTTCCCTACCACCCGCGCCCCGCGAGGACCGCGCACTCAGGTCCAGCGGTGCCAGCTCTGGGGCCCACGGCCCGCCCCCCAGGGGCTCCCTGCCGAGCGAGTCCGAGGGGGGCTTCTCCTGGGGGGGCCGCACTGGCCTATCCAGGGGGAGTGTCGGGTCCGCAACGCCCGGACACTCCGCGCTGGCAGGGCGCCCTGCGGCGTCACCCAGCCCCTCGGGCTTGGGGTGAAATGCTGGCATTTTCAGGTTGAGGGAGAATCTGTGCGATTCTGGTCTTCTAGAAGTATCTCTGGTATTGTTTTCAAGTAAGCTGACCGGAGCTGGGATCCCCGTTTTGGACGCGCTGGTGCCTTTTCCTGGCATGTTATCCCCAAACGCGTGGCTCTGGCCTCCGCTGGCGAGCACAGCCGGCGCTGCTTCCTCGGGAGAGCCGCAGTGGTAAGACTTTCCCCCTGGAAAAACGTTAAGTGAGATGTGAAGTTACCACCTCGGAGCGAACACTAAGACCAGGAGCGTTAACAGTGACAGGAAAAAAAAAACACAAAACAGGTGCTTTCGCGTCAGCCCCAACTCACGGCAACCCATGTGTGTCAGAGTAGAGCTGTGCTCCGTGGGTTTACAATGACTGATTTTTTGGAAGTAGATCACCTGGCCTTTCTTCCGAGATATCTCTGGGTGGACTCAAAACTGCCAACCTTTCCATCAGCATTCAAGCAGGTTAAATATTTGCACCCAGAGACTCCAGTTATGGAGAAGCACACCCCAACGCAGTCGGGTAGTATTAATAGACATGCGTTCATTTCATCTTGGGAAAAAGAGCACAGTTCTTGAGTTTGCTTTGCTCTTAAGGCATGCCCATTAAGCACAAACCAAACTAAAGAGCCATATGAGGATGTCTGGGGTGGGGTTTCTTTTTTCCATAGTAAAATGACTCACAAAACAGTACAGAAAAATATAGTAGTAGCTGCAAATGAAGATACAAGTAACTCCATTATTACTACTCAACAGAGGGTAACTAGTTATATTAAAAGCCAGAAAAAGAACTTAATTCTTTCTAACACTATAAGGCTTTGCACAATTTTCAAAGACATTTCAAACATGTGATCTCATAACTGAGACGCAAGAGCTCCTCAATTACCCAATCGTTTCAAGGTAAGAAACTCAGAGAAGGTAGGCAGCCAGCTGAGGGTCACACAGCTGGTACTGGACAGAGACAGGACTGGAAAATAGCTTCTCTGTCCACAGTATCCTACCGCCTGCTCTCAGAAATGGCTGGACCACAATACCAACTTCAACTCTGAATCTTCTTCTAAGATTCAAAGTCCAAACCTGGTCCCCAGAAACTGCCTCCAGAGGCCCCATGAAGCAGGACGTGAAAAGCTCTTCATTTCTGTACTTGCAAATGAAGGTTGTATGAGGGAAACAAGAGCACAGAGGTGGCCCCGGACCTTTCGAGATCCTGAGGTGGGGACCTGCGTGGTGACTTGTGCAGAGCCTGTGTGTGTCCCCATCACAAGAAAGCATGTTGTGGCAAGGCTGGGTGTGACCGAGCCTCAGACCTCACAGAACTCAGCTGCACGACAGTACTTAGACCCAGAGACCCCCTCCCCCCACCAAGTCCAGGCTGAACTCGCTGGCCTTGTGGGGAAGAGGGTTTAAGTTTACCCAAATCAGACTACAGGGTAAGTGCAAACAGCATGAGTTCGCCAAAATCCTGCCTCAAGTTACACAAACGAGCCGGCGTTTGTTTCTGCCTAGAAATCGTAATTTAGAAAGTGTAAGTGTTTCTGGATATGTTAAACCTTTCGTGTGACAGGACATGAGACGCTGCGCTGACCACAAATGCATCCGCATCTCTCTTCCTGCCGTCCAGCGTCTCCAGGCTACCGTGCCTTCAGGGGTGTGTCTTATGGCGTGTGGTAAGAGTCTGGAGGGGGGAAGGTGATCCCATCTCTCTTGAGAAGGCCTGATGTGACTGTCTTTTAAACAAGGTTTGTAGAGATTTTAACATTTAGTAGAATGTAGGTATCTGCTGACTCAGAACATTCTTTAAAAATTCTCCAAGGAATTTTTTGGCGTTAAGACCTAAGAATTCCATCAAAATGATATACAAAACAATCTATTCAGAAGGGATCTTCAACAAAGCAGAAAAAAGCTTCCTTCACAGGATGAATTTACAGGGAACCGAAGGGGCACAATGATAAATACTCGTTTCCAATTAGTATGCAGTTAATGAGCCTCCACAAACCGTTTTAAAGGATTATGTCTGCAGAAAAAAAATGCGCCTCGCAGACCGCAGACCGGGTGCAGAGTTGAGACAAAGGAGAAGTAAGTTGTTGGATTCAGACCAGCTCTGAAAAGCTAATGTGGAAATAAAGTCAGGCATATTTATCTGTAGATAGAAAGAGGAGTCCCTGGGTGGTGCAAACAGTTAACATGCTCAGCTACTAACCAAAAGGCTGAAGGTTCAAGTTCATCCAGAAGTACCTCAGAAAAAAGGCCTGGCAATCTACTCCCGAAAAATCAGCCATTGAAAACTCCATGGAGCACAGTTCTACTATGACACACACGGGGTCGTCATGAATTGGACCTCGATTCAACCTCAACTGGCTATCTGTTACACAAGGACCCCACCATTACTCCCAAAGCAAATGGGTGGGTGGCCCTAGCACGCTCTACTGATGCCGACGTGTACTGAACCTGAAATTAAACCCAGGGAGAGAGGCTTATGCCTTTGTTGAACGTAGCCTGAATGTCCAGCATGTGAAATTCACTTTTAAATTTTCAAAGGGAGTAACGTCTTGGGGGAAAACATCTAGTTTTTCCCGTGTTAAAAAAAAGAAGGATGCCTGAAAACAAGTCCTAAAGACTTGCGGTAGAATCTATAGTTGAAGCAAGGAGGCCGTGAGTGGCAATGCCATCTGACACCCCACATCTGGGGTTTCCAAAGTCCATCTGGCCAAGTCCCCACATTTTATGCTCCCAGAAAGGGTTATAAAGCAACATGGTGGGACGTCCAGTATCTCTGACTGAGACATGAAATAGTAAGTTAACTGTTACTGATCAATGGGAAGGGTGCCAACAAAAGACCCCATGAGACATCAAGAGAGTCCTTGGGCAGGAGGGGGGAGACATGGTCACATGTCATCAGGAGCTGTCATCAGAGGAAACCAGCAACAACATGAAGACAGAACTGCTGTCTGATGACCTAGTAACTTTGGGGAGACAGATGAAAACAGGGTGGTTGTTCTTGTGTGCTGTCGCATCAGTTTCGACTCATAGCGCCCCCATGTGACAGAGCAGAGCTGCCCCAGAGGGTTTCCTAGGCTGTAATCTTTACAGGAGCAGACTGTCAGGTTTTTTCTCCAGCGGAGCAGATGGCGGGTTTGAATCACCAACCTTTTGGTTAGTAGTCAAGTGCTGCTTAAATGCTGCACCACCAGGGCTCCTTGAAAATGGGGAATCTGATGGTTAATTTTATGTGACAACTTGGCTAGGCTATGGTTCCCAGTGGTTTGGCCAAACGCTAGTCTAGTTGCTGTCACGGACAGTTACATGTGATTAGATCACTGGCCTTGGGTAGAGCAGATTACCTTCTGTGATGTGAATCCATCATCAGTTGAAAAGGGAGCTTTCTCTTCACTGTCACCTGACCTATGGATTAGGGGACTTACTACCTGCTTAGAATTTTGTGAGGCAGTCCCTTGAAGCAAATCAATCAATCTCGGTGTCTGTGTTGTCTTTTTCTCTCTCTCTCCATATACATATGTATATATACGTGTACATACGTGTGTGTATATATATATACACATCAAAAAAATCAAACTCGTTGCCATCAAGTCAATTCTGACTCATAGCGACCCTACAGGACAGAGCAGAACTGCCTCATAAGGTTTCCAAGGAACGGCTGGAGGATTCGAACTGCCAACCTTTTGGTTAGCAGCTGATCTCTTAACCACTGCGCCACCAGGGCTCCATATATGTATGTATATATGTGGTTGCTGGGTGCGGCCAAGTCGTTTTGACTCACAGTGATGCCATGTGACAGAGGAGAACTCCCCTATAGGGTTTTCTAGTCTGTAATCTTTATGGGAGCACCCTACAACGTTCCGGATTTCTGGACTGCGACTGGAGAGTCTTCCCAGTGCTGCTTGTATGCCCACTGCCCCTGGGACAGACTCCACAAACCTCCACCTGGTACCCCGAGGGCTTGGAGCAGACTACTCCTGCAGCAGACTCTGTTCCTGGGACTCAGGACGCACTGGGGCAAACAGCTAGGAAACCGGAAAAGCTGAAAAGAGAACAGCTCCGCAAACACCTCTCAGGGCCATGAAATATGCTTAGGTCAAGCACATATTAAAGTAAATGTGCACATGTGCTTCCTCCCAGGCCCTCTACCCAGTGACAGACGACAAAGAACCCGGTCTTGGAGGAGAGGCGGTGAGCTCAACAGGTGTTTAACTGCCCAGGCCTGACCTACATTATTAGCTGGACAGTGAAATGCCAAATTAATACTCAATAAAATCAACATGGCCAAATCTGCTAACTCTTGAATGGACCAAGTGTCCCATTTTCTGAGTTTCCCTTAGACTGTGTCTTTTAGAAAATAAAGAATGAAAGACTTTGTAATGAAAAGTTAAACACAGTGTCACCCTACACCCAGCAATTCCACTCTTAGGCATATACCCCAAAGAATTGAAAGCAGTGATTCAAACAGATACTTGTATGCTAATATTCACTGCAGCACTATTCACAATAGCCAAAAGGTGGACAAACCCAAATGTCCATCAACAGATGAACAGATAAACAAAATGTGGTCTACCCATAAAATGGAATGTTACTCAGCCATGAAGACAAATGAAGTTCTGATACATGCTATAACATGGATGGACCCTGGAAGCATTACGTTGAATGAAACAAGTCAGATACAAAAGGGCAAATACTGCACAATCCCACTTACATGAACTATCTAGAACAGGCAAATGCATAGGGACAAAAAGCAGATTAGTGGTTACGAGGAGGCTGAAAGAGGGGGAAATGGGGAGTTAATGCTTAATGGGTACAGAGATTCTATTACGGGGGATAAAAAATATTTGCAAATAGTTAGTGGTCATGGTTATACAACATGGTAAATGTAAATAATGTCACTAAATTGTTCACTTAAAAATGGTTAAAATGATAGTTTTGTTATACATATTTCTTTTACCACAATAGTTCTCTTTTTTTTTTTAATAGTTTATAATGAATGTTTAAATGTGGCCTGGATCTGGTAAGTAAAAGTAGATGTTCTCATTCCCAGCTGAGACAGAGGTACTGTGCAGCCACCACACCTCTCCAGGCCAGTGTGACTGAGCTGGGATCACGAGGCTGCTGGCTGCCCCCTCCTCCTCACGTGACTCCGTGCAGCAACCACTGGAGGAGAGCAGACCCCACAGGAGAACGTCTTTTCATAAAACATAACTCACGTGGCTGGGTGAGGAGAGAAGACTACACTAGACCTATAGAACACCGAGCTTCCCACCTGTAGCCACGTTTCCGATTTTCATATTGGACTCTGGAGGACTCTAAAGTCATGCAATTCTGAAAACAGGCCTCTCTCTCCAAAACAAGGTGCACACACACACTTGGTAATGACATAAAACTCAAAATAACACTAACACAACACACTTCGAAGTTATTTATCTACCAAGACAGCAGTTGTGTTCCGTGGTAGAATCCTCGCCTTCCATGAGGGAGACGTGGTTCAATTCCCAGACGATGCACCTCAAGCACAGCCACCACCCATCTGGCAGTGGAGGCGTGCATGTTGCTATAATGCTGACAGGTTTCGGCGGAGCTTCCTGACTAAGACAGATTAGGAAGAAAGGCCTGGCAAGCTACTTCTAAAAATCAGCCAATGAAAATCCTACGGAGCACAATGGTTTGATCACATCGTGCAGGGGTTGCTATGAGTCAGGGATCAACCTGATGGCAGCTAACCACCACCACTTGCCACACTGTGCGACTTGTTCATGCGGTGAGGTCCACCTAGTCTGTCTTCCAGGGACCGGCCGTCTGGAGATGGGAGATTAAGGTTCTGCCCAGTTTTTCCCCCACGGCAAAGAAGCAGCCCTCCACTTGCAGAAAGTTAGGTGAAGCTGCAAATAAAAGTAGGAAGAGATGCCCTTTCCTGACCTAGCAGTGGTCTGTGCGCAACCTGAAGTGTGAGATTCGATTAACTGCCTCACTCTCTTGATTAAAATCCAGATGTAATATTTGTAGTGATGACCTCAGATGGTGGCACTCTCAGGACAGACAGTGAATTGCATATTCAGGTAATTGGCTCTCCCATCCCAGCAGCTGTAATTATGAAACAGTCTTCACTCTTCTCCTCCCCCCGCCCGTCCCTTTTTATCGAGAAAGAAAGATCTACAAAACGAATCCCACAGAAATGTACAGAGGGCAGAGGAGCAAGTGAATAGGTACTTGAGATATACATGGGCAAAGCCTATTATCTAAATTATATTCATGATTTTAGAGAGTTTATGGTAACTCTCCTCCAAAGATCAAATATCCAAAGCACTGCTACGTCTGAAAAAGTCTCACAATTACAAACTATTGTAGTAACATTGATTTTAGGATCTTCGCGGTTTACTTCAATATTCATGAATTTCTAGTAACCTACAACAAACACTAGTTACCAAAAACTCTGTAGGGGAACATCAGTTTTTCAACAGTGTCACTCAGAAGATTCTTCTTTCAGAACTTTTAACCTGTCTTAAAAAGGGGAAACTGGTAAGCAAAAAGGATATTGGGCAGAATTAAGGTAAGATGTTTTGAGACAAACAAGAACAATTAGGTATCAAGATTTAGCTGAAACTTGGGAGTTACTAAGACAATGAAATGTAAGGAATTAAGGAAGAGAAAATCGCAGCAGTGACTGCGGAAAAAAAATTGTCCTTGGCAAGATAATCGAGCTCAAATAATCTTGAAAACACCGCTTCTGAAAGAAATGTGACAAAGATATATCCCTTGGCTGAGAAAAGAGGTGCAGGAGGAGGATTTGGGGTAGGATGCAGGAAATACTGGAGAGAAAGATTTCACTGGAACATACATGGGGCTTTTCCATCGAAAAGCAAGATTTCCGGTTTCTACGCAAAGAAGTAAAAACCCGCTGGAGACAGCGCCGCAGGCTGGTTTAATCTGGAAGTCCTCCTTCTGGAAAAATAAGGGAAAATCACCAAGAGCCAAAGACAAACTTGATTATTTCTATTACACAGGGGGACACAGGGGTGCATTAACAAGTCCCCTAACAGGGTCGGAGCAAGCAACAACCATGAAACACTTCCGGCGGCACGAGGTGGGGGCGGGGGCGGGGGCGGGGTGGCCCAGGCATCACCTCCATGCAAAGTGAAAATAATCACCTGGGTTTGCATTTTGCTCTTCATAAAAGGACAACTTTTGGTTTTTCATGTAGAATAATTTAAAAACTTACTGCCAGTCGTCCAATATCTACATGGGGCACTTCAGTCCTTTAGTCAGAAAAGTTTATTTTATAGAAGTATGTTAAAGAAGTGTTTTAACGCTTCCTCATATATCTCATTATGCATGCAATGTAAACTACAAAAAAAAATAGACCTACAAAAAAAAGTAGTCTAATGACAAGGAAACTACTCTGACAACCTAATATATTTCTGAATTTCTTTATAACTGAATGTCTATTTTGTATCCCACGTGGCTCATCCTATCTCTTCTGTAGGGTTGAGTACACTAAAGTTTCCATTTTAAATGATAATTAATCTATTAACATAAATAACTTGCAAAACCATAAATTACTTGTGTTTATGGAAAAATATGTAAATATCTTCACACTCTGGAAGCCATATTTTGATATCTGAAGAAAAATGGTTCCAAATTAAATACAGGATTTCTGACTAAACAAATTAGCCACGTTACATGAGAAAATTTAAAGCTTTGAATTTGGGAAAGAAATTTTGTCAAAGACTGTCCAATTCAGGGGTACAAGATCAACACTTTAAAGGTTAACCAAACACCTCTGGTTTCTACCCAGGCTTTCAGTTACTAACGAGTAGTCTGTCCTGTCATAAAGCGTAATCACCTTCTAGAAATCTGGAATTCACTAAATTCCTCGTTGACTCAATCATAAAAATTTGTCACTTGAGATTCTCTTTTTTTTTAAATCAAACCCTTGCTAAAGTGAATAGAACTCAAAAGACTATTTTCACGGCTACTATACAATTTATACACCCTGCTTTACCCTCAAATCTTAATGGCAAACTAAATCTTGGCCACTTGAGAAGATGCAAAGAAATATAAAAAATAAAATCATTAAACAAAACTTCACAAACCATACTTGGATGAAATGGCAACATTCCCAATTACAAATGTATGCTTGCTTTCTAAACTGGTAAAAAAAAAAAAAAAATTAACTACCTAACACATACCTGGAAACCCTGGTGGTACAGTGGTTGAGAGCTATGGCTGCTAACCAAAAGGTCAGCAGTTTGAATCCACCAGGTGCTCCTTGGAAACCCTATGGAGCAGTTTTATTCTGTCCTATAGGGTTGCTATGGGTCGAAATCAACTCGACGGCAACCAGTTTGGTTTTGGTTTAACACATACCTTTCCTTGGATGACCCAACTTGTTGAATAAGATGCTAGCACTCACATAAAAAGATAGCAAATTGAATCTTACAAAGAATAGTGGAAGTAAGTACAGAAAAGAAGGTTCTTACATCACTTTTAGATTTTAAAATATTGTTTTTGGGTGCAGGCAAGTCAATTTTCAACTCATAGCAACCCCATGTGACAGAGCATAAGTGCCCCACAGGGTTTTCTAGGCTGTAATCTTTACAGGAGCAGATCGCCAGGTCTTTCTCCCACGGAGCCGCTGGGTGGGTTCAGACTGCCATCCTTTTGATTAAGCAGCATAGTGCTTAACGGTTGCCACTAGGGCCCCTCAAATGTCTATAAGGAAGTACAAAGAAAGAAAATGCAAAAAAAAAATTAGCACATAATACTTTTCTGCATTATCCTCCGACTGCGTTGCTTATCTTAAGGACTGGAAACTAGAATCTCTCACCAAACATTACAAAGAATGCACTCAGCCACCTTAAACCACCTGTGGTTTTCTTTCACGTGGTGTGTTCTAAGAGAGAGTAAGACTTCAGAAGACACATAATCCTGTACACATTCTTGAACATAAAAATTATTTTTTTTAAATTTTAGACCATTTACGTGGTTTAAAAGTTTCTGTGTTGCAACGCTTAATTATCAAGAAAAAGAAAGAAAAACGAAATACAAATTCTACGCATTTACAAAGAAACTGTAGTGAACTTTGTTTTAAAAATTAGGATTATTTTTTAGTATGCTGTTGGCATTGTGGTTACGTGTTACCGAGTCATTTCTGACTTACACTGACCCCATGTACAACAGAACAAAACACTACCCGGTCCCTCGCCATCCTCACAATCGTTGCTATGTTTGAGCCCATTGTTGCAAACACTGTGTCAATCCATCTCATTGAGGGCCTTCCTCTTTTTCACCGACCCTCTACTTTACCCAGCATGACGTCCCTCCCCAGGGACTAGTCCCTTCTGATAAAGTGTCCGAAGTACATGAGACGAAGTCTCAACATTCTCACTTCTAAGGATCATTCTGGCTGTACTTCTTCGAAGACAGGTGTGCGTCAGGATTGTATCCTTTCACCATACTTATTCAATCCGTATGCTGAGCGAATAATCCGAGAAATTAGACTATATGAAGAAGAGCTAGGCATCAGGATTGGAGAAAGACTCATTAACAACCTGTGATATGCAGATGTTACAACCTTGTTTGCTGCAAGTGAAGAGGACTTGAAGCACTTACTGATGAAGATCAAAGACTACAGCCTTCAGTATGGATTACACCTCAAGATAAAGAAAATAAAAATCCTCACAACTGGACCAATAAGCAACATCATGATCAACAGAGAAAACAGTCACGTTGTCAAGGATTTCATTTTACCTGAATCCACAATCAACACCCACGGCAGCAGCAATCAAGAAATCAAACAACATACTGCATTGGGCAAATCTGCTGCAAAAGACCTCTTTAAAGTGTTAAAAAGCAAAGATGTCACTTTGAGGACTAAGATGCACCTGACCCAAGCCATGGCATTTTCAATCGCCTCATATGCATGCGAAAGCTGGACAATTAATAAGGAAGACTGAAGAAGAATTGATGCCTTTGAATTATGGTGTTGGTGAAGAATACTGAATATACCATGTGCTGCCAGAAGAATGAATAAATCTGTCATTTTTAGTATCATCATCAGATTTAAACTCAGGCTGATGTTCAGGATAAAGGCCGTTTCACAACACAGCCTGTGTCCATGATGCAACAGATGAGTATCAAGCCATTCCTGGCTTCGGGTGTCTGTGATCCTAGACGCAATGCACGAAAGCGACCACTAGATGGCACCTGTTCACAACGTATAACCCACTTCCGCCCGCCCCTGGGCTACATGCGTTGTCCCATGATTTTACGAATGTGCTTGAGTCATCTACTTATGAACAGCAGGTATTTATTAGCAAGACATGCACACCATGAACTCTGTTTAAAGGTTTGTCCACAAAGAAATGTACAATTCTTCTGAAACATACTTGATCGTTTCGTTAGTAAGAACAATACATCATTTTGATGAAAATATTTCATCAAAAGATCTTAAAGCATCCTACATTTCTTTGAGTATTCATAAATATTTTCACAGGGTAAAAATGTGGAGGCCTTTAAATTAACGGCATACTTGAATTATCTGGCAGAATTATATTTAAATGAAATAACAGCTCTATATGCATTAGTCTTTGGGGGGTTACGCTATAAAGCTGTTAGTTAATAACAGTGCTGATTCTGACACTATTACAGTCCCTGCAATGTCCAACTTTTTGAAAACTTAAAGTCAATAAAATAATTCAGTAACGGACTTATATTTTAGTAATTTAGTAACTGACTTAAAAATAGTTTTAATAATTTAATAACTGACTTTAAATATATGTATTTTTTACCTTGACTTGAAAGTAACTCCTTTCCAAGTTAAAGTATAGGTAGGTATGTTCTACGACTACCTCCCATCCGTCAGTCTGTTGTACTGTGGTGGCTTGCCTGTTGCTCTGATGTTGGAAGCTAGGCCAGCAGTATTTCAAATACCAGCAGAGTCACCCAGGGTGGACAGGTTTCAGCACAGCTTCCACACTAAGACAGACTAGGAAAAAAGGCCTGGCGTCCTTCTTCTGAAAGTCAGCCAGTGAAAACCCTATGGATCACAACAGAACACTGTCTGATACAGTGCTGGAAAATGAGCTCCCTAGGTTGGAAGGCACTCAAAATACGCATCAGCCACAACTATGGACTCAAACATACCAATGAACATGAAGATGGCGCATGACGGGGCAACATTTTGTTCTGTTGTCCATGGGGTCGCCCTGAGTCTGAGCCTACTCAATCGCAACCGGTTACTGGTTAGTATGAATTACAAAGCTATAAACAGAGACACGTATTCAAGTAGAATGCTAACTAAGTACGCCACAGCCTGTGTTAACTAATACTCTCATCCACACCAGACACCTGGGCAAAGTCACCTTCCAGAATTTTATGGTTATCCATCTATAAATGTATGTAAAAGATAGAGGCCTTGTATCTCTCTCACATGAAGAGTTTAAACTATTATACAAATATTAAATCCCCAAAATGCACTCCACCACACACACTCAGTGCAGAGAAGATTTGCTTTCCATTTTATTTAATAATTTAAGCCGCTCGTCCCCAATCACATTGCTAAAGTGCTTCTGGAGCCTCAAGCAGGTTTCCTAAGGCACATTATAAATTTTAAGCTGTAATCAAAGAATTGTAATTCATGTCCTTCATAAAAATGGGAGAACAACAAGTCTGCAGATGTCTTTCTCCTCCTGGAACTTCTTCACTCCTTACTTTTCATTTTCTCTACACTGTTTTTTAAAACGTAAGTATCTGTATTCCTTGTGTATGTTTAGTTTGTTCCTAATTTATAGCTTCACCTACAATTTATCTAATTAAAAAGTAAGTCGAGAGAGAATTACAAGCCCCAATTTAACAGTGACGTTCAGAAAATCTCAGAAAGTCCTCAAGACTACGCTTATTTTCTTAATCATCTAGTCGTACTTTAGTTTAGCAGGCACTTGCAAAAAGAATATTCTGTGACTGTTTTCCAGGAGCTTGTTAGCCAAGTGGGAGCCCTAAGCCTATATATTTAAAAAAAAAAAAAAAAAAATTTTAAAGCTAAAGAGGTGCGAGCTGTTTCCCACCAAGCCTTCCTAGAGAACTAAAAGGGGATGGCCCGGCCTGCCCCCACCCTGGGCTCGGCAGCCAGGCTCTCCCTTATCCGCCCCCCTCCCCGCTACTTTGGCCAGCCTCCCCATCCCCTGCCCTCCTACCTGTCCCCCACCCCCTCCTGCCCCACCCACACACAGACCTGGCCCAACCCACTTTGGCCTCTTCCTACCCCCTGCTCAGGCCCCCCAGGCTGTCTAAGAAAGGCTGGCAGCTACTGGGAGCAGCCAGGTATAACCAGGGCCCGTTGGCCAGTTCAGTATCTAGGGGAAAGGTGAAGGGCCGCCCAAGCCAGGAAATACACCTGACTCTCTGCTTGCTTTTGCTCCAGGAATTTTTCATTCAGCAAACACAGCACACGCACACTGCACATCTGATTCGTTTTTTGAACATGTGATCAGCTCTGAAGACAGACCGTGAGTGATGTAGAAACCAGTCTCTTGAGTAGCACCAGGTCTGTGCAGGCCCTTCCTGGACAACAATGAATGTGTGTATGTGCACGTACATGGGGGTGATAGGTAGAGGGGTGGCCTTTGCGTCCATGCGGGTGGAAAAGGCTCCTCTGGGTTTTAAGAGTCACATCCCAGCCCTGTTGCTTCTACTTGTTAAAGAGCGTCATTGTCGTCAACACAGATTAACGCATTCACTGTTTACAATCGCTAGTATCTTACCAGCCACTTCTATTTCTCTTCTAATTTCAGCTGTCCTCATGGGGCTTATCCTCCAGCAGAGGAGGTAGATGCAATTCAAATAATCACGCCAACACGCATGAACCAAGCCGCGGTGAAGCAAACACATAATGCCATGTCGGCCGTCACCTCCTTGAGCCACACGCTAGAGGCCTGTAAGATTCCTCCTGTCCATTCCAGCGTTCAAAGTTCTACACTGTCAAGTCCAAGGAGATTCACAATGCTGGGACGTGCCATTCATGCTGCTGGGTCCTGAAGGCAAGAATCTGGACCCGCCTCTACTTGTGTCTTCCTGATGCCCACTAGCGCCCCCACCCACGTGAGGGTGAGGCCGTGGATACAATGTCTTCCGAGATGCCCGTAGTTCTCCCCAAGAACCCCAGGAGCGACACCTGCCAATCAGAAGATCCTTGATTGCAAAATTTTAATCTGAAAAGTTGCAACTGATCTGAATGTCTAAATTCTGTTACCTACACTCACCTTTCAAGAACAGCAATGACTTCCTACGCTCAACGTCTTACACTGTCTCCACTCTCTGACCTGAAAAAACCCACCCACTGAGCATCTACCCTTTATTAGACCACCACATCCCTCACAGTGTTGGCAACTCACAGTCAGTACCACGCAGGACAGAAGACAACTGAGTGCTCGGGGTGGCAGAGTTTAAGTCAAAGAGGTAAGAGCCACGCGCCAAATTTAAAAACAGATACTGTTTTCGAGCAGGTTAATGATCGACATTTCTAGCTGAGTCATCGACTGCTGGACGGAAAGGCACTGGACCAAAGAGGCACTCTGCACAGCAGCCCCAGGCTAGGGCCTCCCCAGCTGCTGTTAGCCTGCGCCTGTCCCCTTCCTGCTCTCTCGCCTGCACGCATCTATACACATATACACACATATACAATGCTGCCTACCCATGCAGCCATGCATACGTGACCACATGCACATATATGTATGTGTGCACGTGTGCAGTAACACTATGTACATGTGCACACAGCACATCTGCACATGCAGTCACAATGCACATGCATGCACGTGTGCATGCAGGCAGTCACATGCAGCCATGCGTGAACACACACACACATGCACTCATGCACACACGTGTCAGCCACCCATGCAGTCAGGTATGACACATGAACATGTGTGTAGAATGACACAGCACGTGCATACATGTACACACCCACACATGCAGTCTCAATGCACACACATATATGCGCATGTGTGCAGGCATGCACAGTCACACATCATACAGACCTACTTATACACACACACAGGTAAACACATATACACAAGGACACACACGCACACAATTTCCCATCAGGGATCACAGTACCATCTACTTGTCCAACTATATCATCACATGATGTGACCCTGAGTCCAGGGAACTCCTCGCCATCCCACGGCCACACAAAGATGGGTCTAGAATTTACAGTCTAATGAGCATACCACTTGGAAAAAGGAGAAAGCGTGGTTGTACGTGAAAGCTGGAAGAGCCCAACCTACACCCTATTAACCTCCAGTAAAGGCTCGAGCATGCGCCGTTGTCTGGCTCAAGCACTTCTACTGGTGTTATGATTTATAGAATGCATGCACACTCACAATAAAAAGCTCAACTGTAAAGCACAAAATAGCTACTGCTTTTAAAATCTGAGAAAAAAGTATATAGTCACATGCAATACTGGCAATGTCTTCAAAAGCATCATTCCGGTTGCCAAGTATCCAGACAGACCGTGGGCAAAGAAATCCACTCGGAGTGGACTGCATGCTCATCAGAGACATGCCAGCCAGTCCTCTGTTACCACACATGTGCGGGGTCACAGGCTAGCCCAAAGACACAGATGGTCCTCGCCCTGCAGCAGGAAGCAGACAGCTCAGCTCAGCTGCACCCAGCCAGGTGCCAGGCCACGTCCCTCTTCCCACCAAGTCAGCAACACACCCAGCAGGTTTCTATCAATCGTTAGTGATGCATATTAGTAAAAAACAGGGAAGCAAATGCGAGAGTACACAGCTGTCTCGTCTCTGTTAGCAAACCCACCTCCACATGACACCTGGACGCTTGGGTAAAGCAGACATTCTTTACTGAAAAACAAACAAACTCACTCCTGTCGAGTCGATCCTGACTCATAGTAGTTCTACTCAGAGGAGAACTACCCCATAGCGTT
>NW_004444119.1:852140-874827 GCF_000243295.1 Trichechus manatus latirostris | reverse complement strand
ATCATGTATGCACGCACACGCCTGGTGCCGATATGAGACCTCATGGTATTCAGTGGCTCCTAATGGCAGGGTTGCCCCCTAGGAGACATGAGACAATGTTTGGTGACAGTTCTGGTTGTGACAACTGAGGAGGGAGGAGGTGTGACTGCCACCTCCTGGGTGGAGGCCGAGGATGCAGCTATACATCCTGCCATGCAAAAACAGCCCCCCAGCAAAGACTGACCTGGCCCAATGTCAACGCGCCGAGGGTGGGAATCCCGGGCCGGAGACACGCGATCTGCCTGACTTCACCACACCCACCACAGAGCTGCCTGCATGTCTAAGAAACTTGGGAAAGAGTCCGTAAGAACTGGGTGGGGTTGTGGCAATTGGAGGGGGGGGCGGGCAGGAGAGCCTCGAAAGGCAACCATGAGCAACAAAACACACCCCTAGACAGCCTGGAGGGGACAGGACTATGCCGGACCCAGGAAGGAGGTGTGGCTGGAGTTTGATGGAAACCCTCCATTAACACTCCCTTTGCATTTAATCTCCTGTTATTTTCTGGACCCTTGATTCTGTTGTGTTCAAATAACTGTTCTGTGCATAATTAACTCAAATATCGCAACGAAGCATTCATCAGTTACACAGACAGCCACAGGAAAAACTCCTCTTTGTACGAAACACGCATGCTCATTTGTGACGCAATTGAAACATGATCAATGCTTGGGCCATTAAAATGTGGAACCACATCGCCACAGTCCTCCTTGGAAGGTGGCAAGTCATTTGCCCCAGATTTCACTTGGGAACAAACAGCTAATCTGTCGTCATCTGGAATTCCACCTAGTAACTCCAGTTACATTGCTGTTAGCTGCCCCGAGCCGGCCCCTGACTAGTGGTGACCTCATGCACAACGGAATGAAACACTGCTGGTCCTGCATCATCCCCATGAATGGCTGCAGATCAGACTGCTGTGATTCACAGGGTTTTCACTGGCTGATATTTGGACGTAGGTGACCAGGCCTTTCTTCCTACTCCATCTTGGTCTGGAAGCTCCGCTGAAACCTGTTCAGCATCACAGCAACACTCAAGCCTCCACCGGCAGACCAGTGGTGGCTGCACGTGAGGTGCGCTGGCTGGAATCGAACCTCCGTCTCCCACGTGGAAGGCGAGAATTCTACTACTGAGCCACCAGTAACCCCAGTAAAAACTCAAACCAAACCTGTTGCCATCGAGTCGATTCCAACTCATAGCAACCCTACAGAACACAGTAGAACTGCCCCGTAGGGTTTCTAAGGCTGTAATCTTTACAGAGGCAGACTGCCACAACTTTATCCCGAGAAGCAGCTGGTGGGTTTGAACCACCAACCTTCTTGTTAGCAGATAACACTTAACTACTGAGCCACCAGGGCTCCTTAGTGGCACTAGTACAGCCAGGCCTGTCAGGTGACGGAGTGCTGAGGAGCCGCCCAGCACGAGGCTGTGTCTGCCCTGATTGGCCGACATGCCCTCTGACGATGGGCTTCACTCCCACGGAGCACACAGATGACGTGAGTGCCACTCTCTGGCCCTGATGCCAAATACCCAGACAAAAGGCGTGTGAGCTCCCTCTCTCCTCTCCCTTGCTGAGGTTTCCTCCTCAGACTCCCACTCTCTGGGAGAGGGGGGCCTCATGTGGCTCCACCAGACCTGGTGAGGAACCCCCCAGCACCTTCACGCTGGTCTCTCCGTTGCAGTGGGCAGACCTGGCTATAACACAGCCCATCCATGTTCCCATCGCAGTCACTGGGTCAAAGCATTCCTTGTAAGTGGACACATCTGTCCTTTCTCCACCTGATTCTGCACTCAGAAGCCTTACAATTCATCTGATTCCTCTTCCACAAAAAATCCAAACCTTAAAGCATGTGAAAACAGCATTTGTGTATCACCTAAGTCTTTCCTTTCCCAAGCTAAACATTCTTGGTTTTGTTAACCTGTGCATATTCACGGTTTCGAGGCTTTCCACCGACTTTTCCATAGATTCAAGAATGGTAAAAATTGCCAGTAGTCAGTAAGTTGATTCTGTTTCTCAACTGCATTCACTGCTGATCCAGGAATGATGAGATTCTCATCCTCCTCGGGGACCAAAGGAGACAGAGCGTGGACTATCTGAGTGCACTGGATGATACCCCAGATGCCTTATCTCGTCAGGGCTCAATGTTATGTAGAATTCTCCTCTCCCCCATGTGGCTGCAACCTTAGATATGAGGGCAGGGCAGGCAGATAGGGTGTCTCCTCACTGTGAGGGAGATAGGCTTGGCCTGAGTTGAGGTTCTCTCGTTCACAAGGGAGCTGGGCAGTCGAATTAACATCCTGAGCCTTCGTTACCTCATTTACAGAATGGGCTCGTGCCTACCCATCTCATCAGGAGGTTGTGAATGGAATGCAATGAGGCATGCGGAATGCATGCACAGGAAGCAGCACTTAGATCTGAGGGAAGGCAGTTCCAGGTTCACGATGGAATACGGGTTATCGTCTCCACGTCTCACGTCTCACACCTAAACAACTGTAACTTGGCAAAGGCAGCTTTCTCTATGACCACCAGCCAGCCTGATCAATTCATCTACCGCTGAGTGTCATCTGCAGCAAGGGTACCATCCTTCCCCTTAAATGTTTTTAACCTTCTTAAGGTAAAATAAGACATAGATACAGAAAGTAACGCAAAACTGATGTACAAGTGGATAAATCACTTTAAGGGATACCCTTGTAACCACATCCAGCTCCAGAAACAGAACTTCACCAACCACTATGGAAGCCCCACCATGGGGCCATCCACTTAGTCTCCTCCCCACAAAGGGAACCACTGTCTCGCATTTCTTTTATAGTTCAAATAAGCATCTCTAAAAACTACAGCTTATCCTTGTCCATTTTATTGGTGTCTTGTTGCCACTCCCCTTTCTTCCCCTTGTATTTTTTTGTAGAAGAACACAGGTGCTGGGTACAAAGGTATGCTATAATCTCTACCTCCCTAGCTGCTAATGGACGTAACTACTAATGGACATAAAGGAAAGTATGTGCCTTAAGGGGAAATGATTGCCCTCTGAAGAAACCCAGAGCTCTGTTAAGCTACTACTGTAGTGGGGTAAAGGGGAAGAAACGCTCCTGACACCAGTAAATCTAGAACAGTCGATTAAGAGATGGTCACCCGCCCTGAACAGCGACAATGAATGATGTCCATTGCCTGCGGGCCTTCCACTTTTATTATCTCCTTTTACCTTTATTACCCCTTTCCCCTACTTGGAGCCCTGGTGGCACAGTGGTTAAGAGCTATAACTACTAACCAAAAGGTCAGCAGTTTGAATCCAACAGCCACTCCTTGGAAATCCTATGGGGCGGTTCTACTTTGTCCTATAGGGTCACTATGAGTCAGAATCACCTCAATGGCAACGGGTTTTTTGTTTGGTTTCCCCTACTTGTTGTCTGTACGTGCATTTGGCACACAGATGTGGCTGTCCTGTTAGTATATTAAACCCAAGAGAGCGGGGCTCTGGTGTTCTTCTCCCAAGACACAAAGTGGGGCATGCCTGGATGCAATCTAACATCACATTCTGGTATGGAGACCTAACTTCAGGGAACCCTGGCTGATGAAGATGACTGCTGTGCTACTCATCTTTGTCCTGTTTATTCTGTGAGTTGACCAAGCCATCAGAACAGTGTCATGGCAAAGGAGGCAAGAAATCTCCCAGGGGAATGGTTTAACATTTTAGGTTACAGCCAATTAAACATCTCAAAGAGCAAATATCTCCACAAGGATTCTCTAGACACAACAGTATGCTCATTTTCACCTATCAACATTATCGATGAGAAGACATGTGGATCCTGAAAGAAGGCAAAACTTTCAGGCATCAAAACAGAAACAAGAAAAGAGCTAGAATTCTAAAACAGCACCTCCTCTATAAAGAGTTTCAGTTTTTAGAAGTTGTTTTCTTAAGACAGCTGAACAGCACATCTAATCCCTTAGATTCGTGCTGTTCAATGGAACTTCCTCCAAGGACAAAATGTTCATAAATCCTCCCAGTCCAATATGGTAGCCTCATGTGGCTACAGACCACACTGTGTGGGACAGTGCAGCCTTAGCTGCTTCATTTCTGCCATTCTGGATAAAAACACATCCTCCACCACCTTCCTCGTGTGTTGCTGTTGTTAGGTGCCATCAAGTCAATTCCAACTCATAGTGACCCCATGCGACAAAGCAGAACTGCCTCCATAGGGTTTTCTAGGCTGCAATCTCTACAGGAGCAGATCTCTAGGTCTTTCTCTTCATAACCGCTGGGTGGGTTCGAACCACCAACCTTTTGGTTAGCAGCTGAGTATTCAACCTTTGCACCACCAGGGCCCCTTTTCCCTAATATACCTGAGATACTATGCAATAGTATACCAGTTCTGTACAGTCCAGTACTTCTTTTCTTCCTGATTCTAGAAGAATATCTTTCAAAGTATCTGTGTTAACAGAATTCCACTGAACACCACACATTCAAGACAAGAAAATGTCCAGTTAAGCAAGCAATGCAGTGCTTAAACTAAATACTTCTTAACCAGAGAGAAATTCGTCTGGAAATCTTCATTGAGGATCAATGATATCATAGACACCTCCTCATGACTGTCAGAGAAGAGTGGCAAAAGTAATGAGGTAAGGCAAAACCGTACCTGTTAAACGCTTATCCCTGACTTCTAATCCACTGAGAAGGTAATTCCAAAAACCTTTACACAACACAAAAACCAGAAGCTGCTTTTTTAAAATTACCAACAGCAACTTGAAAGGTTTGATGAGGAGCTTAGGGGGCAGTGACTTCAAGTTAATGGTGGAAGAATGATTCAGAAAAGGAGGGTGAGAATGGCTGCACAACTCAAATACTGTAATCAGCATCACTGAATTGTACATGTAGAAACTGTTGAATCAGTGTGTTCTGCCGTGTATATTTTCAATAACAACAAATTATTTAAAAAATTAAAAAAAAAAAAAGCACTTAAGTTCTAAAATTGCATCTTAGAACTGAAGAAGGCGCTGCTTAGACTCAGAAAGCCTAAAATCTACTCCTGGTCTTAAGTTTTTCATCTATAAAATTAGGAGGCTGATCTAGAACTCGAAAATTTTCTGTCATTTCTACAGATGTGACTTACTGACTGTCTAGTAACATCCATGTCTCCAGCACAGGAAGAACACAGCACCTGCAAACCTGTAACCTCCCTACAGCATAAAACTTTCCAAATAATAGTTACTACCAGATCCTGAGATAAAGAGGGGGGCAAACCCACCTGAATGCCTGAACCTCTGAGGGCACTGAGCCCAGGACTGCCCCAGAGGACAAAAATGAGAGTGCCTCGGCCTTTTGCAGATTGATTAATCACCTCCGCAACGCACAAGAGTAGCCTCCAGACCACAATGCAGAGTGGTCAACAGTGGCATTGTTGCAACTAGATGTCACAAATTATTTTCAGAGGAAATGATACTAATGATTCAGCGATCCCTGGCTCAGCCACATTCTAAGTAAGGGGCCCAGACCAGATACACGCAATGCAGTTGTTAACCTGAGTACTTCTAAGGAAGGGCGCTCCAGCAAGCTCCCTGCTGGGGATGGAGGGGACAGAGTGCAGAAAGGCACCCCCTGGACAGGAGGAAGCAAGAACGTTCCTAAGGCAGGGAGGCCATACTCTGGCCAGAGGCCCCGGCCCAGCTAGCTCTCCCAGGGTAACAGACTCACCACCACCTGGTGGGGAGCCTCCCTCAAAGACTCCAGTAGTGACCACTCTCCAACAGGTGACTCTGACTGTCCTACTGTCTGTCCTGTATAATGCGTTCTGCCCAACTGCAGCATCCGGGTACCCAGAGGGTGTCCTCACAAGCACCCCACAATCTGACTTGGCAATTTTTGAGGGCAGCCTGGGAGCGAACTAGCACTGGTGGCTAATGTAGCTAAACAAACACACCTGTGAATGCTTATTGTGACTAACGAGAGTCAAACACTTGCACCATGGCCTACTCCTCGAATCTATATACTTACTGCACATCAGAGTTCCCTTTTTAGACTTTTATTTTCTTCACTCAAACAAGCTTACCTACTTCATTAGCATTGAGGGTTTTTAAAGGACTTTTCTTCTTGACAAATTGGCTTACTTAGAATAATTTCATTAAGTGAAAAATAAGTCACAGACCCCAAATTTGATGCTGTGGTTTTAAGTTTCTTAAAATGACAATAATGCATCAGCAGAATGATCTCAAACTGCATTGGCTGCATGTGTTCCCACTAGACACTCGATATTAAGTTAATGAGTTTGGCTTTTCATTTCTTTTTCAAAGCAAGTGATGTGTGTGCACATGCACGCATGTATGCGTATGCGTATGCATGCATGGGTGCGTGTGTGCGCGTGTGTTAAATGAAGTACTTTACCACAATGGATCACCTATATGATCTACTTTGGAAAAAAAAAATTAGAACCAGCCAAGTGGAACTCTTACAGAACAAAACTGATAAAGAACTTCTAAGGCATGAGAATCTGAAATACAATTATTATCTGGCCAACTTCTCTGTGTAATGCTTACTTAGCTCTGAGGAAAGCAATAGCTAACTTTGCTATAAACAAGCTTTGGCACCTAACTGCCTTCACTAAACGTCAATTTTCCAACCACTAAAAGCACTTTTCTGAGCCATGTCCTTGTAATGTAAGTAAATATATGTACGTTTCACAGTCAATGGACTGAAAAGAAAGAACAGTCAGCTTTAACTCAAAGCAATACGGGAGTTACCGCGAAGGGTATAATTTCATGTAGGTTCTGCTATGGTTTGTCCTTCAGAGCTTTGCTTTTGTGGTTTATGACAACAGAGCAAAGTTTCATAAAGAAAGGCAGGAGGGGCTGTCCGGAAAACAGACATCGTAGAAAGCACAGTGTCTCTGGCTGTGTGTGCCAAGGGAACCCCCCTGCCCATGGAGGTGTACTTCAGGGGAAGCTTCGTAGGAAATGGTATTTATTTTATTTTAGTTTTGTGGAGAAACTGCCTGAAAGAATGCTGTAAAGCAAGTCCCATGTCCTGAATACAAAGTTTGTTCCAGCGTTTGTTTGTTTTTAATACCTTTTTTATTTTTATTTTTTTGGTGTAAGTATACACAGCAAAGGTCGGTGGTTCAAACCCACCAACGTGCCAAGGTAGAAAGATGTGGCAGTCTGCTTCCATAAAGACTGCAGTCTTGGAAATCCTATGCAGCAGTTCTAGTCTGTCTTACAGGGTTGCTATGAGTGGGGATCAACTTGCTGGTAATGGGTTTGGTTTGGTTTTTTTTATGCTCAGCAAAAGATACACCATTTCAACAATTTCAACATGGACAAGTCACTGACACTGGTTACATGCTTCAGGTTGTGCTACCATTCTTGCTATCCTTTTCCACATTATTCCACCACCATTATCTTAAACTCACTACCCCCTAAGCTTCCCATCCAACCTTCTGAGATGCCACTGTCAATTTGATCTCACACAGATAATTCTTTTAAAAAGCACAATGCTCAAAGCAGATGAACTTTACTAATTAAACTATTTTTTTGTCCAAAGACTTCAGGGCATGGTTTCGTTTAAATTTTAAAGATTATCTCAGGGAAATAGTTTCTGGGGGCTCATCCAGCCTAAATGGGTCCAAAAGGTCTGGATTCCGTTAAGAATTTGGAATTCTGTTCCACATTTTCCCCCTTTTGATCAGGTTTTTGAGTCAAATTCAGAGTCTGAATTCCTCAGCGCCCATGAAGTGTAAACGAAGGCAAAAGTGCTGCTCCTGAGGTTAGACTCTCTCTCGCTGCAAAAGGTATGGTTTGAAATAGGAGCTTCTATTCCAACCAATTGGCTCACTGTCCAAAGGAGTCAAAATACTATTAGCACCCCTTTTTAATAACTGGAAACTCAATTCATTAATTTATACTAACAGAGTCAATTGTTTCCAACATATATATCCAATATATCCTCCTATGCTAAATGGACAACTGTGCTGAATAAAAGGCCAATTTGTAGCACAGCACATTGAATCTCTAAATTCTACTGAGAGGGAAGGAAAAGTCTCACAGAAAAGTCAAGGGCTCACCTAGCCATGAAAACCACTGGGCAGTGAAGCGTTCTATGAAAGTAATCAACGCTCCAGGGTTGGGACTAGCCCTTGGCCAGCCTCAGAGGGGGTCTGCCACTTGTGCATCACACACTGGGAGGAAGCTCCTAGTTCTTGATGTTTCTTAGGACAGGCTGGTGGAGCGCCCCAAATCTGTAATGATGTTGCATGCAGTTCCACGGCACAGCCTAGACTGGACGTTGCGGATCCTTCAAACTTCGTGTCAAAGTCATGAATTTGTCCACGAATGACCAAAGAGAAGAAGCACAGGGTATCTAAACTTACTGTTGGGGGCTTTTTTTAAGTCAATTATTTAATCCTGTTTCAAATCGTAAGGTTTAATTCAAGCCCAAATATTAGGTCAGGAAACTGCAATTTAGGTTCTTTTCTAGGTCTCAAAACACAGAAACCAGCACTTGCTACAATCCGTATGGATCTCGGAGCCTTCATTTGAATCACCATTCAATAAGAAACATTAAGGGCCATCTTTCATGTGTAAAGACCACATGCCTAAGCCTTTATCTTAGTCGGGACCAAGGTTTAAAGTCTTCTGTGAAGTAAAACTTTGAGAGAATTCATCATCGGCAAAAAGAAGGAAAAATTGTTTTCTTTAAATTCATGCTAGTTTCCTTCTTAACTACTCCCTGCCTCCTTTCTGAGTTGATTCTCCATAAAATATACGCTCCTTCTCTTCACATCTCCACTCTCCCACCTCCAAATTATGGGGGGCTGGCTTTCATCTCAAATTACAGCTGTTGGTTAATAAGCAAAGAGGAAGGAAAAATGAATGTATACATATCTGGCCGTTCTCATGCCTGGCAAACACAGCCCAAATGACCTCCATAAATAACTCTGAGAATCCAGGGTCAGGATGATCTGGGATACTGAGAAATACTCAGATTTCCACAATGCTTCTCAGCTTGCAACTATTTGATGGCTGCTGTAAAGTTTTGAAATGAAACCTGGCAAATGGTTTCAGCGTGATGCCTCTGAACTCTGAATGCTTCATCTCTACAACAGCTACTGACCTGCTCATCTGGCCCCTTATTCTCAACTTCAAAAGCCTTCCTGCCCGTCCCAGCCAAGGGCAGAGATTTGAGAGCACAATTTTAGCTTTAAATGTTCTACTCTGCACTCCTCCCAGCTGTCTGTGTTTTGTGAACCCTGGAAACGTGGAAACCAAAGCCTAAGAGCCACTCCAAGAACCTTGAGTAACTTCTAAAGTCTGAGCACTCTTCCGCCCGATTTGAAAATGTGCATGACTTTTTCTTTAACAAGACTACTCAAAAAAAAAACACCAATTTTTGTAATACACATTTGTACAATACTTAAATAGATGTATAATCCAATAACAACTCTTTTTTGCTTCAACACATCACATTTTAAATCCTTGATTTAAAAAAAAAAATTATAGTTCAGAATTTACATCTGAGGTTTCTTTGCTATTTAAAGCCAAGAAGTAATAAAGCTTGGTTTAAAAAGCTTGGTTAGCAGTTGTATATCTTAACCACTACACCACCAGGACTCCATATTACCCACAGTAAGGACTAATTACTGACCCATAAATTGTAAAAAAAAAAAAGGAGAGACAAGCAGGAAGTTACCCTTCATTTAGGCTGGTACATGTTGGGATCAGAAGCGGAGACACAGTTTGAGGTAAGATTCAAGGTGTCGTCACCTGAAGGACACTAGAGAGGGGCCGAGCGTGTGCCCTATATGGGGACACAGGGCCAGCACTGGCCCAGCTGCTTCTCCTCCGCATACCAGCCCGCCTGGCACCAGGCCCCAGGGTGCAGAGGAAGAGAGGGAGCGAGGGCACGCACACCCTGAGTAGCTCCGGGTGATGGAGGCAGTGAAACACGTGTCCTTGCCAAGAACTGCGTGGTTTAAGGGACAGGCACTTGTCCTTAGGCATCATCTTGGTTTGTTGGACCAGACTCAGCCTAGAGCAGAAGAACAGAACCTAGTCTGGAGAGGACTTCGTTCATGGCCTGGAAAATTCTGCTACTGCAGAACCTGCTCAACAACTCAAGGGTGCATGGACACACAAACTCCACGCTTCCTCAATTCCTGGCGTCTTTCCAAGAGATCCAAGCCAGGTGGAGCAGGATTTTACAGTTGAACAAAACCCTAAAATAAATCTAATGAAAATTTCCCAAGCATACTTTTTCATTATTATAGAAAATACTGCTCTAAATCATACAATGCCTTGTCCACACCCAAGCAACAATTTCACATCTTTAGTTTTACTTATAGTAAAAAGTATACACAGTGACACAGAATACAGGATGCAAAGGAAAAAATCATTTCTGAGAAAACTACCATAGACCCCAGTTACACAGTGGTATGGTAGCTACATCTTCATGGATTTTCTGCCTCCTACACGGATCAAACTGTATAACTTAAGCCATTTTAAGGCAAGAACTTTTTTTTAATCTTAAAAATTAAGTGATGGACGAGCCTATTAATGATTATTATCCTTATTTTAAATGACGCTATGGCTAAGACCGTGAGTGGTACGAACAGTTAAGTGCCTGGCTACTAACCTAAAGGTTGGCGGTTCAAACCTACCCAATGGCACCAGGGACGAAAGGCCTGGAGATCTGCTTCCATAAAGATCACAGCCAAGTAAATCCTACAGAGCAGTTCCACTCTGTAACACATGGGGTCACTGTAAGTCAGAACTGACTCAACTGGCAACGCGACGGTGTTTTGGTTATGGCTACACAGTCAATTTAGCCTGAATTCCAGCTAAATGCAACAAAGTTATTACAGATGCTAATAACACCAGATGGGGTGGAGCTGATCAGAAATACTACTGTTAGCTTGGGGAGGTGCCAGAGGTGTCCTTAGAGAGAGCTCTGGCCTTGGAAACCATGAGCTGCATCCAGTCCCAGCACACGGCCAGGGGTCTGCCCAAGAGTGGGCCCCTACGTTTCAACTCACGGAACTAGACAGGTATGGGGTTAAGCCAAGCCACCTCCATGCTCCTACTGGGCTCTCACGGGCTGTGTCCATTAATACCATCAGATTACAGGGGGAACAAAATGAAGCCATGCTGTACCTGAAAACCTGATGGGGAACTACCTGCCTGAAAACTATAGGACCCAGAAATGAACGTCATTTCAACAGGCAAAATCGCAAGTCTGTTCACGGAATGAAAGTAACTAATTGTGAGGCAGTTCTAAGGTTATGAGAAAAGTGGGACCCCTATATTTTAGGAAAGGTGGAGAAACAAGGGACTAGTCACTGGAGAAAGACATCATGTTTGGTAAAGGGGAGGGCCAGTGAAGGTGAGGGAGACCCTCAATGAGATAGACTGACACAATGGCCAAAACAATAGACTCAAACATACCAACGATCGTGAGGATGGTGCAGGACTGGGCAATGTTTCATTCCGTTATACGTGGGGTCGCTGTGAGTCGGAGCCAGCTCGACAGCAACTAACAACAACAGAGACTGAAAGCTATCAGAAGACACCAATGACACAGCAAGGAGTTACAAAGCAGACCCAGCCATGGCAGAGGCCACATACACAGAGGGTTTGCCAAGGGGAGAGGAAGCTGGGCAAGGGGCTCCAAGGGGGGTGAATAGGATTGTAAGAGACGTGCTCCCCATCCTGTAGATGAAAGGAAAAAAAAAGTTTACATAAAACACTACAGATTAGAAGGAGATCTCAGATACTACAACATGATGACCTAGAATAAATTAATCAGAAAACCCACCTAAATGAATGTGCCTCTCTACAAATCTTCAAGAAAACCACAGATAGTTCATTTCTGTAATTGTTTCACTGAGCTTTACCTAATAAAAGACGACAAAATGTCCTCTTAAAATCGTATTTGGTTCCATAACGCTAAATATTTAATCAACTGGCCACCTGGCATTTGCATAAAACTCAGCAGCTCATTTTGTCACTGAAGACTTTGAATTGGAACAATGATTCTCAACTCTATTCTACCCAGCAGCACAACCCAGTGGGGGTTCATGAAGACATGATTTCCACAAGAGAATTTACATGTAGTCCCTCCACGGGAAGGGTATGTACACGTTCCAGAAGGAAAACAACTGCATGCTGTCTCACAAGCTGGAAAAGGAAGTCACAGGGATCCAAGGAGGTGGTTCATGAGGTTCCTCTGGGGAGCAACAGCACAAAGTTCTTCTTGCGTTTCCCCGGTACTACTTCCTTAACGTTAAGGGGGAGTCCCTTGCCTCAAACGCCATGTAAGCAGTAAGACATGACAAGACATATGTTGGTGGGAGACAAGGCACACCTCCGAAACGCATTCAGGAGAAGCAACAACCTCCGGCTGACTCAGGAGAGCCTCATTTCAAAGTAACACCGGGTCTCGGACAAACTTCCACTTCAATTACAGACAGATCTTTTAAAATAAACGTGAATTTGTCTCCATATTCTGCTGGTCTGGAGGAACAGGAGGAACCCACTGGTTTTGTTCTCAATAACGTTCTCATTTGCTCCATGGAATCTACAACTAATATGGAAGCAATTCTTCAACAGTTCAAACCCAGGACAAAGAATTCCCAAGAGAATGGTGATTTGCCAGACTTTTTTTCACACATGCTTATTTAGTTGTTGTTTTTAAACCAAGACTAAATAAGAGTAGATTATACACAGCAAAATCAATTAAGAACCAGAAGGAATATGTCCACTAAAAAAGCCACACTGTTAATTACAGCCGATTTTCTTATGCTGCTTTTGTATTCCATTCCATCTTGGACTATTCATTTACTCTTATCTGTGGAAATCACAGGCTACACGTCATGTACTCTGAGATGACAGAACACTTCTCTGTATTTGGGCAGCCTACATCTAACGTGTGACCTAAAGCACACCCGGGTCTTTTTGATTTTGCGTCAAGGAGAGAGGAGCATACATCCACCAACAGTTTCAGTGGTTAGGGCTGGTTTCTTCTAGAAACACCTTAACTCTTAGCAAACTGTATTTGTCTGGCGTTTGCAGTGTTCAGTCAACTTGTTTCCCAAGTAACCGACAAGCTGTGTTGCCTTCACTATGCTACCAGCACCCAAACCCGTTGCCGTCGAGATGATTCTGACTCATGACGACCTTACGTGTGTCAGAGTAGAACTGTGCTCCATACGACTTTCAGTGGCTGATTTTTTGGAAGCCGATCACCAGGCCTTTCTTCCGAAGCACCTCTAGGTGGACTCAAACTGCTAATCTTTCAAAGGTTAGTAGCTAAGCACTTAACTGCCTGTACCGCCCGAGGTCTCTCACTAGGCTCTGAACAACGCTCAGGTAAAAGGCACCAAAGGAACCGTGACATAAAAAGCTTACGTACAGTTAGCCAGATACTATTCCGAATAAAACAAAACCTTCTACTCTGATTACTGACGTATGTCCAATAAGACAAGCCCTGACGCATTATTCTTTAGGACATATTTCAGAGACTTAGAGGACATTTCAAACATCGGGTTAAAACAGAAAGGTTCTTTAACCTTGCGTATTGTATTCAAGTATAATAGGTCATCCTAATTCAGGAAACTTTATAGAACTGAGTCAGAAAATGCCAACTTTTTGTTTTTTAATCAAGCGCACAGACTAAAGGTGATCTTGCTTCCTCCTGAACCTCTTTTCCCACGAGCGCGGTTCAGACTCTCGACAGAACTGATATATCTGTTTAAAGTGTTAACAGGTGAAAACTGTAGAAGGAGAGCAAACTCTACCAGAAGGTTCTCCCCCTTGGCTTCCTCAGCTAATGATTTTTCTAACATTCACCATATGAGGTTACCAACATCTAGTAGTAAACAAAGGAGAGCTGCTGAACAGGTTTATCAGCCAACTCGTTGCTGTTGAGTGCTGTCAAGTCGACTGCAAGGCTCCCTTAATCAGTCAACTAGTAAGACAAAAAACAAGACCAGACATTACCTGCATTAAAACAACACAGCCGACCAGAAAAGGATTTACCCACAAGACACTTGCCAGATAAAATACAGGACGCCCAGTTAATTTCAATTTCAGATAAACAACACATTTTTTTAGCATAAGTACATCCCAAATATTGCATAGAACAAACTCATGCTAAAAAAAAAAAAGGGAAAAAAAAATCTGGAATCCAAATGTAACTCAAGTGTCCTGCATTTTTACTGACTGAATGTAGAAACCCTAACTTGTCCTCGTCTAAAATAAACACATTATCTGACTGAATTACTTTAAACAAAGCACCGTGTGAACCAGACACACAGGCCAAAAAACACATAAGTGGTGATGTAAACACATAAATATTCTGTACAAGGAGGAAAACTGTGTGTCACCAAGATGCAGGATCACTAATTGACTGAGAAGAGTGGAATGTATTTGCAGAAAATGGAGAAAGGTTAGGAGGAGAAGCTAACGCTACCTTCAGAAGACCCAAAACACAAAGGCCCTCTAGAGCTAGTACTGGCCTGGGATGGGGCCTCAGAGCCCGATTCCTCAACAAGGAATTTGGGCACCTAAGAGTTCCTTCCACGAAAGCATTTTGTTTCTAGGCCGTTCAACTCTCTTACCTTCTAATATTCAAGATAGTCAGAGATGCATTTAATAACAATTCTGTCCCCCACCACACCTTCCTCTACACACAAAATTAACAAAAATACCTAAACCACATATGCTGGTAGTCAATCATGCATATCCCTGTTTTCAAGGGGAAATGTGCTGAGTTCAGGAGTCCCTGGGTGGCGCAAATGGTTAACGCGCTCAGCTGCTAACTGAAAGGTTAGAGGTTCACGTCCACCCAGAGGTGCCTCGGAAGAAAGCCCTGGTGATCTACTTCCAAAAAATCAGACATTCAAAACCCTACAGAGCACATCTCTACTCTGACACACCTGGGGTGGCCATGAGTCAGAATCAACTTGTGGCAACTAACAACAACTCCATCTCACTGGGGTACATGAAGGTTTAGATGAAATATGGGCAAAGTGTCTAGCATATGGAAATGCAGTATATAATGAGGTTGATATTTCAACGCAACGGAGAAAAGACTAACTTGAAAAAATTACGTTGCAATAACTGGGTATCGATAATGGGAAAATTTAAAACACCTCACATAATACATCTTTTAAATGTACACATGGATTAAAGCAATGTGAACTAAAGCAAATGCAATAAATCAAACTAGACATATTCAATAAAAATATTTTAATAGTAATGCAGGGAATGTCTAAGTTGTGTGCAAAAAGAGAAACCATAAAAAAATTTGACAAGTCTGACTTTTTAGAACTTCTACAGTAAAAGACTCCATAAATGAACTAGAAAAAAAGTCAAATGGAAAACTGGGAGAAAAGCATTTGAAGCACACATAACAAAAGATTCATATCCACAATATATAAAGAACTCTTAGAAAGAAAACACAAACACATTAGAAACACGTGCGAAGTGCATGAAGCGTGAAATCACAAAGAAACACAAATGGCCAGTAAACATGAAAATATACTTACTCCCATAACAAATCAGAAAAACAATAATTAAAACAATAAAAATATGCCATTTTCTTCTTTCACAGAAGCAGAATTAAGGAAATTTGTAAAACAGAATTATCAAAAGTATAAGAAAATGGACATATTCAAAAGCTGCTGGTGGATATGAAAATTATTGCAACCTATTTGGCAGTATCTGTCAAAATATAAAACATGCATACCTTTCAAATCTGTAATTTCGCTTAAAGAAATCTACTATGAATACTTTTAAGTGTTCTCAATGATCTCCATCACCAGCATATTTATTCTAGCACTGTGTGCAATGAAAAACTGGAAAAGACCTGAATGTCCATCAATAGGTAGATAATTATGATCCCATTATAATGTTGTTGTTGTTGGGTGCCACTGATAGGGTGCCAACTCATAGCGACCCCGTGTGACAAAGTAGAACTGCCCATGGGGTTTCCTAGGCTGTAATCTTTATGGGAGCAGATTGCCAGGTCTTTCTCCCACTAAGCTGCTTGATGAGTTCGAACTGCTAATCTTTCAGTTGGCAGCTAAGTGCTTAACATTGCACCACCAGGGCTCCACTTCTATATAATCTGAATTGTTCACAATTAACATCTGCTTGTGAAACAATGGTAAATTTTCTAAAGAATGAGGAAAATTCTACAACAGCATGTTCATTAAATGTTCGTTCCTGTCTCTTCCTCCTCTGCTCCAGCAGCTGTGCCACAACCAATGCCGGAGCCAGGCATGTTCAGTTCCAAAAAATTCCTGGTGGGAAAGAAGCTGTGGAGGAGAACCGGACAATACGGACACAGATCCAGCAAGAGTAGGCATCAGACAGATACAAGAAGAACAGGCAACCGATGGATAACAAGGCTAAGCAAGACATGAAAGATTCCTAGTGGTTTGACAAAGGAGCCCTAGTGGCACAGTGGTTAAGTGCTTGGCTGCTAACTGAAAGGTCGGCAGTTCAAACCCACCAGCTGTTTCTCGGAAGAAAGATGTGAAAGTCTGCTTCCGTAAGGATTACAGCCTTGGAAACCCTATGGGGCAGTTCTACCCTGTCCTATAGGGCCACTATGAGTTGGAATCGACTCGATGGCAGTGGGCTTGGTTTTTTGGAATCTTAATGGGAGCAGATAGCCTGGTCCTTCTCCTGTGGAGCAGCTGGTGGGTTTGAGCCACCAACCTTTTGGTTCATAGCTGAGCACTTAACCACTGCGCCACCATGGCTCCTTTGTCAAACCACTAGGTATGTTTATGTCTCACTTAACATCATCTGTTATCAATTGGATGCCCCTTCGTCTTTCATCTGTCTGATGCCTACTATTGCCAGACCTGTGTCTCTATTGTCAGATTCTCCTCCACAACTTCTTACCAGGATCCGTGTGGGTTCTGCTCTCTGGGAGCCCTCTGGCTTGTTCCACTCAGGAGACACAGCGGTACTCGAGGAACCGTTTCCAGCGTGGCCTTGGCCATATGGCAGCCAGCATCCCTCACTTTATGGCAGAGCACTTAACACTTCATCATGACAGCACCGTGGCAGCATTTCCAGGAGCAGTAGATAGATGTGTGCAGGGACATTTACTGGATATCATTCAGCATGCAACGCGGGCCACTGGTGTGATGAAGGAACTGCCAGAGTGAGATAAAGTGGGCTTCCTAGTCCCTAAAGGAGCTAACCTGTCTGTCTGGCTTTTCACGGACTCTGCAAGCTTCTGTTAGGTACAGGGTCTCCATACCACCTACAAACCCTTCAGCATCACTACTTTCTACAGTGCTTTCCCTGAGTACTAAGGAGCCCTGGTGGTACAGTGGTTAAGCACTCAGCTGCTAACCAAGAGGTCAGTGGTTTACACCCACCAGTGGCTACGTGGGAGAAGGATGTGGCAGTCTGTTTCCATAACGATTATAGCCCTGGAAACCCTATGGGCAGTTCTACTCTGTCCTGTAGGGTCGCTATGAGTCAGCATCAACTTGACGGCAACAGGTTTGGTTTATTTGGTCCCCGAGTATTAGTTTTTCACACTGAATTGTTCCCAGATGTGGCTTTTCCTCCCCCAGTGATGCTCCATTTTGTTATTTCCTGTCAATACTCTGAACTTCCCTTGGTCTCATTTTATTAGCTCTCTCCCCTCCCTGGTACACAACCTCCTTCTTTGTTGTATCATATGCTCGCTCTCAGATTGGACCAATGATGAAGCACTTTGTTCAGACAAAATTCCTCCTGACCCAACCACGCGTCTGTCTGATGAAGCCCCCTTGGTGAGTCTGGGGCTCCAGCAGCTGAGACAAGTAGCAGGTCTCCAGCATCCCCCTTCGGGGACAAAAGGGAGCATGCTTTCTGTGAAGAGTTACTTCAACTCTAAATTAAAGTAAACTCTAAGAATAAGTCATGTAGAAAAGCTTCCCCACGCCCAGCAGGCCCAGCCGCCATGTGCAAATACCACCCCCCACCTTCCACATTCCTACTTTTGTTGGCTGGACGCACCCTAAATCCTGCGTCAATGGGTGGACGTATAAAAACATTTCTCCCTAAGCTGTCCTAATTATGGCCCTGCTCTGGTGAAAAGGAAGAAGAAAGGCTAGTTAACCTTTTTCCTCGTTGCCTGACTTCAGCGTAGCCCTGCTCCTCAGCCACCTCAGAAACGTGTACCCTGGGTCAGGGTCCAAGCATGTGCTCAGCTAACACGTCAGAGACATTAGGGAAAGGGAGAGTTTCCGAAGGTAAATCCACTCATTTAAGAATAATTATTTTCCCTTCCCCTTGACCGTACTTTTTTTCTTCTGAAGACTCTCTCCTTATTCCTTCAAGCTGCATATAATTCTACGGCCTTTCTTCTAAGCACTTTTCTATGCTATTAGATTGAAACACGTAATTCGCCATTTTCCGTCAGTCAAAAGCGGTAGCACACAAACAAAAATTTCATATGACTTGATCTAAACCTTGGGGTTTTACTTTCTATTAACCAGTTGCCATCGAGGCAACTCTGACTCATGATGACCCCAGGTGTGTCAGAGAAGAACTATGCCCCATAGGGGTTTCGATGGCTAATTTTTCAGAAGTAGATTGCAAGGTCTTTCTTCCGAGGCACCTCTGGGTGGACTCAAACCTCCAACCTTTTGGTTAACAGCTGAGTGTGTTAAGCATTTGAAAGACCCAGGGACTCCTTACTTTCTAAAGTATACAAAGAGAAATAGAGAGGAGGCTCATTGGAAGAGAAACTCTATGTGTTAAGAGATGTTCACGTAACAAGGACCACCAAAAACTGGGGTAGTCAAATTATTTTAACTTAAACGTATGTAGATAAGTGCTCATAATGGGCTCCTGACTGATCTGCATTGAAGACACAGTTCAATATTTGTGACTGGTGCCAGCCCCAGGCACTCCAGCAGAAAGAGGCTCGTCCCAACGGCATGAGCCCTGGGATAGCTGGTCAGCTGGATGAAGCAAATCCTTCCAAGCTGCCTCTCAGTCACTCTGCACTTCCATTATCCATAACTTCATATAGATGCTTTCTAAGCAGAATTATGTTCTGTCCTGTGTACTGAGGTCCATGTGTCTACTTGTGACGTAAGGCTCAGTTTTCCTAAGTGCTGACTTCTAAGCTCCCTAATTCTATTTGTGCTTGGAAATACTGGTTTTATAAACTTCAGTTATATGCCCTTTCAACTCTCCTCTTCCCCAATGAAAAGGATTCATTTTTTGTGAACTATTAATGCCACGTCACTTTCTCCATTTAGGATCTAAATCTACCTCAGGAGCATACTTTGATTATGGAACTATATTCACAACTTTGCTCTTCTATTTTAGGTGCGTAACGAGGACTAGCGGGACTAAGCCTTGGGTAGAAGTAGTGGCATGACTATCACAATTTTCCAAAGTGATAGATAACAACACTCAACAGACGTCTGCATGTTTCACTACAAAAATAAATTTCAGTTAGTCTGATCCCAAATCAGCATTCAAATCAACTCCTGGATGTCAAAAAACCTTGAGTGAAATTATGGCACAGCTGTCAGTTACTGGAAAGGCCACAAAGATCTGAATCCCAATTTCAACTTTGCCGCAAGTAGTCCAATTCACTCTCAGGAGAACTACTTTTATCTCTCTCCCTCGATGTCTACATATTTGCTCTAACAAATTTAACCAGTCACCTCAGCAAAGTTCTATAAGAATTTAAAATAAGAAATGTTGAAAGATCTAAGTAATCTTTTCAGGAATAGAAAAGGCAAGCATTTTCCATAGTAGTATCTGTTTTTAAAAGAAAGACAGCTGCAGATCAAAATAAAGGATTCCAAGTACCCAGTCTCTCTGAATTGGAATCGACTAGATGACAACAGGTTTGGTTTTCTCCCTTTTCCAAAGCAGTTGCTTCAAAGGCCTTAGCATACCCTACAAATGAGACTTTTCAGAGTAGCTAAATTGACATAACGTGGGTTTCTCTCCTTAAAGAGCACCATGAATCAGCAATCTAACACTACGCTACGCCTTTACAGGTGTCTGCTATGATTAAAAGGCTTGCGTGTTGTCCTTAGGATTACAAAAGTGACCTCCACAGACCAAAAGAGCTCTCAAAGTCTTGCGCCACTGACACACCATGAACGCCTTTCTCTGCTCTGTCAATAAGCGACAACTCTCTACTTATTCTACTGTCAACTTTTTGCTAAATTCAATTACCAAATAGAATCTTTTACAGAAGCATCTGAGGTATCTATTAAGTTTCTCAAAAAATAACACATCGAGAAAATACATGTAATCTTTCCAAAGAAATGATAATCCCCAACATTCAATGAACCTGAAAGAAAAAGTAAACTTCAATTTACAGCGAAAACAATTTGATCTTTCCAACTCTTGCTTTCTAAAGCACTACTTGACTAGCTTACTGTTAATCACGTGACTGCTATCATAATGGATGCAGGCAGCAGCTTTTCCAAATATTAAAAATGAGTCCTCAAAGTGGAGGGGAAAAAAGATTCAGGGCTCTCCTAGTATTTTATCCAATGTGTTCCAAAAAAGTAGGCATGGTATTACTGGATGTAATCAGTAAAACCTGTAATTATGAAAATAAAAAAAGAAAACCGAGAATTAAACTTCAAAAAAAAAAAACCCCAGGGGTCACAAATGATCCACCAGGTTTCCCACTACAAACCGTTAGAGGAATCTAAATGTGCTCGGTGCCTGAGCATCACACATTCAGGAAACAGAATGTTCTCCTGTCTCTTCCCCACAGGACTAAAGACTAAGAAATGAGAAGCACAATATGGGTTGATGCATCATGTCTTTTTACCCACTTGCTGCAGATACCCTTGTAAATGTACGCGTAGATTTAGCATGGGTTTCTCTAAGGGATTCAAGAAACCACTCTTCTACATTTTTGTTGGTCCAATATGTATCTGAGCCGAGTAGACTATCATATAATACTTACAAACCCGTAATGATTAAAAACTGCATGCAGGTGATTTAGCTAAATCTCTAACAGGAAAAATGTTATAGATTATTTTTTGTTTTGTTTTGAAAAAGTGCACAAGGGTCGTTTTCCTCACCCCAGAATATAAATAACCCTGCAGAATCACTTTGGTTTCTATTATTCTTGAACTTCTAGGTAAAAGCAACACCCACTAACCAGTTTGCAGAAAGGAAAAAACAATACCCCTGGCTATGAAGAGAAAGTTCAAATTCTGTAACTGAAACACCATGATAACACTTACAAGAAGAACTACCCAAACCGAAAAATTAATGAAAAATTCAAAATTAAAATTTCTAATTTAAAAAACGTAACCTAGGGAAATTACGAAAACAAAGTTGGCCAACTTCTTTAAACATGCACATGCCTGCTATAAGGAATGTGATTGGTTCCAATCAACCATCTCTGAACACTCAAGGTTACCTGACTCCAAGAAATTCATTACAACTGTGCCCCAATCTGAAGTTACTCCTTGTCTATGTGGTGTTCAGGAGAACAGAGGTAAGCGTGTGTGTGTGTGGGAGAGGGCTATGAGAAAACTGAAGGAAAAGAGGGGCAGTCCTCCGCGGGGATCACGTGTTGTTTGCTCAGAAAGTACGCATGCCCAGGAGAGACCACCAGCTCAAGGCCAAAGGAGCTAATTTATGCAAACAGGTGTGGTTAATTAGCAGAATGATAGCCAAAAAAGCTGGCAGGTACCTGTAACTGCCCAGCAGTCAGTACTCCAACACAGGGCCACCTGAGCATAGGCTACCTGGACACGAGTGACACCCCAGTGCAGAATCACCCAAGCAGAACTACTCAGGCAAGGGACCACCTGGGTGCAGTGCTACTTGAGTGCAAGTAACCTGGATGTGGAACACCTGAGCATGGGGCTACTCGGGCTTGGGCTACCTGGATTCAGGACACCTGGGTGCCAGCAACCAGCACAGGCTTCCTTGACATGAGCACCAGGTGGGCGAGGAACAGGATGTGTGGAGGTTATCTGGGAATGGGACTACCTGGACACAGCGGCACGGGGAGCAGGACCACAGAGACAGGGGGCTTCCTGGGTATGGGCTACCCTGATGTGGAGTACCTGGACGGGAGGCTACATGAAAGCAGGGTACGTGGGCATGGGGCTGCCTGGATACGAGTACCTGGGTGTGTGGCTTCCTGAGCACAGTGCCACCCGGGCACGGGACCAACAGAGCAGGGACCTACCTGGTTGCCGGCTACCAGGGCACCATGCCACCCAAGTGTGGAACCACTGGGGCATGGGGCTATCTGGATCTGGGCTGAGCATGGGGCTACCTGGATGTGGGGTACATGAGCGTCGGGCTTCCTGGGCACAGCGCCACCCAGGCACGAGACCACCAGGGCAGGGAGCTACCTGGATGAGGGGTATGAGAGCATGGGGCTACCTGGGCACGGCATCACGGCAGGGGACCACCAGGGCAGGAGACTACCTGGGTGTGTGGGCGTGGGGCTACCAGGGCGCGGCGTCAGCCAGGCGCAGGACTGCTCAGGCAGGGGGCCACCTGGGTGCGGGGTACCTGGGCATGGAGCTACCTAGCCACGGCCCCATCCGGACGCACGCGCGCTGCCTCACCTGGCGCAAGCTCGGGCGCACCCTCCTCGCCGCTGTCGTCGGCGGCCTCGTCGGCCAGGCCAGAGCCCGTGGAGTCGTCGGC
>NW_004444119.1:807948-851798 GCF_000243295.1 Trichechus manatus latirostris | reverse complement strand
GGCCCTCTTCCGCGGGTGGCCGGGCGCAGCAGGAGCCGCGGGCTCGCGCTTGCGCTTGTCAGAGCTGACCAAAACGAACTCGCGGCGCGCACGCTCCACGGCCACGTCCGCGCCGCCTGCGGCCTCGTCCCAGGCGCCGTACTTGAGGTACTCTGCCGGCTCAGCCACCTTGCCGCGCGTGGCCAGCTGCCAGGCCTGGTAGCTGCTGACTGGGTCCAGTTCGGCCACCCTGCGTCCGGCTGTGCCGCCCCGCGCGTCGCCCCGGCCCGCGGGCCGCAGGCTTAGGCACTGAAGGAAACGCTGCTGCGCGTCCGTGGGACCTGGCTCCGTGCTCTGGGTGCGCCCCGCCTCCGCGCGCCGGTGTACCGCGTTGTGCACGCTCAAGCTGTCCAGGTTTGTAAACAGGTTCCCGCACTTGGTGCAAACCTCGTAGAGGGACAGGCCGGTGACGATGGTCTCCTCCTGCACCACGTTGTTGATGGTAGCGATGGGGTCCAGCTCGCTCCGCGGCCTATTCTTGCTAGCTGCTTTGGGGCCATGTGCCTTCATGTGGTTCTTGAGGAACCAGGGTTCCTTGAAACGACGGCCGCAGATGTGGCAGCCATGGTCAAAGGAGCCGCGGTGCTTCTTCATGTGCGCCTTCAGGAACCAGGTCTGGCTAAAGGCCTGGCCGCACACCTCGCATGGGAACTCCCCGGCCGGCAGCTCGCTCCTGCCGTTCTCCACAGCCGCCTCGGCGCTCCCACCGTTAGGCACCTGCGCAGTAATGTGGTCCTTCTCGATGTGGCTCAACAGCGACTCCTCGCGCAAAGTCATGTAGCTGCAGAGCCGGCACTTGAAGGGCTTGTGGGCCTGCTGCAGGTGCTGCTCCAGGCCCCGCTTGCGCTCGAAGGCGCTCTTGCAGAAGGGGCACTGGGAGACCACAGTGCAGGCCGGGCCTTCCTCGCCGCCACCCCCAGCCGCGTCCGCTTCCTTGCGGCTGCTCCTCAGCAGGATCTTGCCGCCGTCCCCCGGCGAGGCCCCGTTCAGGATCTTGTTACAGGCAGAGGTGCTCTTCGTGGGGCTGGTGCAGCCGTCCAGGCCCTCAGACACCCGCAGCTCACCTAGTGGGGCCTCGCTCACCTCTGGCTCGTGTCCCTGCACCAGGGTCCCCGTCCGGTGGCTCCGAATGTGAATCTTGAGGTTGCCCTTCTGGGAGGCCCTGTGGTCACAGTAGGGGCACTTGTATGGCTTTTCCCCAGTGTGCTTGCGCATGTGCTGCGACAGGGAGCTCTGGAAGGGGAAGCTCTTGCCGCAGATGCAGCAGCTGTGGCACACCGTCTTGTCCCCATCCAGTTCGGGGCCACGCCGCAGCTCCATCTCCACATCTCTGTTCCGATCCATCTGGTCGGCTATAAGGGCATGAGCTGGATCAGGAGAGGGCAGGTCTGTCCACGGCGGGTGAGAACTTCCTCAGGCACTCCTACAGGAACCGGCCCTATCTCTCCATTTTCAGACAAGGCTTTGCTTCCCAGCTGCCAGAGGGGTGCCTGCTGTGGCTGCGTTCCAGCATATTCTAAGCTGAAAGCATGGCCGATGGCAATGAGCACCTGGAAGACAGGACACAAAAGTCAGATGAGCATAGCTTCCACACCAACGAGGACATGACACCACATAGGGACAGGGAGCCATCCTGGCCTCTTACAAACTCTGTCCCATCTTAGTCATGACAAGAAGTGACATTCTAACATACACTATGACATGGACAAATCTCGAAAGCATCATGCTGAGTGAAATAAGGCAGACATAGTAGAGCAAATATTGCACAATCCCATTTATACAAAATATCTATGCAATGGTTAGTTTTATGTGTCAGCTTGGCTAGGCCCTGGTTCCCAGTGATTTGGCCAAACACTCGTCTAGCTGCTATTCCATAATGTAATGTAATGTAATGTAATCACATTCCATAGTGCAATCTAATGTGATGTGATCTATCAGCTGAAAAGAGAGTTTCCATACAGTGTGTTCTTGCTCCAGACATAAATAAGACATTTTGGCAGAACTCTCACTCTCCTCATCATCTGCCCTACGGACGTTGGACTTGCCAGCCCCCACAACTGCATGAGCCATCTCCTTAAAAGTAAATCAATCTCAGGATCTCTGTATCTATCCATCTATCACTGGTTCTGTTTCCCTAGAGAATGCTAAGGCAGTCTAGAGTAGGAAAATGCAGAGAAAGTAGATTAGTAGTTACCTGGGGCAGGTTGGAGGGAGTTAAGTGGTAGTTACTGCGTAAGGGATACTAAATTTCTGTTAAAGGTGATGAAAAAGTTTTGAAATGGATGTAGTGATGGTTGCTCATGGTGAACGTAATCAGTGCCACTTTATACTTAAAAATGGTTACAATGGTAAATTTTATGTCATATATGTCCTGTGGGTATATATATATATAATACAAATTAAAGAAACAAGACACCAACACTTCAAATAAATAAGTAGCTGGTTTTTTTAAATCAATAATTTAAAAATTAATTATTGATGATTAAATATTTGCATGCTAAATAACTGTAAATGTGTACTAAAATTTTTCAACCAAAAAGATCATTAGGGAAATGCTGTGGGGGTAGAGTCTGTGGGAGTGTGAGGCACATACTCCATACAGGCCACAGGATCGGGGGCATACACGGGAAAAGGGACAGGCAGAAACTAAGCTGGGAGGAGGACTTAGACGAGTCAGAAAGACATGTCCTAGCAGAGGCAGGACTCGTGGTCCAAGGAAACGTGCTGCAAAGGCACTTCACAAGTGTTACAGGCATTTACAGATAAGTTCCAGTGTCTACATAGTAAGAAGATGCGACTTCAATAAGAGCACAGATTGTTTAACAAAGGAGAGGCAGCACAGCGCACGGAGGAAAGAGCCGAGTCCATGAGTCCCCATGGAAGGCCTGTTGTGAACTGGTCGCTACACACTTGGGGGGGGGGTCCTCGGCCTCTGTGGGCAGAAGCTTTCCTCATGCTGGCTCTTCCAAGTACAAGTGACCCTGAGACACACAGAGACACAACGTGCCTGGTCTTAGCTCATCATGTCCTCTCCGATAAAGCCCAGACTCCCTAGCTGGCCTACAATGTCCTTGCCATCTGGTTGCCCCCTGCCCCCACAGGTGCCCTCAGCGCTACCCCTCTTCTCAGTCCTAACCCTGATACAGAGGTACCTCCACCACCCGTGAGCCCTTCCTTCCCCCCAAAATGCTAAATTTGTGTAATACATTAAAGTATGAATGGAACATACTGTTTAAAGTTAACTTAGTGACTTAATCCGAGTATAAAATCTTAAGTTTAAAGAACCATACAGAAATAAGTTTACAGGAAAAAAAAAAACAACAATAACTAAAACTCTCAACCCTGAAGCCCTGGAAGTTAGTGGTTCCAGGGGTATTTTGCAGATGCCACTGGACTCCCAGTTTGTTTTACAAAAGATGTTACGCGAAGAGACAATTCTCAAATTCGAGTTACTACACAAAGCCAACCTTATCAGCTGAAAGACAAGATCCAGAGAGTAAAAGCACTCGACTAATTAAGGATCATAAGAGGAACCCACAAATTCACCTTGAATCACCACTGATCATTTCAAGGGAGGAGACTTGAACAGGTCATTAAAAGCTCTAGGGCTAGACTGTTTCTTCCTCCTGAGCTGCTGTTGTTGTGTGGTGACAAGTCAATTTCGACTCATAGCGACCCCATATGACAGAGTAAAGCTGCCACATAGGGTTTTCTTGGCTGTAACATCTTTATGGGAGCAAATCACCAGGTTTTTCTCCTGAGGAGCTGCTGGGTAGGTTCAAACCGCCAACTTTTCAGTTAGCACCACCAGGGCTCCTTTAACTCCTGCGCTATACCCTGGTATTTTCAGATCTCCCAGGTGCCATCTAAGAGCAAATACTTTCCAAAGCAGAGAGGACAGCGACTCCCAGACCCAGCTCCATTCCACTGAAGCCAGACTGGGGGTCTCCGAAGCACAGTGGATGGAAAGGGTGAAATGTGGGAACCAGGAGAGCCAGCCTCAGTCCCCCGGTCCTCCCTCACTAACCAGACGTGTCTAATCGCATTCCTTCATGCCCTACACTCCAGCCTCCTCGTTCTAAAGTGGATGGGGGATTCTGAGGGGCCCGTGGAAGCTGTGGGTCCCCAAATCCTCTTCTAACAGGAAGTTGTTTTCTGCCCCTCATTTCCTCATTTGCAAAAATGGGAATAATTCTCTTATCCTACAGGCCTCACTGGGGACAGTGGTGGTTCGGTGATAGAATTCTCACCTTCCATGCAGGAAACCCAGGTTCCGTTCCCTGCTAACACGCCTCATGCCAGCCACCGCCCATCCAGGGTGGAGGCTTGCGTGTTGCTATGATGCTGAACAAATTTCAGCAGAGCTTCCAGACTAAGGAAAAAAGGCCTGGCGATCTACTTCCAAACATCAGCCAACGAAAACCCTATGGAGCACAATGGTCCCATCAACAATCATGGAGATGGCACAGGACTAGGCAGCTAGGCAGCATTTCGCTCCGTTGTGCACGGGGTCGCCATGCGTCAGGGGCCGACTGAACAGCAGCAAACCACAACAGGCCTCTCAGGCCTACGTGAGGTCAAAGGGGTGATTATACATGAAACACTGTGGAAAGTGCCGCTCTTCCCAGAGGGGGCATCGCTCCACGATCTGTGAGAACAGGGTCCCCTGCGACACGGCTCGTGGCTGAGTGACCTCCGCGTGAACATGCCGTGTTAAGTCCAACGGCACGCGCGGCACCGTTCCCCTGCCTTCCAGGAGGGGGCCCAGAAGCCTCTGTGCACTTAGAAGGCTGGGCCTGCTCATCCCAGCTTCCGCAGAAATCCACTCCCATCTCCTCAGAACCGTCCTGATGTTCAAGTTTCACAGTCTCCAACAACCCCCACCCCCAAGCCAAAGACCAGACACGTCCCTCAAAGGGCCTGAAGACTGGAGAATGTAGCTTTCATTTCTTACCATGCTGCCCTCCAAACTAGTTTCAAGGCTTCATCCAAAAGCTAGCTGGGCCCTGCCATTTACAGGGAAATCCTCAAGTGAGGGCATTACCACCACCCCCAGTGACCAGCCAAACAAAGCTCCTCTTTCTCTTTTGTTTTCCTTCTCTGCTCGGCTCACCCCCATCTTTCAAAAATAAGCCCTGCTAAGTCCCTGGGAGAACTGCATGGTAAGTGTTTTTAGTTAAGAACTCAAGAAAATATTTTGAAGGGAAAAATATATAAATGTGGAAGTGGAAAAAGTGCTGTAACAGGAATAGCGATTTAAGCCAGAAACACCATGATCTTAAAAGAAACCATAACGTTAACAAGATTGCTTCCACTGAAAGAGTTCTATAAAGTGGTCCTTTTTCCAGAGGCCCACGCTGACGACCAGTTTCTCGAAAACCTTTGGACAAACGGTCAGAAATTAAATCCCTGCAATTGGCCCTCCTCCACGCTTCCAAATCACCCGATCGCTGTCATCGTCCCTTTTAGCTGCAGGCAGAACTACTATTTAAGACAAGCCCATCAGTTCTTCAAAAAAGAAAGAGAAGGCTGTGGTCAGAACTTCCATCTTAACTGCTCCATGGGTGGCCACCCCAATTAAGGGGCTTATGGGGAGTTCAAAAATGCTGGACTCCAAACTAACCTGCTATCCTTGAAGAAAAATCCACCAGGCCTTTGAGCCAGAAGGCTGTGGATGGTTTCTCAACACTTATTTTGGTCACTCGTGGGGGTGGCTTACCTCTGGACACCACTGGCTTTGAAAAACTATTATTACACTCTGTTCTAGTCAAATATGTTTCAGCCCCTGAGCTGCCCGTTTTACCTTTTCAGAAAAGTCAGATGGGGTCCCTGCACTCCATAAAACACATTAACTGATATAACTGACCTTGTTGTTGGGTGCTATCCAGTCAATTCCGACTCACAGTGACCCTATGTGACAGAGTAGAACTGACCCATAGGGTTTCTTTGGCTGTAATCTTTATGGAGCAGATTGCCAGGTCTTTCTCCCAAGGAGCCGCTGGGTGGGTTTGAACTACCAACCTTTTGGTTAGCAGCTGATCTCGCTTAACTCTTGCGCCACCAGGTCTCCTTATAACTAGCCTTACCAACTTGTAAACACTAGCCTGTTACCAAAACCAGACAGACTGAAGTCCTTCAGCAACAGAAGCATTAGGGGGACAAGGAGATGGCAGGAGAGTAAAGGTACTTTTTCATTTGAGCGGTGTGTCGCTCGGTACCCACACATAAAGCATGCCCAATTTGAACACGTATTTTGCCCATAATGATTCACAGTTTTGTTGTTATTGTAAGATGTATTACAAACTTTTTCCAAGGCTGAAATTGAGAACCTTCCAGACAAGACTGTAATTTAATTGTTTAGGCATAAAAATGACTTGCTGATTAGGGTTTTAAAATAGATTTCCAATGGCTCTCCTGCTGTGTGTGTGTGTGTGTGTATGCGTGCTTGTTTCTCTAGGGATCTAAGGAACGGTTTGAAGCTCCTCCTTAAAAATATATTATAATGGATATAGGGAAGAGTTGAAGTCAAAATACGGAAGTTGAAAATAAAAGATGCAGGTAAAGGTTAAAAAATAATCATGTAAATGAATAAAGCACTAGTTCTAAATAGAGAGGTTGCATGCCTTAGAGATATTATGTCTTTCGTTTTTGTTGTTGTTCCTATATTTAAGTGACTTGCCCAAAATTACTTGCATTCACTTGATTTGGGATAAATTTAATCTGTGGGTACATGTTTCAACAAATAAATCACCTTCTGTAAGCTGGAACTGCCTTTTTGACCTTAATACAATGCAGGAAAGTCATTTCCTCAAGCAAACTCTGGTATCTGACACAGTTCCCAGAGTGGGGAAGCGTGCACCGGGGAAACTCCACTTACACCAAAGTAACTTAGAGAAAAGTATTAGAAAGCTAAGATCCAAGACCAGAAAGAAAACATTTAACGTGGCCAGATGATATATAAAACACAAATGTGCACTGACCACAGGTGTCCATCAACTGTCATACGAGTCATATGACATCCCTTACAGAACGTGCCTCACAACCTATTCCCACAGAGCTCAGGGCTGTGTGATCAGATGGGAACAAAGGTTTCATCACACCAAGCACTTCCTGGGCACCTACTGAGTGCAACAAAGAATTAAAAGATCACTAAGAAACAACGCTCAGCTATAGGAACGCAAAAGCCCAAAAGGGAAATGGGCATGTAAACACATAATGATAAGACAGTATCCTGGCATAGCACCAGTAGGACAAGTAGAAGTTTCCAGAAAGGCAGGGCGGGATGTGGTTAACTGTATGCAAGGATTGGCCGAGTCTTCACAGGGAAATGGAGCTTGTCTGGGAACTGAATGGATATGGGCTGAATCCTAGCAATTAGAACAATTCCACATCCCAGCAACCCAAGTGGGAAATACCAGAGTCTCCCCTGATTCTTTCCTGGCCCTTTTGCCAACATCCCATAATACACCACTACGTCCTGTTGGCTGGACCCCCCAAATTGCGCCAGCCTCCACCCAGCCCCCCACCTGACCTGCCACCACCCACAACAGTCCCCTCCACGTTGTGCCCTGACTCTGAAAGCCACCCCCCAGCACCACCCACCCACCCATTGGCCAAGCACAGCCAAGACCATCCTTCCAAAACTCAGACCTGAGACATAAAACCCTTAAGATAAAGTTCAAACTCCTTAAATCGGCTTATAAGGCCCTCCAGCCCTGCCACTGTGGGGCCCTTGTCCCCTGCCCTCCCTCCCCAGTCTATGACGTGCACCCTGCTCCAACTTCCACCTGAGTGTGACCCTCACCTTCTCCAGGTACCCATGCTCACTCTCACCTGGAGCGTGCCCCAGCCCCTCGGCCGGAGTCACCACCCACCCATGTTCTCTGGGACCCTCAGCAGCCAGAGGTCCCAGTCGGGGGGCCCACGCCCTCTCAAGCCCTCCGTGGGGCCCCATCAGAGCACATGATGGCTTCTTTAATCAGTCCCTCACAGACTCCACATTTCAGTTAAGTTCTCAACTACTAACCAGAAGGTTGGTGGTTCAAACTCACCCAGAGGCATCTTGAAAGAAAGGCCTGGTGATCTGTTCCCAAAAGGTCACAGCCTTGTAACCCCTATGGAGCACAGTTCTACTCTAAACACACGGGGTGGCCATGAGTTGGAACCACCTCGAAGGCAACTGGTTCGGTATGGTTTTGGTTGGTCCCACATCGAGCTTTCTCCCCACTACATCCCCAAAGTCAGCACAGTGCCACCACAGGTGGGCACCACAGCATTGTAAGAGGAGTTCAATATACCTGTGTTCAGACCCAGCTCTGCCACTTACTCAGATTCACTGTGTGACCTGGGGCCAGTCCCTTAACTTCTCTGTTCCTCCATCAGTTCCCTCATCTTTAAAAAGTGAATGACAGCAATCACACCTACATTATAGCACTTTCCTGAGGCTTAAATTTTAATGCACACAGGTACTGAGAACAATGTTTAGCACACAGCAAATAGTAGGTAAATGCTGGATACTGTTAGTCATAAATACTTGTTGAGTGAGTGAAATGTCAATGCAGTATCCAAAGTTACCTGGGCACTGGCACTGGGTATATTTAATAAATTTAAAAAGACAACAGAAGCTCTGGGAGTTGGATTAGAAATAGCTAAATAGTAACAGCTATGTGTTTACTGATCTTTTATAGTGTACACTACAACAGCCTATTTAATACAATTATAAATTCTTTTATCAACAAGTATAATCATCTGCAGCAAACATGTTCAAACACTTCAGCTCTAGAACTCTTCATAAAAATTAAACCTTAATATGAACTGGATATTGGATGATATTTGAGAACGATTATTTTCGTTAGGTTGGTAATACAAGAGAATATTCTTATTTTTTGGAGATGTATGATGAGATATTTAGAGGTAGTTTACCAGAGAGACAGAGAGGCAAACATATAATGTTAACAACGGCTGTATCTAGATGGTGGGTAGATGAATATGGAAGTATATGGACTATTCTTTCCATTATTTTGGATTTTGGAAAATTGTCATAAGGGAAGTTAAAACAAAAAAAGATCTCATTTGAAACACCAGCATGTACAACAATGAAAGCAGAGCTGCTCTGGGGGGAGCCAGGTGGCCCCTCCCCCTCCCCTCCCTCCTCCCCTTTCCACCTCCCCCTCCTCCTTCACCTCCCCCAGTCCCCCCTTCCCCGGCCCCCAGGAAGCCCAGAGGCTCTAAGGAATGCACGTTGGAAAACATTACCTTTTTTCATTCTACTTTTCAAAAGTCACAGGGAAAAAAAAAAAAAATCATCTGAATACTATGCATTTGCTAACATAAACAGCAGTGTTTTATGTTAAAAGACTCCCATCTGGTGTTTAAAGAGTCTTGCCCAGAAGCATTAAAGAAATCCACACTGAGAGCTGACTTTTGGGTAAAGCCTCCTCCAGACAATAGGAAGGAGCCCAGTGGACTCTGGAGTCTAGGATGACCCTCCCCGTGGCTTCTCAAGGCACAAACCAGCAACACTGTGGAGGTTCCCGTCCACATTTTAAACAGTAATTTTCTGACCGGTTAAATACAGCGTTGACGGGGGGGGGGGGGCATGTAAACTATTTTATAGGTTTCAATGGTGAGTGTCCCCCTGCCTCTGTAGGAAATCTGGCCATTTTCTGTTCTGCAAAGGAAACCAGGACAGAGTGAACTCTGAAATGCTTTGTACCAATCTTAAAACTATCCGAGCGGAGTGGAGTTGATCAGATAACTCTGATCCAGGAAAAGGAATCCAAAGGCTAACTTTCAAATACGCGCTAATATTCAGAGTAACTTTCATAACAAAACAACTCCTGAAGTTTGTCCAAGCCGACCAAAAGCAGGCCAGCAGCAGCAGGCGGAACAAAGGGCTGGGGGGGGCGGGGGGGGACGCGGCGTTTCCTGCCCCAGTGTACTCCAGGAGCCCAGATTATTCTGCTGCAGGAAGCAAAACTGGGGTTGGTGGTGTTCTTCCAGGAATGACTCTTGTCTGCTGTTGTCTCGGCCCTCCTGCACTCACCAGTCACATCATACTGAGACATGGCTTTGGTTTCCTAGCCGCCATGTGGTTTCACTTACTCTCTTCCTCTCACCTCTGATCCACCTTCTGGAAAGAAGCACCGGCTTTCGGGGAGACCCTGACATTAGCGAGGATAGAAAGCACAGGAATGACCTCTAACCCAGCTCCCAGCTATGGTGGCTGTGGACCTGGCTGTCCATGGACCTGGGGGTCCCTGTGTGTGTGAACAGAGACCTCTGGGTACCAGGAGAATTCACCAACGGGCTGGAGTGGAATCTGAAGAATTGGAGAGAGAGGGAAAACACACTCACAAAAAAAAGCTCCAAGTGGACAGATTGTTTCAGATGTTTGCAGGGTGGTCTGTGGAGGAGTCACAGGGACCCAACCCCGGCTGGGGGTTGGTTTCTGTGGCCGTGTATTCCTGTCCACGGCGACAGGGTGAGCGGACACACATGTGCCGAGTGGGCGCGGGGCCCAGTCTGGTTTCAGTACACTGTGCTTGTTTTGTTCTCTGGGAGACAATGAAATGCGCTTTATTAGTTACACTGTAGGATTATGAGCCATGAATTAAAATACATCATTAACATCCTGGGCAAACTTATCTTGTGACTGAGACAAAAAGCCCATTCTCTGAACAAATGGGGGAAAAATTCCATGACAACAATGCGGAGTTCCTCTCCCTAAAACCCATTCTGTGCACGATGGACAATTACAGGCTTATATTCCCCAGACTGGGGTCCCGAAGAGCCCCATGAAGTGACGCATTCACTATTGGGAGAGTAAGTACCATTGATGACAAGGCCTTGGGCTGCGGCTGTTCTCAGAGCAATCAATAATCCATTATGAACAAACTGCATTTCCACTCTAATAAGAAGGATGAATAAAGGCTGCCAGAACCAGCAGCATTCACCAGAGGCCTCTCCCCGCCTCCCAGAGTTGGGGAGGAAGGACAATCCCACCGTCCCAGAGTGTAACTAATAGCAGGGAGGCCAGCACAACGCCTGTAACAAACCTTATTTGGAATCAGCCAAGGAACAAAGTGTTTGGACATTTCAGTGAAAAACACTCCTTTATAAAGGTAAGTCTCCAATCTGCTTTGTTCAGAAAACAGGGCAGTGTGGGTGAATCATCAAATGCGGAAGACAAAGTTCCATTTCCTTAAACGAAGGTTCAAAATACAGAAGTTGAAAATAAAATATGCAGGTAAAGGTTAAAAAATAATCATGTAAATGCATAAATACAGCACTAGTTCTAAATAGAGAGGTTGCCATGCCTTAGAGATACTATGTCTTTTGTTTTTGTTGTTGTTCCTATATTTAAGTGATTTGCCCAAAATTACTTGCATTCACTTGATTTGGGATAAATTTAATCTGTGGGTACATGTTTCAACAAATAAATCACCTTCTGTAAGCTGGAACTGCCTTTTTGACCTTCATACATTTAAAGAATGACTTCGCATCCCCCAATAAATAAAGACAAGTACCAACATGCCATTTCCCCAAAAGCAACTAACTCTCCGTACTAGGGTTTCATTTTGGAAACTCTGTGATCATGCAAGCTAATAAAGCAAGACTTGCTTCAATTACCCACCTTAGACCCTGGCTCTGGAATCATCTATTTATAGCAAAGTGCATCTCTGACCTAAACGCAAGCAGATTATCTTTTACAAAGTTCTGTGCTATAAATTGTCAAAAAAACAAACAAACCATGAAATCCTGCCTTAGGAGAAGATAGACAGACTCCAGCTAAGCCCCCAGAAGTAATGTACAAACAGAACATTGGCTAAAAGAGAATGGTAAGGATGATAGAGCAATCTATTTCCAAAAGAAAATATAAAAGAGCATTCATATATAAGTTGCCCGTGCTCTTTTACTAAAACAGAAAGACTAGTAGTCAAATCTGACCTTACAGGGCAAAAAAAAAAAAAAAAAAAGCAGCTGAATATACAATAGAATTATTGATTATATTCAGAAAAGCCCAAAAATAAACTAGGGAGGATGTGGGCATGTTCTTTCCCTAGCCATCATTTCATCTACTGAGAAATCCACAGCGGTCATTGAGGCTGTAATAAAGAGACTTCCATCTGAACAAAGATTGGGAGAGGGAGTGTTTTTATATTAAAAGGGAAGAAGCCTCCTTTTTTTGTTTTTTTTTTTTGTTGTTGTTCTCTGAAATTAATGAATTACTGTTACTTAATTCCCAAGTCTCTTGTTAAGTAATCACTTTACCAATCCACGTGTCCCTAAAAAAGTAAACTTCACCAATCTGAGAAAAAGAGAAAGTAGCAGGGGCAGGGCCTGCTCCATAATTCTCTCCAGATAAATGTCCTTTTCTCGTCTCCTCCACTGCCACGGGAGCTGGCGTGAGGGTCTGGAGGTAACTCCAGCCTTCCCGTAGCAGCCGGCAGTGCTAGTGTGGTTGATGATCTTGTCAACATTTCCATTAGGCTCCGCGTTTTCAGAGGCTTCGGGCTTCATCTCCTCCTCCAACTCTGCAGCTCCGATGAGGCCGGGCCACAGTGAGGGGCTGTTGTGCATTTTACAAAAATAGAGGCCAAATCACTCGCTATTCATTACACGAGCCATGCAAGTGGTGAGTTTTTACTTTGACTCTTTTTACATCCTGTACAGAAATAAACAGAGCCAAAGGAGCAACGAATCCAGAAACCCTGAAAACTTGGGGAACACTAGAGAAAATGAAGACTCATCAGTTTCTACTTTTAAAACAAACATGGCTGGTCAGAGGCTTTGAGGTAAACTGCAGTGAAAATCAGATTCCAAAGGGGCTTGTAAGTTTTTACTGAGCCTAAACTTAGAAGTGTAGGAGCTGTTATCGATCCAGTGTCTAACAGCAAAATTAAAATTATTTTTCTAGAAATGATCATGTGCAGAAACTCACTATATTTCTTTAATACATTAAGACCTCCTAGTCATTACTGGATGCACATTTTTGAAGATTTTTATTAGCTGACTGTAAAATATATTTAAGCTGAAATTTGTTTCTACAAATAAGCGATATATTTTATTCTATGTAAGTTAACAGCAAGGTCAATATTTGCTACCCCTTTGGGCTCATACACACATATACACACAAGCACACACAAAAGCACACATACGCACTCATGCACACATGCATGCACAAGCACACACACACAGATGTACATGTGCATCAAGTACATGCATGTACACACATGCACACACATGCACATATGCATGTACACACACTTAGATACACATGCATATGCACACACATGCATGCACATGCATGCCCCACACACACACACTGCCCTGTTTTCCAACTTCTACCTAAAACCAACATTTCTCTCTTAGTGTAAAAAAAAACGGCCTGCAATTAACACCTATCTCTTTACTCTGTCCACTTTGTGAAAGAACCTAAAAGTCCCCACCACCAAGTGAAAGAAAGAACTGTGCCCAAGAATACAAAGAGAGATAATTATGTGCAGTAAGCCATAAAACGTTCTGTTAAACATTACCTTTAGAGGTAACGCTGTTTAGCCCAAAAGTCAGCCCCCAAAAATCCCTTCATTAAGAGCTCACAAGGGAAAAATAAACTCTTCAAAAATCTGTTTTGCTGAATTCTGAGCAATCACAAACATTTTCTGTAAAAATACCCTGAATTGAGTAGATTTTGGTAGGACAGCTGAAAGGTACATCACGCAAGGAGTCAGTTGAGATTTTGTTTGTCATTATACAAACACCAATCAATACTTCAGGAGGTTCAAAATTATAGAAGGGCAAATCTTCTAGAAATGTTTACTATATATAGCACATATACTACAGCCTGTTTAAATTGTCCAGACCCATTACTGTCAATAACAACGGCAACGTGACCTAGTTTATCACTAGCGTACACAGCACCTTTGAAAGCAGTTGGCTCTTCCAGCCGCTTAGGGAGAGTGATCTATCAGAGAACGTCCACAAAGAGCAATTCTTGACAAAAACATGATGTCATAGCTCCATAGCATTTACCTTGCCTTGCTGTCTAAAAATATATATTTCAAACATACGTAGTAGCACTTCGTTGCAAGTTCTAGGTTTTGAAGATAAAAGACCATCTGTATTTCCCTTATATGGAACAAAAAAGGATAAACAAGCAAAATGTCACTTTAACTCCCCATAATAATGTTAGCCTATTACTTAGCCATGAAAGTAAGGCAAATCAAGCACCGTAAGTGATCATAAATGATCTTGCAGGAATGAGGAAGTAAATATTTTTCTAGGCCAAAGCCATCTCACCCCACAAAAACTTTTGGTAAAAGTAATTATAAAATATAACAAGGCAGATTTTTGGACTTCAAAGCTCCTACCCACCCCCCCCCCAACACACACACCCTGCCCCCTCGGTCCCCAGAGAGGAGAGCTATCGAACTTGAAATCGAAGCTCTCTGCCGTCAGCGGGCCTGGCTTATTTGGAATAAAGTGTTGCACTATTCATGAGGACAGCACTGTCCTCTCAGAGACAAACAGCAATCACACCAGTTGCTTGCCAACATTTCCCAAGAACCTGAAGACCATGGCTATAATTCAATGATGACATCTGTGGAGTCCTTGGTTACAGGAGGGTCCATCTTTAAAACTGAAGCCACGCCAATGGTGTGTATTAAGCTTAATAATACATTCACTCTGTGCATGCTGCCATTTTCCATTCCCCCTTTTCATTCAACTTCCTCCTGCCTTGAAGCACCAGAAACCCCTAAAAGTCTAGAACCCTTGTCTTTGATTTGTTTGAAGCAAATGTTGTGAAAAGATGGGTGATGTACTGCTAGGAGACAGATAAAGATCCTGGAGGAGTACCATACCAGCACAGGTAATGAGGGGTGAGATGCGTATTCAGGGATCCTGGTGTCTGGACAGCAGCCTGGAGCCCCTCCACCAGGCTCAGCATTGAGGCACGTGGAAGAGCGAACAGAGGGCTCAGAGGACAAAACTCAGAAGCCTGCTCGATTATTTGCAGATAAATTAAGTTCAAAATGAGATACTATGAAGTTCAAAATAATCTGGCTCAAGAAAATCACTTCAGTTCTAGAAGGCATTAAAAGATATAACGTAGACCCCTATTTGGCAAAAGGTAAGCTGACTCCTAACTTATTGCTCAACACACACAATGATACACAGGAATGCAAGCCCATCTCACAAAAGACGCTCTGCCCAACTGCATGCATACCATGTGCATGACGGGCATCTCTATGAGCACGTACCTTCATGTGAAGGAAAGGAAGCAAACACAAGATGGGTGCTTGACACTCAATGAACAAGCTACCGAGAAAAAAGAAAATGAAATTGCTCTGCGGTATGTTATGTTCCAAAACCAATCGTCAGACTGAGCTGCTGCTGTACTATTCCTTAATAAATATGACTTTGTGATGAGAGAAGAGCGACCTTCCTCCTCGTTTCCCTCACCAATCGTGGGCTCACAGCTGGCCACACCATGATTCTCACTCATCCACAGAATGGGCAGGTCTACTGGGACCTGGACCACTGGGACGTGCTCATTCCTCGAAGACTAGGCTCTGTCACTGCAGCTCTTCCTGCCTGTCTAAGGGACACTGGCCTCTGGGAAGGTGAAACACGAGATGCGCAATGTGGCTCACCCTCCTTTCTCCATTTCTTCGGCGGCTAAACTGCTCAGGCTGAACCTTGCTCTGCCTTTCTGAACCCTGGGTGTGAGCTTCCGTGCAATCCAGGGACCTGTTAGAAAGCCAAATCTGGACCGCTGATTAGGAACTGCAGACCAGAGAAGTGAGCACATTGGAACCTTACCCAGCCGGTGCCTGAAAATCCCGCCTAAACAACTAAGAAAGAGCCAGTCATCCACAGAATCACATTAAAGTATAAGACGCCCAGTGCTAAATCATACACGCGGTGTGCTCTTTGGGCAGGGGTTGCTCCAGCCAGCCTTCTGGGCACCACATCTTCAACTTCCTGACCCAGCCCAGGCTTCCAGACTCTCCCAGCATAGCTAAGACAGATCACAATTCCACATTGCTATGACAAACATAAGGAGCCCTGGTGGCACAACAGTTAAGCACTTGACTGCTAACCGAAAGGTCAGTGGTTCAAACCCACGCAGCAGCTCTGCAGGAGAAAGACCTGGCAATCTGCTCCCATAAAGATTACAGCCTACGAAACCCTATAGGGCAGTCTACTCTGTCACAAAGGGTCATCATGGTTGTAATCCACTCGACGGCACACAACAACAATTTTCACAACCATGGTTTCCTCCTGCGAGGGCTCCATCAGCACATTTTCACTGGGAAACACAGTCGAACCCTGACCCTCAGAACTTTGCCACCGACTCTTTGTATACATTGTGTGAACAAAAAGCATTACCAACCCCTGCAGCACTGTTCCTACGGGGTTCTGTGACTCCAGCCCAACACTCATATACTGTGGGTTTCTCAGCTCTCTGTTTAAAATCCTATCACCAAACTACTCATCCAAGCACAGACCATAATACAGCTTCCGATATCCTGTTTTACATTTACTCTTTTGAGATTTCTTTCAAAGTAAGTTTGCTGCGCTAGCATACCTGGTTAGAAACTGCTGTGAGGCGTGGGGTCTTGCACAGGTATAGCCTGTTTTCTTGTACAACAAAGCAAGCCGCAGGAAGGGAAAGCAGCACAATAGAGCTTCAGAGTTGTTACCCAGCTCGATTACACTGACGGGGGGGCTGAGAAAGGCTGAGGACCCCGCCGGTGAGACACACACCCCAACAAAAAGACGGTTTACTTTTAAGCGTTTGTAGGTGAGCACCTACTATGCCATGTGTGCGTGGCCAAGAAAAAACATTTGCAAAAGTTCCTTGCGTGTAAGAACCTCCTTTCTGAAAATGTGTAATCACTTTAAAGCTTTTTCTCCCTCTTAAACTAAACCCACCTGCCCCACTTTAGAGAAACACCCATGTTTGCCTTCTTAGGTGACGGCAGTTTTTGCAAACTAGTTCAAGTCTTAAGGGAACCTATGCTTAAAAAAAAAAAAAAGACAAGAAAAACTCAACAAATAGCAGGAAATCTTCCAGAATTAAAACCAAGAGTAAAACATGCTTAGGAGAGTGGCTACAGACACTCTGCCATTGACCCCCGGGGTCTCAAATACAAAGGGACTCTAGAATCATCAACTTTTTTTCCCCTTAACACAGGAGGTTCCTTTCATGAGAACATGTTGATCCAGTCTTGTAATCTAGCAAGATAATTCCTTTCAATGCCACACTCTGAAAAGACAGCTTTGCTGGGAAACAAATGGAAAATATCATTTTACTTCTGAGGAGATAAGCTTCTTGCCAACCTCCAAGTCCCAAGTATTTTACAGCTATTTATTTGAAATTATATCCACTACTATTAGATAAGTTGTACCTAGCACATCAAATACACTGTGGTTTTAATCTTTTTTTTTAAGTATTTTTTCTCATGACGCTTCACAGTAATAATTTATTTAGGTAAGTACTACTTGTAGCCCCAGTTCCTGGTGTGTAAAAGTGCTTAATGGGGAGAAAAGCCTCCCTGAAAGAAAAACATTCAAAAAGAGAATCTGGGTAATGTTGCATTCCAACGGTTTATACTTTTAGAAAGTGAGCCCGCTGGTAATGGGTTACGTCTTCCCATCACACGCTTCATCCAGAGACACACTCAGACACATCTGTAAGAGCCCTTTCTTGACAAGGAAGTTTCCATGTGAAAACTGCATCCGCTTTGAGAACTGCCTCAAACAGGGACGCAAATCCTGCAGAAACTTCTAGAAAGACAAGGGGCTGCTTGGACTTAGACGCCTGTGAGAGCAGACAAGCCAAGTAGCAGCTGACTGACAGCCCAAGCCTTCTCACACATGGGTGGCTCTTTCTTCTGTGTGTGTGCATGTGTGTGTGTGTGTGTGTGCAAACGTGTTCACATGTGTATGCGTGCACACCTGTGTGTACATGCATGGGCACATATCTGTGTATGTGTGTTCTTGCATGTGTGTGTGCAGTATACGTGTGCTTAAGTGTGTGTCTACATGTGTTCGTGCACGTGTGTGCACATGTGTCTGCATGTGTGCCTGTGTGTGCATGCATGTGCACACATGTACTTTTAACGTAAAAAAAATTTACTGCAAAATCTGCCAAGCATACTGGTGGACATGCATGTCCAGTCCCAATAATAATAATAAAACACCCACGCACCCACAAACACAACTTTAAAAATGCATCACCACTGGGATCAGTGAAACCCCCTCGGAGCCCTGGCTGAAGCCTCATCTCATGGTTTCCAGGTAGAACTCTGCTGTGAGGCTCAGTTTCTCTGCCTTGCAGACTCCGAAGGCCTTTCCAAGCCACTCAGCGGGGCTCCGCTCCTCTGAGGATAGCTTCTGTCCTTCCTGGACCAGCCTCTCACCACCAGGAGACCCTCCTCCTGCATGGAGCGCCCAGCCACGGAGCTGAGTGCCAACGTGAGTTTTTCCACGAGGAATAGCAGCACGTCCACACCAGGGACCCTTCCTTCTGCTCACGTGGCCCGGACCACACAGCAGGAAAAACACCTTTCCCTACTCCCTCAGAATGGACACTCGCTCTAACTCCCATTTTGTTTGAAATGACGTAATACTATTGCTTCTAAATATCAAACCTTCAAACATCCCCAGTGAAACTGGAACCCTTGTATATTGCTGGTGGGATTGTAAACTGTGGAAACAGTTTGGCGGTTCCTTAAAAAGTTAAACATAGGATTACCATATGACCCAGCAATTCAACTCCTAGGTATGTGCCACGAACAACTGAAAGTAGGAACACAAACAAAATTTGTACGCCAGTGTCCACTGCAGCACTATTCACAATAGCCAAAAGGTGGAAACAGACTAAATGCCAATCAATGCATGAAAGGATAAACAAAATGTGGTACATACATGCAATGGAATATGACTCAGTGATAAAGAGAAAGGAAGTCCCGATACATGCTACAACATGAATGAACCCTGAAAACATTACACTGAGTGAAACAACTCCATCACAAAAGGACACATATTGTATGATCTCACTTACATGAAGTATCGAGAACAGGCAAATGCACACAGACTAACATTTATTAGCGGTTACCAGGGGCTGGGGCAAGGGGGCGTGGGGAGTTACTGATGAAGGGGTATAGAGTTTCTGTTTGGGGTGATGAAAAACTTTTGGAAATGGATAGTAGTTATGATTACACAACATGGTGAACATAATTCATGTCACAGAATTGTACACTTAAAACGGTTTAAATAGCAAACTTTTTGTTACATATTTTAATACAATTTTTTTTTTAACCTTCTGAAGTGCTCTCCTGCAGGATGGTGGCTGCTGTCCCTGGACTGGATGCAGAGCTCCAGGCGGTGGCAGCGTGTCAATGGGCCTGGGAATGTACACAGGCGACAGGATATTTTTCTTGGAGGGCAGTGGCTCTCCTGTTACAACGCGAGGTGTTCCAAAGGGCAACTGCGGTCCCATGGAGTCTGTGACTAAACCTCCCATAAGATGTGCTAACCCAAAGCTGCAGATTCCAGCAAAGGGAGAAAGAAGGCGCTAATGAATCAAGAAATGGTAGGGGGTAGGGGTGGGGACTGTTAATGAGGCAGCCTTCTCAGCATTGGGCCTGTTGGTCCAAACAGTCCCAAAAAACGGCAATCCCTCCTGCATCACTAGGCCTTTGTATTTTCACCACTCTCGACATAAGCCAAGGAAGGAGCTTGCAGATAACATATCAAATTTCTGTAGAGGGTCAAACTGGCCATTAATATGTCTATCAAATACCGCAGGTGGTAAAACTAACCCAAAATGCTGGAAGAGGCTGACCTCTGTTTGATTAAAAACCAGCTGCCGTGCAATCAATTCCAGCAAGTTCTCTCTTCTACTCTTTCTGCATCAAAACATCTTTCAGATTAATATTAAATTCCGTTTTCTTCAACAAAAACATACAAAAACTATTAAATAAATTAATAACATCAGGGGCTATAAACTCACTCAGAACCCTGGCAATCAACCAAGCATTCAGGACTACAAACTTCTAAGAGCCAAAACTGACATAAACGAAATGAGAGGCAATGGCTCCATGTGGCTAGCGAGCTGGCTACTAACCAGTAATAAAAACTGGAGGAGGAGGTGGAATCCAGCTGGCTCTGTTTTTCTCTCTGTTTCTGACAAGTCTAATAGTTTGTGAAACAAAGGTAGACAACTTTAACCAAAACCAGCTGCCATTGAAGTCAGTTCTGACTCACGGGACCCCACGTGTGTGTGTCAGAGTAGAACTGTGCCCCGTAGGGTTTTCAATGGCTGACTTTTCAGAAGTAGATCACCAGGCCTTTCTTCCGAGGTGCCTCTGGGGGGACTCAAATCACCAACCTTTCAGTTACAAGCCAAGTGTATTAACTGTTTGCACCACCCGGGGACCCCTTTACTCGGTCACTATTCGAAAACTCTAAACTGGAGAGTTTCTGGAGTTTCTAGATGAGTATAACCAACATCTAATGTGTCAGACTTCCTGAGAGAAAAATCAGGGGGTAACAGTACAGTAAAAATAAGGGTTAAACTTCCCGACAGTTCACTGTAGTAGGAATCCATGTTACATTATTGTCTTGTTTGTTCCTGAGGGATAATTATTCATTCCCTTGTTTTTTCTGAAGTAACAGAAGGGCACGAATTGATTTTTACAGCATCCTGAGCAGGGCTTATATCCCTAAGACTCAGTGGTTCCCTTACACTTGACTTATCATTTCACAATGATTACAGAACTGTTCCTAACAGAAAACTCATCACCACTGACTGGGCACCATCTTTATGCAACACAATCACAGCTTTTCTCCCGGTACTGCATTTTGTGTCCAACCTCTTCCATGTCATGCACAGGGGGGAAGAAAAAAAGATCAATTGTCTGGAGCCTGGGGTAAGTGGGGGCAGCTACCTGTAACCTCATGACCAAAAGAGCTGAGGGGACTGACACCTTGGCACAGTTGCACTGTGGCACATTGCTTGAGAAGCCCTGAATCGCCCTGCTCAATGTGATCTTGAAAGGAAACTTGACAGTGGAGTCATCTGCCACTTTTCATTTGTCCAGCTATCAGAAATTCCTTATAGGACAACTTACACAGTTTTGCAATCTGAACGTAAAATAAGGTAACGCACTTAAGGCGCTAATCTAGTGCCTGGTACATAGCAGGCCCGCAGCAAATTCAAGTTCTTCAGTTTCAAAATTTAGTAGTATAAATACTTACAATTAAAGTGTGTGGATGAAAACATTATACTGAGTGAAAGAAGCCAGACACAAAAGGGCAAACACTGCATGTCCCCACTTAGATGAATACAGTCAGCCCTCTGTATCCATGGGTTCCACATCCACGGATTCAACCAACCATGGATCAAAAATATTTAAGGAAAACAAAAAAAGAAAAAGTTCCAAAAAGCAAAACTTTAATTTGTTGTGCGCTGAGCACTATGATGAATCCACACAAATGAAGTGATGTGTAGGCATCCTCTGCTGGAGCCTCCCGCTGCTTCACAAATCTTCAGTCTCCCTCCTGCCCTCGTGGTTTGAACATTGTTCCCCTCGCATATTGTCATTATTCCCTAAACAATACAGTACAACTGTTCACATAGCATTTACACTGTATTAGGTATTTTAAGTCATCTAGAGATGATTTAAAGCATATGGGAGGATGTGTGTAGGTTAATGCAAATACTACATCATTTTTATAAGGGACTTGAGCATCTGCTGATTTTGGTATCCCTGGGGTCCGGGAGCCAATCCCCCACAGATACTGTGGGACGACTGTATCTAGAAAAGGCAAATGCAGAAACAGAAGTTCATAAGTGGTTACCAGGGGCTGGGGGGAAGAGTTATTGCTTAGGGGGCACTGACTCCTGTTTGTAGAGATGAGGAAGTTTTAGAAATGGATAGTGGTGATGGTTGCACAACATGGGGAATGTAATTAATGACACTAAACTGCACACTTAAAATGGTTTAAATGGCAAATTTTATGTTACATATGTTTTACCACAACTTAAAAAAAAAATTTTTTTTTTAAGTGCAATGAAAGCAATGTCAATTTATGTCACCATCCTGGAGCAGTTCTGGTGTAGGGACCCAAAGATCCTCAATCTGATCAGTCGCTCACTGATAGCCAATAAGTAGCTTCCAGTGCCTCGCTGTGCCAGCCGACATCCTTCCTCTCACCTCAGTGTCTCAGCAAAGTGAGGGTGCCAGCAGCTCAGTGCCTTCCAGCTGCACAACACCAAAGGAAGCCCTTCTGTCCCCTTTTCCTCTAAGTCTAATCAGAGTATGTCCCCAGGATCCAGGGACAAAACACACAGGTTCTCTCTTCTAATCTTTCTGCATCAAAATATCTTTTGGATTAATATCAAATTCCACATTTTCTTTCTGGGCTCCTAAAATCATTTTCAAGGTGTTTTTGTCAAGGAAGAGTGGTCATAGTTTTTACTGGTGAATGACTACACCACAAAAAAAAAAAAAAGTTGCCGTTGAGTCAATTCTGACTCATTGCGACCCTACAGGACAGAGTAGAACTGTCCCATAGGGTTTCCAAGGAGCAGCTGGTGGATTCAAACTGCTGACCTTTTGGTTAGCAGCCATAGCTCTTAACCACTGTGCCACCAGGGCTCCATCACGGCCACATCTAATTATGCCAACAAGCTGCTCTCCCTCAGGGCTGCCAGACACACTCCTGCCATGGAGCCACACACAGGACACCAACTTCACCTGCAGCTCAGTGTTTCAAGGCTCAGAGGCTCCTTCATCCAAGTCCAAATAAAATCATTCTACAGCTTTAATCAAACTACAGTCCACTGGAGGACTGGCAAACAACTGAAGAACCGTTCGTATCACCTTGCGTGTCCTTATAAGAAGCGCAAGCCCAAAATACTTATACTACTAGAATGGTCCCTTAGGTAAAAACACAGTAATCATACAGGCACGAGCCCTCGGTGTGCAGAGCAAGACTGGTGTCCATCTTGTGAAAGACCACCCAGCAAAACCATTTCCACATGTTATGGAAATCGGGGAAATAGCATGCATTCATTTTGTCATTAATTGATCTCCATATCGTAGCTGTGAACTGCTAGAGTACCGTCCAGACCGAAGACACAGCCGTCACCCATCACGATGATATTGTGCGAGTCACAGAGCACCCTGAACAGTAACAGGCTGTGCAGACTTGGGCACACACACACAAAAAGCTAGTATTTCATTGTTGTTGTGTGCCATCAAGTCAATTCCGATTCATAGCGACCCTATAGGACAGAGTAGAACTGCCCCACAGGGTTTCGTACGTACGCTGCAATCTTTACGAAAGCAGATTACCAAGTTTTTTCTGCCACAGAGCAGCTGGTGGGTTAGAACCGCCAACCTTTCAGTTAACGGTCGAGAACTTAACCATTGAGCCGCTAGGGCTCAAAAAGCTAATATCAGTCATATGCAAACACGCATCCTGTGAGCAATACTTGCTAGATGATAACGATGAAACTACCACCACCTTAAACATTGCTTTCTGCAGAGCAGCTTATGCACTCTGGTTTTCAGGGAAAAAATTCTTGAAGAGTTTGCCTCTAATTCACTCCATGATCATTATGTCCTAACGACAAGCAGACAATGGAGCAGGTTTCACAATTCCACATTCTTGCCTCATGAGTTTTCGTCTATGTGCCACCAGATTTATTTTAACATTTTTCCAGCAATGCCCAATAAAGCAATCCTATGCCAAGGTCAAAGTACAAACTGTCCTTACGACCTTGATCTCAGCTCCAGGTCTTTAACACAGAGATTTGACAGCTTAAACAGGAATGCAGGCTAAATGAACCACATTTAACTTTCCTATAAATGTATAAAGGGAGGAACAAGGCGTGTCAAATGCCCATTTAATTTCGCTACTCTCAGGAGAAGCAGCTAACTGCTTCAAGAAGGAACTAACTCCACCTCTCTGAGATTTTGAAACAATCAAAAGTTCAGTATAAAGTAATCTCATTTTTAAGAAAAGTCTACCTCTGCTTTGTGTTTAAGAAAGAATAAAGTGATAAAATGCTCTTCTGGGAGAAGGCTTTTCTAGAACACTAGATGTTCTCAGAATAACAAAAGCCCCGTAAGAGCCACTGCTAGCAAAACACTGTACAGTTCATGTTTGCGGGTAGGAGGTCCCCGCTTGCACATCTGTTGTGCCAGCGGCTGGAAGAACCTGCACACAGAGGTATTGTCACACAGACCCTGGAAGCATAGACAGGCAAAACATCAGTGTCTGCTTTTATCAGCTTTCAAATTCTAGGTCAGTTTTTACTGTTGATTGAATTATTTCCACAAAAGAGAAATGCTGAAGTCCTTAACCCCGGGACCTGTGAACATGACCTTGTTTGGAAATAGGGTCTTTGAAGATGTTATCAATTAACTTGAGGTCATGCTATAGCAGGGTACGTCCTAGTTCCATCTGAGTGGTATCAGAAGAGGAAAAGAGACACAGATGGACACGGCCACTTAAAGATCAAATGCAAGCCAAGGAACCATGGGGCCACCAGAAGCTGGAAGAGACAAGAAAGGATCCTGCCCAAGAGCCTTCAGAGAGAGCACAGCACTGCTGACACCCTGAATTCAAGTTTCTGGCCCCCAGAACTGTGAGACAATAAGTTTACATTGTTATAAGCTACCCAGTTGGTGAGGTTTTTAAAATAATAATAATAATAATAATGGCAGCCACAGGAAAGCAATACAGTTATTAATCGGGTCTATCAAAGTGTCACCAACAGTGACGGAATAAAGGGCATTCCTCCAAAGCTGGGATTCCCGTACAAAGATGACACTACTGACAGAAATGTCAGGCACACAGGTGGGTCTTTCCCCTTGAGGATGGATGTGAAAGGCAGCACCTCCCTCACCTGGAACATACACACCTCACTTTCCCTCATATGGAATATACACTCCTCACCCTCCCTCACCTGGAATATACACCCCTCACCGTCCCTCACCTGGAACATACACACCTCACCCTCCCTCACCTGGAATATAAACACCTCACCCTCATTCCCTTAACTAGGATATACACAGTTCACCCTCTCTCACCTGGAGTATACACATCTCACCCTCCCCGAACTGAAATATACACTCCTCGCCCTCCCTCACCTGGGAATATATACAACTCACCCTCCACCACCTGGAATATAAACACCTCATCCTCCCTCACCTGGAATATGCATACCTCACCCTCCCTCACCTTGACAATACTGAGCAAAGAGTTGGATTTGGAGTCTCAGGCCATAAAAAGCAGCCCCATGTTGACCCAGGCCTGTCCACACACTGCTAGAGACACTGAAATATGCTCGAATGCCAATCCAGCTCCGTCCAGTTTCAAACGTTACAATGGCTGGTGTTATTTTTCTCATGGGATTTAAATTCATTCCATATGTATTTGACAGTGAGCTTTAAAGTAACGCTTGCAAACATCTTTTAAAGTCTAAAATGTTTCTGCCACATGAGCAAGAAATAGTGGGGGTTAATCTTTCTTCTCCATTCCATCTTTTATGTGTACTTTTAAAAAACGTAAAAGCACATGAGGCAACACTGAAGTAAGGCCCCATCTCAGTCTCGCTTCCCCACCTGTGTCCCCGGGGAGCTCACACACAGCACCTGAGTGATTCGCTCTCCAGCCTCAGGGAGCCGAAGGCCGCTCACTCAGGCTGACACTAGGATCTCAGAGGGACTGCTGAGAATCTCCAAGAGTTCTGGAGACCAGGGTGCAGCTCCCAACAGCTCTTTGGGGCGGTACGGCCAAGTGTGGGGACAGGGACACGAGCCTCCTAGACTTCCACGGCCTGGAACTGCAACTCAGCTTCATCATTTCACTTACACAGAAGCAAAGACGTTTCCTTTTCTCCCCCCATTTTTAAAAACTGAAGTAGTCAATGTATCCTTCAACTTGAAGCTGTATCATCGGGCCCTTAGCAGGCTGGTGTGGGGCCAGGTGTCAGGATGAGAAAAGTCAGAGCACCATCGCTTTAAAACACAGAAACTGTATATGAATTTAATAATATAATTCCAATTGACTTATACTTGTCTACTAACTGAAAGGTTGGCAGTTTGAACCTACCATCAGCTCCGCAGGAGAAAAGACCTGGTAATCTGCTCCTGTAAAAATTTACAGCCTAGGAAACCCTATGGGGCAGTTTCCTGTCCATGGGGTCTCTATGAGTTGGAATTGACTCAACAGCACACAACAACAACACTAACCTAAAGGTTGGTGGTCCCAACCCACCAAGCAGTGTCACAGAAGAAAGGCCTGGCAATCTGCTTCCATAAAGATTACATCCAAGAAAACTCTATGCTGTGGAGCACAGTTCTACTCTGCACACATGGGGTCACCAGGAGTTGGAATTGACTCCATGGCAGTGTGTTTGGTTGTTTTTTGTTTTGTTTTGTTTTTTAATCATATAAGGGCAACTACAACCTACTTACCCTAAGGAATCAACTCCAAAGACAGGGTTCTGGGCCCCAGGAACAGACATGAAGAATGGCCCCAGAGACCCCAAGAGTGCTGTTCATGGGGGGCCAGAGTGAGCCCCCATGCTCAAAGGCTCCCTTTCACTACACACCAGAGCCCTCTGCATGAACAGCACAATCCCATACAAATCACCTGCTGGACAACTTGTCTTTGACACTGCTGTTGTTTTTAAACTAAGCACTAACTTACTTTCTGGCTTAATGTTTTACCTCATCAATGAGTTAACTGACTTACAGGAATATCTCAGAGTTATGTGAGTTCAGAGACAATTCCAGCCTCTGGGAAGCTGGGTTCGGACTTGGCACAGTCACGGGTGGAGCAGGGAAGAGGAGCATAAAAGTTTTATTCTTTGGCAGCAAGGGAAGCAGCAATTCTTAGGTCAAGGAGGCACAAAGGAGAAAGAGGCCCTTTAAAAAATCCATTTACCCTTTCCCTGGGACCAAAGGAGCCGACCTGCAGCAGAGAAAAGCTTTGCCTGCCTCTATGACTTATCAGACGGCCCATGGAAGAAAGCTCCAGATTCAACCATGGCACGCGGTGAGATGCGATGTAACCTAAAGGTGGCGCCTTGGCGGCATCCACTTTACACCATTACAGTTGAGACTGATTATGCAGTAAAAATCAAAGATGCAGAGCTGGGAGGACCAAAAAGCATAAACAAATGAAAATTTTAAAAAAGGCTAAACCCTGATGCGACGAGAAGGGCTCTTCAGCCCTGTGGTTTTCCTCCCAATAACCAATACCCCAGTCTAACCATGAGGAAACAAGAGAGAAACTTGGACTATAGGACACTCTACGAAATACCCGACCAGGGCTCCTGGAGAAGGTCAAGGTCACAAGCTACAAGGAAACTCTGAGCACCTGCCAGCAACCAGGACAGACTGAGAGGAAAGAACAACTCAAGCGGGTTGGGTCCTGGTGAGAACAAGAACACTAGTGGGAAGACGTGAAATGTGAATAAAGTCCGGCGATTCCATCAATGGCAATGGCAAAGTAACCTCTCACTTTTGAGAAACACACCCTGGGAATAATGTAAGATGTTAGCATCAGGGGAGCTGGGGGAATGGTATACAGAAACTCTCTGTACTATCTCTGTAACTTTTCTGTAAATCTAAAACTGTTCCAAAATTTTAAAATAAAATTACAGTAAAAGAGGGGAGAAAATGGCTAACATGTGAGACCCATTAGCTACTAGAAGCTCAAAAAGAAATTAAGGAACAACCCTTGCTTGCTGCAATCAAGCTGAGACATGGATCTGACTCCCGAGTATTGTGAAGGACCCCATGGCCTGCCCTCAAAAAAAGTCCCTCGCAACCAACCTCAAACCCCCCCACCCAGGAGCCAGCACTGAAGCATTGATAACAACACTAGCATTTCTGAGTGCACCCATGTGACAGGCCCTGTTGCAGACATACTGCAGATGTGTTATCCATTTAATCCGCACGACTCCCAATGAAGTAACTGCCATCTAGTTCGCAAACAAGGAGTGAGGGCGCAGAGAGGCTCAGCACATTGTCAAGGTCACACAGCAGTGGGGGCAGAGCGAGGACTGGACCAGGTGGGCGTGTGGCACCGCCACGACCCTCTGCCGCCCTGAGGGGGATGGGGGTGTTCGTGCTTCATCTTGGTTAGAATAGAGGGCACAGGGATGACACAGACAGGTGGTCCACACCCAGATTCCTAAGATGCCTCTTTGGAAATAAGGATGGAGAACAGGGCGCCCAGACTGAGAGAAGAAGCCGACAGGGGCTGCTCAGGCCAACTGAGGCACATGTACAGAAGGTCCTAGAGCCAGTGGCACACAGGGGGCCGGAGAGGGAAGAGGCCCGGGAAGATACATTCAGCCAAATCCCCGACTGAACCCCCACCTCCTCTGTTCTCTACGCTACCCACATTCAAACTTAAAGGAGCAAAAACGTTGTTTTCAATCCTTTTTGTGTTTTCTGATGACCAACTCCTTCCCTACTTTTAATGTCCCCTTGTGACTCATCAAAGCCTCACTGGAAATTACTGAGTTCCCTCGGGAGCGAATATTAATTCAAGCTCTTGTAATATATTTTATTTATGGCATTAATTACTTTTATTACTGCAAGGGTACTGCTGAAGAGTGGACTCCATCCAACAAGGCGGCCAGGAGAATTCTGTGCCTGCTCCTACCTCTCACCAGGCCATCGCCCAATCAGCTATTTAGGATGATCAGAGGAAGAGGTACAAGATATTCCTACTGAGATTTTCAGTACCTGAGGAGGTCCTGCCACTGTCTCCCATCTTCACGAAAGTACCTGTCCCTCTACCTCATTTTCCCACTCCAATAAACGTATGCCAGCGTATCTAACCCTGCTCAGCTCCCAGATCACCTGCCCATAGCCATGCCAGCCTAGTGGGTGTCCTCTGTGGCTTTGCACACTCACCTCTGTACCCTATATTATTCATTCAACAGCATTTGTAAGGTGTCAACTAGGGCCCACTCGGAAAGCATGAGGGAGAAAGGACACTAAACAAGAACATCAGTTGGTTAAACGGACTATCAACACAAAACCAATGGAGAAGCAAAGCAGAGTTGACATGCACAGTGTCCAAGTTCCAGGGAAATGCAGAGCTAAGGGCGGCCGTTGGGAGGAGGTTTGCCAGCAGGACAGAGTGACGGAGGGGAGGACCCAGCAAGGCTTAGACAACATGGTGGGCAGCAGGAACTTCACAAGTCTGTGCTCCAAATCTGGGGACACGTGTCAGCGAGGACGCCCAGGCCAGCCTGAGCCATGGCTCCAATAGAAACGCCTTGCCTGGAAAAAGAGGTGATGAAGCTGGGGCTGAGGAGCTGTGGGACAAGGGACAGTGAATGGAGGTGGACACGGACAAGGCCAGCCACGATTGGGATGACATCACAGGAAGCCACACAAGATCCTTCCACAGGAGAACCTGACCCAACTGCATTTGTGCGAGCCAGTCCCAGCAGCTCTGTGTGGCCAGTATAGGAGGGGACACCTGGTTCAGGGGCCCGACTCATGCAGCTTTGCCAAAGTGAGAAAACAAACGGGCTGAAGTTGAGGCAAGCTGGGAGAGGCGAGGTGTGGGGCAGAGAGGTGTAATGGAAGGAACACCCAACAGGCACTGCGTTTCGGGAGTGAAAATAAGTCAAAGGTCAGTTGGGGGTTCAGAGAACCTGCATCTCATGGGATTGCTGGGCGGGGAGGGACTTTTTTAAAAGATGGCCAGTCCTGGCTCTCTCATCCCAGAGAGGTTCAATGATTTGGGCAAAATGAGGGCACCGTGCATAGTCAGAAGGAGCCCTGGTTGCACAGTGGTTAAAGCGCTCGGCTGCTAACCACAAGGTCAGCAGTTCAAACCCACTAGCCACTCCACAAGAGAAAGATGTGGCAGTCTGCTTCTGTAAAGATTTACAGCCTTGGAAACATTATAGGGTTACTATGAGTCGGAACCGACTCAACAACAGTGGGTAGACAGTCAGGGTAGGCCCAGGAGAAGGTTTTACCACCAAACCTCTCTCCCTAACTAGATTTCAAGTCCACGGTGGCAGATATGGTATCACAATCTTCCATATGCCTGGTCTTTCACCAGTATAGGTAGGTGCTCAATGAAGAGACACTGCGGCTTCGGAGAGAGCAACTTGGCCAGGACACCTCGGCCAGGACACCTGGGACCAGGGTTCAAGTCCAGCCTCTGCTACTTTCTAACCGACACTAAATGCCCATTCAATATAGAGTCAGGGCCTCAAAACAATTGTGCAATCTACGTGGGCTGCCTAATTTACTATGCAGAAGTTTAGCAATTTCCTGTACTTACAGACATGTTCTAGCTGTAAGTACATTCAATTCCTGGTTTTTCTCTTACCAGATACATTCATTTCCACACACAAAATAACCATGTTCATCTATCCTTCTCAAGGCAATTACATAAAAAGTACAGAGTAATAAATTAAGAACAGTAACTAGTGCTTCCAATTACTATCCACTGGTTTTTAACCTCCTCTGTCACCCCGGGAAGGAGCTGTGGTGGCTCAGTGGTTAAGCGTTCAGCTGCTAACCTAAAGGTCACTGGTTTGACCCCACCAGTGGCTCCATGGGGGAAAAGACCTGGCAATCTGCTTCTATAACAAAGACTGGAAAACCCTACAGGGCAGCTGTACTCTATCCTACAGGGTCACTATGAGTCGGAATCTACTCTCAGCAACAGGTACAGGTCACCCTGGACAGCCTTTCAAACAAGATCTGTCACATATTCCAAACATGTACTTAGAGAACAAGTGAATAACCTCAGCAATTCTGAATAGCATTTGTTGACCATTAAGTCAATTCTGACTCACAGCGACCCCATGTGACAGAGTAGAACTGCTCCATAGGGTTTTCTTGGCTGTGATCTTTATAGGAGTAGATCACTAGGTCTTTTCCCATGGAGCTACTGCGTGGGTTCGAACTGCCGACCTTTCGGTTAGTAGTCGAGGGCTTAACCACTGCTCCATCAAGGCTCCTTTGAATAGCAGTAAATATACCCTAAACGGACCGCGAAGCGCACAAGCACAGAAAACGATAAAGTCTTTCAGACACAAGCGGCCGTTCATCTTGAAGAAGGTCTAGTTGTGCAAATGAAAAGTTACTCTTGGAGTAAGACAGACAGTGAAACTTGTCGGAGCTCCCCTAGAGGGCTCTCAGGCTCCAACGGATGAGAGAGGTAGAGAAATAGGCAACTAGTGCTTCCTACTTTCACAGAAATACGTGTATTTTATTTATCTGAAATTGGAGACACCAAAATTCGGACTCCAATGTCCTTCGATATTTGTGGCAGGCCCACCAGCTATTCTAGGCCGTATAAACTCTCGCTGGAGGGGAATAAATGAAAGAGCTGATTAATCTCCTTTAATTCTACAGCCTAGTCCTCAAAGAAGAAAAAAAAAAAAAGAGTTCTGTTTGGAAGGATTTTATTTACCACTCTCCCACATATTTCAATTTCTTTGCAACGAGTCAAAGTCCCTGACCCACTAAAGTATAACATGGATAAAAAGGTAGATGCACTGAAAGAGAACTTCTGTCTTGAAATGTTCTAGCATCTCCAGTTTCCCACACCGCTGTGAAGAGGACATTTAAAGCTCATTCCTGACCAGTTTTTTTAAATGAAGTCATACTGTTTCCACATGTTTAGCTCCATATGCGTGAATATAAATAACGGATGCACTGAAATTAGGGTGTGCGAAGAGGGTTGCCTTATACTGTAGGAAAGTTTTCGCCTTCTCCCAGCAAAATGTAAAATTAGTAAATCATGCAGCCTGGTGAAGTCACCAGTCCAAAATTAATACCCCAAACTTATTATTATTAAGGATTTGGTGTCCTAGTTTTTATATTACAAAAACAGCTACACTTATTATAGCCTTATATTTAGAGGGCTTTTTAAAAATAAGTTTTAGTAACAGTCTATGAACGTATGTATTACACAAAGTGGGTAGTTCAAAAAAAAATACTCCTCATGATTTTAGGTTATATATTTGCCCTCCTACACTGAAATAACCAAAAATCTTGTAATAGTTTCCATTAGTGCTTTTAGGCTAAAAGTGCTTTCTTTTCATCATAAAAAGAAGTTAAATAAAATTACTGGGTTAAGGGCTAGGGAGAAGATTCACTTTTTCAATGAAAGGGAGTTTGGTAACTTTAGTCATCTAAGCAAAACCTTTAATATTTTTAAAAATATAGTTTAATGTTGGTATTAAATAGAGACTTCATCTTCTATTTTTATCCTCTTCCATTAGAAAGCTCTGGAATCTGAAAGGTTAAACGTAATCTACTTAGAAAATCAGACACAGTCGCCCCAAGCCTCTTTCAACTATTATTTATTAATTATAAAAACCAATATAAGTTTTAAATGCTTAAAATCATTAAAAATGCTTCAGTGGTGTGCTGTCCTTACAAAATCATAACACAAAAGATGAAGGAAATTATATGTATAAGCATTTTAAGTAACTAATTCATTGTTAAAATCGTATGAAATGTGTTCATCTTGAAACAGTATTATGAAAAGGCGGTTCAGGCTTACAGATATCAGAGGCCATGGTCAGAACCCACAAACCGTTAAAAAAATACATATTTTTTAATTTTAAAAAAACAGAGAAGTTTTGCTGGATGGGGAACAAGTTTCATGTTCTCAAAATTGGAACTGCCTGCCTATGGGCGGCCATGATACATGTCATGCTCAGAGGTATGACATGGCTTCTCCAAGCCAGCAAACTTCAAGGAAGTGCCTCATCTTTTCTTGCTTTTTTTTTTTCCCCCTTCACTTTTAACTTAGTTCTGGAACCAGTCAAAAGTTTTAAGGATATATTTCTAATTAGGACACATAAAGAAAAGCTTCATAAAGGGCATATTTCTATCCAACACAAATATGCTTTTCAGAGTTACTCTTTCCACAATGACTACTTGAGGAATTCCAAGCTAAAGTTATTTTAGATGCTGCGTTCAACGGACACTGTGGTGTTTTGATCCAAGGAACCCTTATATAAATCAGCTCTGGAATGTTCCACCTCTTCCTGACTGGAAATTCCATACGAACCCTACTCTCTGCTCTCTGATTTATTCTGAGAGTTTTAATCCATTTGATTTCTGTTACAAACATTTTACAAACCACCCTCAGCCAAAAGCACTGAAGTTCTGACCCAATTCACATTAAGGACTTTTTATCTGTGATTTTCTATAAATCCCCACGTGCTGCCAGGCTTACTCTGCACTTGAAAATGGTTTCATAAAGTTAAATAAGTCAGTGAATAAACCTGGTTATTAAAATTCCTTCTGTATTCCATTCTCCATCCTAAGCAGTTCTCTTTGTCTAAAGTATTCAAGTGAGCTTATTAATTTAAAAAATCTTTCAGATAAATGCTCCAGTCTACCCATATTGAAGACAGAATTTACATGATTCCTCGACGATCTGTTGGCCACAAGAAATACAGATAACGTTTTAGTGCTTCTGTTGTACCTCCTAGTTCACTACGTAGCTCCTAGGGCCTTAAAAGCTTGCAAGCGGCCATCCAAGGCACAACAAGTGATCTCTATTTGCCGGGAGCAACAGAGTAAGAAGGAGAGTCAGGACTAGGAGGAGGATATGGAATGTGTGGCTAACTGCTTCCATGAACAATTGTCTTCTTTGCCATGAGACCAGAAAAACTGGATGGTGCCCAGCCACCATTACTGAACGTTTTGATCAAAGATTCCAGAGAAGAATCCTGATCAAAAGGGAGAAAAGGTAGAAGAGAATTTCGAATTCTCATGGACTCCAGAATTTCTGGAGCCATGAAGGCTGGATGAATCCCTGAACTACTGCCCTGAGATAAACTTTAAATCTTAAACCAAAAAGATTCCCTCAAGTCTTCTTCAAACCAAGTGATAGTTTAGCTTAACTAGTAACAGATGTCTGCCTTGAGCACTGTGTTCTATTAAGAACTATCTATATGGGATCAAAGTGACAACAGCCACTAGAAAGATTAGACAGGAACCACAGGGGGCCATGAGTTTATGTTAATGGGGAAAGAACAACTTAGAAAAGGAGGGTGAGAATGGTCACACAACTCAAAGAATGTAATCAATGTCACTGAATTGTACATGTAGAAACTGTTGAATCCGTGTTAAGCGTTGCTGTGGATATTCTCAACAACAACAAAATAATTTTCTTCTTTAAAAGAAAAGGGAGAACTAAGTCTTACTTTTGGAATCAGAAAAAGATTTTTAAGGGGCTTGAAGTAAGTTTTGCCTATCATTTTTACAATAAAGAGGGTTTTTTCAGCATAAAAAAAGAAATATAGATAGAAATACTATTAAAGAGTCATTTTAGAAGTATGCATGATATCCAGCACCAGTTGAAAATATTATTACACCCGTGAAGTTCTCAACAGTCTGAACCCAGAAGAAACGACAATCACTGTACGAGCCCTCTATCTTCCCAGTGTTCTGGGAAAGGGATAAAGCCGAGGGCTGCGGCTCTTAAACCCCTCACACCTGGCAGAGAGGGGAGAGGCTACCAGACAGGAGTTCGCGGCTCTGGGTCCTTTCCTGCTGTCTGTCACTAAATGGGTGGCCTGAGATTGTCATTTAACCTCTTTGACCCTTGGTTTCCCCATTTGTAAAAGGAGTGCTTAGTAACGGACAATCTTAAAGTTTGTTCCTGCTCAGACGTTCTATAATTCTGTGGTGGGCCTGGACCAACCTAGGTTTCTGGTGCTCTGCCGGCCTCAGGACGTGATGGTGGGAATGCTCCGTCTAGGGAAGATAGGCCTTTTCATCCAACTGCACAGTGGCCTCACCACATCTGTGATAAGATTTGACAGGCATTTCCCAAATGGACCCCCAAGTACTTATCCCCTGAAGACCAAGACCTCCAACTGCCTGCTGGAGATTCCAACTGGAGCTTCCTGGTCCCTGAAACTTACCACGTCTAAACTAAACCCATAATCTCATCCTCATAAAACCCTCGTAATGCATCAACACCCCAAAGTCAACTCAGCCAGAAATGTGCAAATCATCCTGGACTCTGCCCTGTGTCTCTCACCTGTATCCAACAAATCACCTAGTCATGAGTCTACCTTCTGATCAAAGCCAGATCAAAACCACTTTCACTGAAACGCATCCTGTCCAAACCACCATCTTCCCTGCTTCCAGCCCTCCCTCCCTCCTGCACACTGGCTTAGTGATCCACGCAGAGCACAGCCCTCAACCACTCCCGGCTGCCTGGCGCAGACTCCGCAGTCCTCAAGAGGAATCACAGGGTCCTGCATGTTTTGGCCCAAACTGGACTCTCACCCATTACCCCTGCCTGCCCTTCGTCCATCCCATCCCTGACAGGCACGCACTCACTTGCACACAGACACACACGCTCAATTACATGCATGCACTCTCACACATACACACACATACCCACTTACACACTTATACACACACATACATGCTCACTTACACACTTTCACAGACACACACACACATGCACATACTCATTTGCACCCATGCACACTCACACATGTGCTCACTTACACACTCGGGCACATTCACTCACACACGGGCTCACACACGTGTACACTAACACACTCATTTACACACTTTCACAGACACACATGCTCACTTATATATGCATGTGCTTACTTATACACTCACAAGTGCATGCACACTCACAGACGCACATGCACACTCACATACGCAGGTGCTCGATTACACAGACACACGCGCATATTTCTAGGCTCCAGCAAAACTAAATTCCTTGTGCTCTCCCGGGCCCTGCTCTCCCTACATGGGCTCTGACCCATTTTCCTATTGCCTTCATCCCTTGAGCGCTCCCTCTCCCCCACCACCATCCCACTAGGGCCAACTCTTCCTCGAGGACGCAGTCTTCACCGGTATGTCCTTTACAGGCTACCAGGAAATGTAATACAGTCAAAGAAAGATGCATCACATTAAAGATTTCACGAACAGCGAAAAGAAAAATCTGGTCAGGATCACTAAACCCAGGAACCAAGGAAATAGGATAAAGAGAATTCAGTATAAACAACTGTTATCTACACATAAACATGTAATTATTACATTTCCTGAAATGAAATCCATAAAATGTAAAATTCATACATTAACAATAACACACGAAAACAACATCCAAAAGCAGGATTGCAGTAACAACAGGGGCAACGGGGAAGGCATGGGGAAAGAAGGGGAAGATTGTATAAGTGTACTCATTTCTTAATCTTTCACCAAAGGGGAAGTCAACTTATATGGTTTCTGAAGTTGATAAATTGGGAAACACAGGTTTAAGCAAAAGATATAAATGTAACCACTCACAGAACTAAAAACATTATACACTTTATTCCTTCTGAGGAAAGGCTTGGGGAGATAATTCATATAGCAAAAAAACAGAAAATAATGAAAAACAGCAAAGAAGTATAAAACAAGAAATTTTAAAATTAGGAAAAGAACGTCAAATAAATCTGATTCAGCAATAAATGGAATAAACTCACTTATGAAAAAGACTCCATGATAGGGTCAAAAACCATATCCAACTATTTGCTCTACAAAAGACACACCCAAAACTAGGGAACTTGAGAAAGCTGGACAGAAAGAGTAGACAAAATATGCCAGAAAAATGCAAACAAAAAGCTACAGTGAAAATAAAAATATCATTAAACATTTGATTCACTGTTTTTTAAAAAAAAGCACTAAATTGCACAAACCTTATAATTATTAAGGACAAAAAATCACAAAGAAGGTAAATCATTATAAACTTCTACATCAATTACAGACTAAAATACGTAAAACAAAATTTCAGTGAATATAAGGAGAGAAAACAGATCTAGAAGAACCAACCAATCTCTCTTAAGACTTGGCAGGTTAGACATCATTTATAATAAATAAAGGACTTGCACAAAATAAGTTTTCTCTAAGACATAAGTATCAAACTCTAGCATTTTGCTAAAGTAGCAACAAAACATTAACTGACTCCAGACTAACCACAAAGAAGGCCTCTGAAAGTTCCATAAATTAGAACTAGTACAGATCTCATGCATGCCAGAGCACAGTAAAATGACAAGTAAAAAATATCCATAAAAACAAAAATTCAGCCATTTGGAAATTTTTTAACTCTCTCCATAACAACTCCTGGAGCAAAGAATAAATCAAAAGTGTAATTGCAAACTCTCCTGAAACTACTACGTATCAAAATTTATGGGACACAAAGAAAGCTAAAAAAGATAAATTGCTAGACTAGTTAAAGTATCAAAAAAAAAACCTTAATGTTGAATCTTTTTAAAGTAACAATTAACAAATCAGGAAAAAGAAAAAAACAGTCAAACTGATAAATAAAATCATTAATGGGTTCTTTGATAACCCCAATGAATTAGGGAAAGGACTAGCTGGCCTAATCAAGGGAAAAAAGGTGGGAGAGGGAGGTGATTAGGCCAAATAACCACTGAAGGAAGAATACAGTAATATTTTTTGAAAGTCTGGGTTAATAAATTGAAAAATATGAGTGAAAGAAATGATTGATTTTCTAGTAAAATATAAATGGCCAAAATTTACTGAGGAATAGACAGAAAAAGAAAATGGACCCACTGTCATGTAAGATATCAAACGAACTTTCAGTGAGCTCTGTGCCACTCACACAACCGCGCAAAGAATGGTCAAATTAATACCTGAAATCTTGTACTCCTTTTAAGAAACAAATCAGTCATCAGCTGTTTGAACATTTCTGGAGCAAAAAGAACTTACAAATGACAAAAGATACCAGAAAAGATAAAAAGATATTCGCAACACATAAGAAGAAGGGTATTAACCCTAATAAATAAAATGTTCCTACAAATCAACGAATCATGAATAGCTTAGTAGGAAAGCGGACAAAGCAGATGAACAGGCGATTCACAAGAGAAATAAAGATGATCGATCAATAAACATTTTTGAAGGCTCAACCCCACTTCAAGGTTTTATAACGCACTGAGATACTGTCTCATACACCAAGTTGGCTAAGACTTAAAAGACTGGTAATAGCAAGGGCTGACAAAGAGAAAACAAGACTCAGGTTGATTGCTGGACTGCAAACTGGTACAATGTCTTTGTTTGGAAATTTGGCAGAATCTACCAATTAAAATATTCCTTCCTTCCAAAAATTCCATCTCCAGGAACCATTTTAATGAAATACTCCCACAAGTAGACAAAATTGTGTACCAGAGAGGTTTGCTGAGCACTAGAAAAAAGTGGGTAGCAACCCAAATGTCCACCATCAAAACATGTTTCCTTGGGTGGACGTCAACTGGCGTGCACTAGTATCACCCTACAGGCTGCTCACAACCAAAATCTGTTCTGTTGGGGTTGGTGCCTTGGCCATAATGGAAATGAGCATTTGGGGATCAGTGTGGATATGCACTTGCTGAGTTGGAACTGACTCAGCGGCAGTGGGTTTGGTTTTTTGGTGGGTACATGCAAACAACTGAACCCTATGCATCCCTTAAAAAGAATAAGCTGTGGTATAATAGGAAAAAACACATTGCAGAAAAACTCATATAACATGGTGCCATTTTGATTTTTTAGACTGAAATTTAGATTTATAAATTGTTTATTTACCTAATAAACCCATCAAGCTAATGTATTTAAAATCCTAATAGAGCTGCCCGCACATAAGAAGGCAACCAGCAGCTTACATAAAATAAAACGCGCCCGTGTTGGGAAATGTCTAATGTGGCATTTTTTTCCCAAAATGCAATTTCCTCTTTAAATTGTAAATATCTTAAGGGCAAAGATGATGAAGGCTTTGCATTCTCTAAACTATGCATTTTTGTATAATTATCTAAAGAGAACTAACTTAATCTGGACAAAGAGAAAGACACTCTGAATACTTGGCTATTACTAAACTACAAAAACAAGTTTGTGGTTGCAGATCAGGTAATGCAGTGAATTCCACAACCACCCACCACCACCACCACCCCCCGCTTTGATAGTACATTAAAGAAAAAGTGCTGCATCTTCATATCATTTTGTGAACTTCAATGTATCTTGTATTTTTAAATCTCGGCGTGTGTCTTTAAAAGTGAAGAAGCTATGCCTACCTTTATCCCCCCTTACACAAAAGAAATAAAGGCATTTGGGTGCCAGTTGTCAATGTATTATTCTGGTCCAGTAATTAAAATGTGTAGCTTTGTATTAATTCCCTGGAATAACGGCATTTGGTTCAACTCACTGCCAGCAAAGGAAATTCTACAGAAGAAACAAATTCAACCTCAAGGGGTTACAGAGAAACAAACTACGCTTGTTCTTAGCTAGGATAATTCCTCTCTGTTAAAAATAGGACATAGTCCATCTTCTAAACTCCAACCTCAGGCATCTCGTAACGCATTAAACAAAGTGACTATCAAGTGAATATGAAAGAAATTCTGCCCTGCTTGATTAAATGTAAGCCCACAGTCCTTTGTCTGTTTTCCACTAACCTCCAAAACCGGTCTTGGTTTGTCCAAGAAATGGATGTTTTCATCAGAACACCTTAATTTATTACAATCCTGAAGTCCCATCTGACTAGCAGATCCTAAGGCAATTGAATAACCATAAATTACACATGACTGGGGAGAAACCACCCAAGCTCTTGAGCCTCAGATGTAAGGCCAAAAGGGGGTGACTGACTGTGGAGGCTTAAATCATCTGTAAGAGAAGGACCCACATATGAAATCTAACTCGTTGAGACTCAGGTGAATTTGTGAAACTCTCACAGGCATTCTGCATCCCTACACTAACAAATACTGAACGTTCATTTCTTTTGTTCAGCAGACATATTCCTTTGCTTCAATGTACGTGCATTAAAGGCATCGTTTTGCTGAGCCCACTGAAACCAAGAAAGAGAAACAGCCTGTCCCATGTTGGTTTGGACTTTGCTATTTCACCTGAGCGCTAGTAGATCTTATTAAGAAAGGCTAGTAAGTTTTCTGAACGGGGATAGTGCAAAGCCACAAACAAGATAGTGAACGTGATCCTAGTTCATTTCACCACCATTTTACAGATCAAAAGAAGCATTTCAGTGATGGAAATACAGCAAGAAGTGGAACTTGACCCTCAGTGAAAAAAAATATATAAACTTGTGGATGTGAACATCTGGATTTGCAAGCAGAACTAACAGACACGCGAAAGTGTCATCTCAAAGAACAAGATCCAGCCTCAGACAGGGCAGCAACTGACAATGTCTTACCCTGAAAACAGGCCAGAAGGCAACCAAAGCTAACTTAACCGAACTGAACGGCGTTCTTGAGACACACGGAAGGTGGGGATGGTAAAGACAAGATTCACTCTACTCCCTAAAACCATAGTGGGTTTCTGAGCCTAGCTTGTGGCACTTAATAAATAAACAAACAAAACATAATTTTGTTGCCATTTTATCCTTGTAAAATCCCTATAAAGCTTTTCCCATCCGTCTCGCTTCCAACTACCTGTACTCTCTCTCAAACACTCACAAAACCGTCCGTGGGGAAGTCTGAGAGCAAGACCCTTGCTATGTTCCTCTTTGTATCCCTCAATAATTCCTCGTACCTCTGGAAGAAGACACAAATGATACTCAAAAAACACTGCTGAAATGAAGGAGTGAAAATTCATTATGCTTCATGCAGCCTTTGCTCCTTAAGCATCCTCTTAAAGGAATTCCGCCTGCTTTGAGTTGGTTACTTTATTCTTTTGAGAAAAAGCTTTTCTGAACCATCATTGCTACGCACTTTTGGAAAAATCTATTTTTTTAAATTATTATTATTATCCTCAGTTGAATGATCTACTTAATAAGGACTGATGAAATTACATTTTGTTCCAGACCCATTCTGAGGAGAAAAGGAAGAAACACTTAAGTTTGCTTTTCCACAATGGAACTCCAAAATGAAAATCCTCAAACTTTAGCAGTTTCATAAACTTTGATGCAGAGCTGAGAGTGTAATGACTTCCAATCTAACAACTACATTCCAAATCTCCAGGAGCCAGAAGGATAAATGAAGGCCATCGATGAAGGCTGTGGGAGGCTGATCTGTAAAACCACGATCAGTACAATATTCTGCTTGTCAACAGAAAGGGCATTTTGTTGTATTCGGCCATTATAACAATGACTTAAAAATAATAAACTCTAATTCTGCCTAGGGTTTTCACTCCAGGTATAACTGAAGCCCAAGCAAAGCTAACAGTTTCCATTTTTTGTAAACTGGCTTTTTGTATTTTGAACAAGATTAAAACGTGGCAAATTATGATAAAACAGGTTTAAGCCTTAATATGTTATGTAAATAACATCTACCTAATAGAAATATGGAGCCCTGGTGGCACAGTGGTTAAGAGGTTGGTTGCTAACCAAAAGGTCAGCAGTTCAAATCCACCAGTCACTCCTTGGAAACCCTATGGGACAGTTATACTCTGTCCTATAGGGTCGCTATGAGTCAAAATCGACTCCACGGCAATGGGTTTGGTTTTTTTGGTTTTTATCTGAAACATAGTACATTTCTCATCTCTTTTCTAAAGATTTTTTTTTTAATCTGCAAAAGAACAGGACTAACAAAACCCATTAGACCGTTTATATTTTAGATGTAAAATTACCATTAGATGAAGGTAGAGAATGCATATACATCCATAACCCAAAACTTTTTCAAAAGCAGAAAAACTTTCTCATAGCAAAGTCGTAGAAAAATTAATGCTCATTTCAGAGTGCAAAATCACCTAAAAGAGCCCTGGATCTGCCAACTCATTGGGGGGAATTTTAAGCGTCGCTGCTTGCAGGATGGCTAACTAAAAGGGGACCAAGAATGTGGCGCTGGACGGAGGTAGGGGAGCAGCGGAAAGGGTGTTGGGTGCTGAGTATAGAACACTGTCCTCGTGAGCACTTGGGATACCCTCTCAGTGCATGACAACAGCAACAAAAACTGCTCAGGAAGAATAAACGAACCACCATGATTTCCCCTTCTGTTTTCTGGAATTCTCAGGGAAAGCAACCCTTTCACTGTAATTTCAGCCTGCTTTGCTACTGTTGGCAAAGGTCTTAGCGCCTTTTCTTCCAAAGCTGCCATATACTGCGCTCCATTCTTTATCTACCCTTGGGGTAGTCCTCTTCTCATTCCCATCTTACAGCTAAAGAAAAGAAGACTTAGCGAGACATCGTCGCTTGCAGAAAGTCACTCAGCTAGGAGATGCTGGGATTTGCCATCAGGAGCTCTGTTCCACCACACTAAAACTCCTTTCTGCATAAATCTCCATGTGGAATTAAGACATCTGAACTACTTAACACCCCATGGACGCTGAGGCTGGGGTAGAGTGCATAGGAAGAGATTCAGGCCAGATGGTTCTCTGTTCCAAGAGCGAGCTAGGAGCTCTACCAGGAACTCACAGAGAGACCACATTTCTGTGAGGTCCGAGCACCCAGCCTCACACCATCCCCAGCTGGGAGTCTCAGCAGGGTGCCAAATTTCAGTGCCGAGGACCCCTGGCCCTTCCTACTACACAGGAGTCCCCATTGCTGCCACCCCCACAACTGGCTGCTGGGGCAGAACAGCACCCCATCTCTCTGGACAATGGTTAAAAAAAATTTCCCTTTATTAAGCTAAGATCCCATACACTATTTCAACCATAATGGATCTTCCTTTGTTGTTGTTGTTGTTAGTTGCCTTCGAGTCATGGCGACCCCATGCACACCTGAATGGAACACCGCCTGGTCGGTCCTGCACCATCTTCGCTATCATTGATAGGGTAGAAGCCATCGTTGTAACCACTGTGTAGTCTGAGTGTCTTCCAACTCAGGCGGCTCATCTTCCAGCACTGTATCAGACAATATTCTCTTGTGATTCACAAGGTTTTCATTGGCTGATTTTGGGAAGTAGATCACCAAGTCTTTCTTCCTAGTCTGTCTTAGTCTGCAGGCTCCACTGAAACCTGTCTACCATGGGTGAGCCTGCTGGTATCTGAAATACCAGTGGCATAGCTTCCAGCATCACAGCAACACACAAGCCACCACATTACAACAAACTGAAAGACAGGTGGTGGGCCTTCCTTTAGTATCCTTGTTTAAAAACAAGCGCCAGAAAACCGAAATAGATGGACTTGCAGACCTCTGACTCAGCATCAGCACCTTGCTGTGGTTTATGGCTAGGATCCTAAGCAGGGATGGGCATGCCAACCCCCTGAAGCTGCACTACCAACACGGCAGCCAATGGGGTTAGTCCAAACTGAGATGAGCATAAGTGTAAAATACACTGGATGTCAAAGACCACACAAAAAAGAACGTAAATTATCTCAGTAACAATTTTAATAGCATTACATGTTAAAGGAAATAGATCACCAAAATTAAATTTACCTGTTTCTTTTTACCTTTTTTAACGTGACTATGTTATGGATTGAATTGTGTCTCCCAAAAATGTCTGTCAACTTGGCTAGGCCATGATTCCCAGTATTGTGTGACTGTCCACCAATTTGTCATCTGATGTGATTTTCCTATGTGCTGTAAATCCTACCTCTATGATGTTAATGAGGCAGATTAGAGGCAGTTATGTTAATGAGGCAGGACTCAATCTATAAGATTAGGCTGTGTCTTAAATCAATCTCTTTTGAGATATAAAAGGGAGAAGCAAGCAGGGGGTGGGGGGAATCTCATTCCACCAAAAAAGCAGTGCTGGGAGCAGAGCGAATCCTTTGACCCCAGAGTCCCTGAGCTGAGAAGCCCCTAGTCCAAGGTAAGATTGATAACAAGGACCTTCCTCCAGAGCCGACAGAGAGACAAAGCCTTCCCCTGGAGCTGACGCC
>NW_004444119.1:805162-806001 GCF_000243295.1 Trichechus manatus latirostris | reverse complement strand
GAAATAAGATCCATGCCTCACACCATATACAAAAACAAATTCAAAATGGATTAAGGACCTAAATGTGCAAACTAAAACTATAAAATTTCTTAAAAGAAAAAGCAGGGGCAATGCTGTCAGGCCTAGCTTTTAACGGAATACCTAATAACTAAAAGCAAAAACTGCAAAAGATAAAATAAATAAATGGAACCTCATAAAAATTTACAACTTCTGTTCAGCAAGAGACTTTACCAAAAAAGTGAAAAAACAAGATACCAACTGGCAGAATATCTTCAGAAACTATATATCCAACAGGAGCCTAATAACCAAATAACAAAGAGCCTAATAACTTCAACAGCTTAACAACAAAAAGACAACCCAATCATAAAATGGGCAAAGAACTTTGATAGACTTTTTAACCAAAGAGGACATTCAAATGGCCACCAAACCCATGAAAAGATGCTCAGCATCATTAGCCATCAGAGAGATGCAAATCAAGACCAAAATAAGATATCACCTCATTCCCATTAGGATGGCTGAGATAAAAAAAAAAAGCACAAAAAAACAAATGCTGGCAAGGATGTGGGGAAACTGAAACCCTTACCCATTCTAGTGGGAATGCAAAATGGTACAGCCATTGTGTAAAACAGTGTGACAGTTCCTCAAAAAACTAAAACTACCATATGACCCAGCAATTCCACTCCTAGGTATACACCCAAAAGACTTGAAAGCAGAGACTCAAATAGAGATTTGGACACCAATGTTCATAGCAGCACTATTCACAATAGCCAAAAAGTAAAAACAACCTAAACGCCCATCAACAGATGAATGGATGAACAAAATGTTTATATACACACAGG
>NW_004444119.1:803616-804544 GCF_000243295.1 Trichechus manatus latirostris | reverse complement strand
TCCTCTGTTTATCTTGACGTTGCTTATTGTTACAGTTGTGAGGATTTTTGTTTCCTTTATGTTGAGATGTAATCCATACTGAAGGCTGTAGCCTTTGATCTTCATCAGTAAATGCTTCAAGTCCTCTTCACTTTCAGCAAGCAAAGTTGTTCCATCTGCATATGGCAAGTTGTTAATGAGTCTTCCTCCAATCCTGATGTCGCTTTCTTTTTCATATAGTCCAGCTTCTCGGATTATTTGCTCAGCATACAGAATGAATAAGTATGGTGAAAGGATACAACCTTGACTAGATACCTGCAACAATACGGATGGAACTGGAAGACATTATGCTGAGCAAAATAAGCCGACTACAAAAGGACAGATAACTGCATGACCTCACATAAGAAGACGAGAAAAGACAATGTACAGAGAACAAAGTTTATTAGTGGTTACCAGGGGCGGAAGGGAGAGGGAAAGGGGGTTAACAGAGATGGAAATATCACATTAAGGGTAGGGTTTCACAGCCAATTACTGTAATTTATATCAGTAAGTTGTACACCTGTAAAAAGTTGAACTGGCAAAAGTTGTGTGATAGATAAATCTACAATGACAAAAAAAGAAAGAATAGCTGCTGAGGCTGACTATGTACAATCAAAAAGCTCATGGGAATCTAGCTCAACTGGCATAACATAGCTTATAAAGAAAATGTTCTACATTCTACTTTGGTGAGTAGCGTCTGAGGTCTTAAAAGCCTGTGAGTGGCCAGCTAAGATACTCCACTGGTCTCACTGCTTCGGGAGCAAGGGAGAACGAAGAAAACTAAAGACACAAGGGAAAGATTAGTACAAAGGACTAATGGACCACAACTACCACAGCCTCCACCAGACTGAGTCCAGTATAACTAGATAGTGCCCAGCTACCACCACTGACTGCTCTGACAGGGATCACA
>NW_004444119.1:797266-802853 GCF_000243295.1 Trichechus manatus latirostris | reverse complement strand
CCATGAGACCAGAACTGGATGGTGTCAGGCTACCATTACTAAACATTTTGATCAAAGATTCCATACAAGAATCCTGAATAAAAGGGGGAAAATGCAGAATGGAATTTCAAATTCTCATGGACTCCAGACTTCTGGAGCCATGAAGGTTGGATGAACCCCAGAAACTACTGCCCTGAGATAATCTTTAAACCTTAAACCAAAAAGATCCCCTGAAGTCTTCTTAAAACCGAACAACGATTTAGCTTAACTAGTAAAAAATGTCTCCTTTGAGCATTATGCACTTTTAGGAACTAAGTAAATGGGATCAAACTGACAACAGCAACTCGAAAGATTGGATAGGAACCTTAGAGGGCAGTAAACTTATGTTAATGGGGGAGGAACAACCCTGAAAAAGAAGGTGATAATAGTTACACAACTCAAAGAATGTAATCAGTGTCACTGAATTGTACACATAGAAACTGTTGAATTGGTGTATGTTTTGCTGTGTATATTCTCAACAACCACCACAAAATAAATAAAATTATGTTAAAAAAAAGAATTAATGCATTTGAACTGTGGTGTTGGGAAAGAATACTGAATATACCACGGACTGCCAGAAGAACGAACAAATCAGTCTTATCTTAAAAGAAATACAACCTGAATGTTCCTTAGAAGCGGGGATGGCAAAACTTTAGCTTGCTTCCTTTGGACACATCATTAGGAAAGATCAATTGCTAGAAAAGGACAACATGTTTGGGAAAGAAGAGGGTGAGCAAAAATGAGGAAAACCTTCAGTGAGATGGAGGGACACAACAGCCACAAAACAGACTCAAACATACCAAAGATTATGAAGACTCTTCTGAATATTCAATGGTATATATAAGGAACTCAGAAAAACGCCTGTTCCCAGCAAGCCCTTGATAAGTGCTTGCTGAAAGGAAATGGGCCTTAACAGAGCAGTTACCCAGCTGTTTGGGGGACTCGTCATTCAGGCATTTACTGAATTTGAATCAAGTCTATAATAAGTCATTAGTAACAAAAATTAAACTTCTTGTACTAAAATAACAGGAAGCAACAAAGTCCAATACCCCCACGGCTCTACAGAGGCACTGACATGTGTACACTGGGATCATATCGTGGTAACAAAAAACATCTTTCCATGCGTTTTATTTTGGTCTTTGGCCATTGACTTTTTGTATCAAAGGAGAAACCTTTCTAAAGCCATTATGGCATTTCCCTGAAGAACGCTACTGAAGGCATTATCTACATCAAAAAAGTGCACAGCCTATATAAAAATCAACGTGAAAAGTTTTAGTGCTAGCTGATTTAAAAAAAAAAAAAGAAAAAAAAAAAAAAGCTTTCCTTTCCCTGCAGAACTGTTGTGGTTGTCCTTATAGTCATTTCAACACATAAAAGGCCACATTTCACTTTTTGTTTTAGTGACCAGAAAACTCAGAATCTAGATGTTGATTCAAATATACCAACTGGATAGCGCACTATGACCTGCATATGTGATTTTATATTTCCCCTTATCATGACCTGTTATTCTATATCCCTCTTCTTTTTATTTATATTTTGCCAAATATTTAATTGTGTGACCTGAAATGTATCTCATAACCTTGATGGAATGAGATGGGTATAAACCAGCAAATTGTTACTGCCAACACACAAATAATGATATTTCCGTTATAGATACGCAAACAAGCCTAGAAAGGTTCTCTCTCACAGGAGGACATCCAGCATGAAGTCCATAAATTCATAAACTGATTAAATCAGTCTTGGCAAATCTTGGTTTACACCAGTTATATTTTGAGACACTTCTAGAAAGGCTGCAAAGTGACCTAGAATATAGGTTTAGGTAAATGAAAAAGTAGCTAGTACCACCTTCTTTAGAAGAGGGAAAATACATTCTAAATGTGGATCTTAACTTACTGATTCTTCCTCTTCAGAGGAAACCTAGAATGCTGGCTGCCTTCGCTCACAGTGAGAATGCCAGGGAGCTAAGTTTCCTAAGTGGCTCTTGCACAATGAAAAAAAAAAACCAACTCACTGTGCCCTAGCCCAGCTCTCAATTTTACTGGAGCAGACAGAGGAAATGGAGCCTTCTCCATGTGCTAGTTAATAATCTGTAAGCGTCCGTACAGCAACCAGGAACAGACAAGATGCACACCAGCAGTCCACTGGGGTTGTGTTGTCAAGGTTGTTCTGCCACCACTCCTGATTACTTTCAGAGAGAAACCTCGCCGGGCTTCCTCCTCTCCCCAACTGCTCCTTTTCTTAGCTGCCATCTCATCCGCATGCACCAAAGATGCTGCTTACAAAAATGCCCAAAACTCCTGGACTGGTCTCCATTCTGACCCCCTTCTAACCCACTCCTGTTGGCAGCTCCCTCCCAAACCCATCTTCTCTCCAGCATTTGTTGGTCGTCACACCATGGGCTCCATCCACTGGGGGAAGTGACTTATGCAAGAGGCTGGCTCTCCTCCACCCCTCCTGCACGCCATCATATGTGGTTGAAATTACATGACGATGATGAAAGACAGCTCTCAAAATCATCCCTGACTCCCTGCTTCCTCACCCTAAGATTGCTGGGTGACTTTTTCCCTTGGGACTTTCTATCACATGCCAGTCACTTACTTTCTAGATTTACTCTTTTATAAAAATTGATTGTCGTACTGAGGGTTCCACTGGGTTTCCCAAGAAAATCTCCATCCTGGTACCCACTACCAGGCTGGGAGTCCGTGCAAAAATGGTGCCTGGACTTTGGGGAGTGGACTTTCTGGCTTCCCCCAGGCCTAGCTCTGCAATGCTGCAGGGGGCAGTGTAGTGACAAGTCCAGTTCTCACACTAACCCAACATTGCTTCTGAGATGTAAAAATGTAGTCAGCAGTTTTCTCATCTCTGAAGTTAGATCTAAGCATCATGACAAAGTGAGCCTGGAAGTGAGCTCACCGTAACTTAAATAAGTGACCATTCTCCAGGTCAGCATGACAGAGTTCTCCCCCAGGCCACTGGGAACATGGCCTTCCACCTTGCTTTGTACATTCAGCATGACATACTGGAATGAAGATGCAACTCAGAGTCAAGAAGCCTGGGTTCAAGCTCCTCCATCTCGGTGGCCTCGCTCGCATTACTAGATCTTCCTACATTTCAGTATCCGGAAAGTGTCAAGATTCATCCAAGAGTCACCTACCATTCCTACCGGTCATAACATACCTAATTCTCAGTGTGAACCTTCTAAAATAAGTCCAAACAGAAATAATGTAGATTTACAAGGAAATATAAATCATCGTAAAAGTAAAGGCTCTTTCCCATGGGCATTATATCAAACCGACTTAACACTCCTGATATTTTAAAAAAAAAAAAAAAAAAACCATACTCTGGACTAATGAGCCACATCAACCCTCCTTCTGAGCAAGAAGACACTGTTTGGTTAAACTACCACTTTCTGAGCATCTAAACGGTGCCTTTGTGGCCCAAAAGATTTAATGTACTTTCCAAAATGGTCTAATATTCCCTTGGACAGCTGGAAGACCTCATTTAATGACAGCGTAAAACACACACTCTCAACTGCCACCTTAATATTTACAGCTAAACAAGAAAAATGGATTGTAAACAGTCTCCCCCATACATATAAAATCCCAAATTCTAACAGTAATAACTTCTTTTTCTTTAAATCAGTAAGTAAAGACATCTAAAAATGTATAGATATTAAGAAAACTGACCTGACTTTCTAAAGTTAAACCTCTGAGCAATCCATAATCTTTAATCAACCTAAAAAATAACTGATAAACCAATTTTCCAGTAAAATCGTTTAACAGATTCTGTCTTTCTGTCTGTTAGTTTACGGAGGCTAATTTTAATCCTACCACTAAACCACTAATCCCTTTGGAGTCCATACAGAATTGTCCCCAAGTTTACATTGTTACAACAAGTAGTTTTACAGGCCATTAGAAATTTACTTACTAGGAGTTACGTTTTTTAAGCTGGCTCTAGAAATGTGATCCTCTTCCTCACGTCTTATTTCAAAAAATAAGAATCCACTTTTGAAATAAGGAAGCCATTTTAACACCTGGTGGGTACCGTACTCATCACAATAACACTAATTTAAATGATGCTTGGTGTTACTCAAAAGGGACAAATTATCATCATTATGCTAATGGTCATGCTAAAGATGTGGAAAGCTTTGATGTGATTAATCTAAATCTGGTGGGAATATGATTATCAATGTGAATGACGATATTTTCTCAAAGTGGCATAAAAATGGTCTCTTCATGTCACTGAGAATGTCAATATAAATTATGCAATACCGCAGGCACATTCACATCCACGCTCAAGAGCTAGGAGAAAGGCCCACGCCCACCTTTCTGACCAAATATGCTTGCTTTTCTTTGGAGGCACGCACATGAATGAATATAAATTTGTTTACTTCTTTCCTTAAAACAGGAAAAACAGTATGATTAAAGCTAATGAGACAGATTCAACCAGAGAGAGGTATCTGGAGACTTATTAGCTTTATGGGGGCAACTCCACAGCCATACAGGATATTAAGAATAGAAGAAAACTCCATCCACCATGGTTGGCATTAATAAATTCCTGGGCCACAGCAAAAGACGCTATCCTTGTGAATTAAATACAGGTCTGTCCAAAAATTCAAAACCAGCTTGTGTAAACAAAAGGAATCCTTAAATCAAAACATCACAGTTCTGCCGGCAGATAATTGCAGAGTGGCACTACAAGAGTGTAGGGAAACTATGAGACAGGGCTGTCCATCTGTTTGGTGATTCATCTATCCATTTTAAAAAAAAAAAAAAAAAAGCTCAGTTTTAAGAGAAAAAAAGTACTTTGTAGATCTAGGTTAAAACCACTGGAATAATTAGGAAAGAGACAGTGAATGACCCTTTTTGGTCAACCCAATCCTGCCTTATTTGGAACCTGCAGAAATTTTAACTACCCACATTCAGCTCCATCATGAGTTTTCCTGAATCAACACAATTCCTCAATTTTTAATGTCAAACTATTTCCCACAAAAATTATTTCAAGAAAAAAAGTGAAACTGGCTCACTGCCTTTAAAATACCAACTGAACAACAAACTGCTAAAGGCACAAACAGCTCATCTGCACAGCGTCCGAGGCATCGTTTACTATACTAAATTTCAAAGAACATTCTCCAATGCTGAAATAAATCAATGCCTAAACACACTTCCTAGTCAGCTCATGCAATATAGGTTAAATAGCACCAGATGGCGGAGACAGACACATGTTGCCCTTTTTGAAACAAAGAACAAAAATTCCTAAACAAATGTCTCTGACTTTCACATGTAAAAAGTGCACATTAGAGAGTTTTTTTAAGTGTTAAAAAAAATTATCATGCTGAAAAAATGTAAATCCTGAGACCTGAGGACAAATTACCAAATTTTAATAGAAAGCCTTGATTTTCAAAAAGTGCCCCTTTAAGTTGTCCTGAAAGCTGACACCACATGTTCGTCTATGCACACCATCTTCTAAATGAGAAAAAAAAAAAAAAAAAAAGCAGGACAGCTGTATCCAGGAGGCTGAGCTGACATCAGCAATTCCCTGCGGTGCACGAAACCGTGAGAGACAAGTC
>NW_004444119.1:788918-796275 GCF_000243295.1 Trichechus manatus latirostris | reverse complement strand
CCCCCCCCCGCATAAATCACAGTCCCCACCCACCCCCTCTCTGGTGGTAGAAGTGGAGTTAGTGATCTTAACTCTCTGAGGGCAGAGGTCAACCCTCTGTCAACGTCAGCATGCCTCCCCACCCCCACTCCTCGCTGGTTCCTCGGAGCAGACAGAACCAAGGCCCAGGCTGGGATTTGAAAAGTGCTATCCCTTCTGCGGGCCTGCACGCATTCAAGGCCTTCATATGGGCTGCTGCCACTAGACTTTTGGCCACTGGGGTGGAAAGGTCAGGGGTAAGAAAGCACCAGGGGCAGGAGAGGAGAGAGAAGGGGGTCATGGTCATACCAGTTAGCTCACACCACCAGTGAGCTCCAAGCCAAACGCAGCACCCCAGCAACAGCCAAATAACTCCCCAAACACCTGTAGGCCCATCTCCATCTGCATCTAGAATCTCCAGGTAACTACCCATCTCCATCTGCATCTAGGATCTCCAGGTAACTACCCATCTCCAGACCACAGCTGGAGGAGTATTCCCACCACCACCGCGTTGGAGCAAATCCACATCCTGACTGAACACACAGTAACAGAGGCAATTCGCTGGAAAACGCAAATCCAAATGAGATTCAGTTTCCTAACAATAAAGTAAGGCTCCCTCTCAAGACTCTGGGCAATAAACACAGTCGTGAAATTAATTCTTCCTGCTAAAGACATCCACAATTCTCGACAGGAAGGTCAAAGGTGTCAGAGGGTGAACAAGCCAAGGGAAGGTCTATTCGCTGGATGCCAGTCAGGCAACAACGTAAACATAGCAAAGTCACATGTGCCCATGAGAGCTAGAGCAGACCCTTCAGGGTTCCTGGGACCACATTCAGGAAGAGGACACTTAATGGACGTAATTAAAATCCTCCCACAACTTCTAGGACCTTTGGACTTTTGAGAAGGAGGCATTAGGGCAGCAAAGAGATGTGTTTTTTAAAGAACTAATTGTGTCATCATAGTTTTATCCAAGCCCTGAAATGTATAAACATTCACAACATGTAAGATGACTAGTTTTGAAAAAGTAATGTTACTTCTAAGCTCAAATATGTACAATGCACTGAATCAAAAAAATTTAACTTTCTTCTCCCTACTCCTCTTTTCTTCCATTAGTTATACTACTTAGGCTTAAATCCATATCTATCACAGAGAAAGTTCAGAGGTCTCCAAATAAATATGGCCATCAAACACCAATGAAAAATTTTTTTCCTTTGCACGTTTAATAGTTATGCTTTATTCAGTAAGAAGTATAGTTACTTGATAAGCAAAATGCCACTTTTAGTTAATGAACACATGCCTTTTTCTTCTAAGTTTAAAATGGAACAAAAAACGAAATAGCATAATGTCTTGAAAACTCAAACAAGCATATTATAGAAAGTCAAGCGCACATGCTCAGACAAGCTCCTTCCCGCCGAACATAATCAGCTTATATTTCAGTTTCCTATTTCTGTGGCATTAAGGTATAATGCAGCTGAAACTCTAAACACAACCTCCAGTCAGCTCTCAGCCACTCCCACGAAATTCTTTTTAAAAGACTCCTTCTGGTAAATTATGAATAAGACCAATAGGTATCCTGGAAAATGAATAAATAAAAAATCCACAACAACTCAATAAACTGAGTGCTGGTTTTTCCAGAACAATCCATGACTAAAGTCTACTAAATTCCTAGGTCACGTTGTTCATTTGCCCTACTTGGTAAGGCTGAAAACCATCTGTTAGCATATACTTCATTTCAAAGTATTCTGGAAAGAAGTCTCCACTTCTTTTTCACGTAAAAGTATTGGTGCAGATCTCCGCATCAGATGCTTCACTTACGAAACTCAAAGATGTCCAGTCGGAGCAAATAAGGTAAACAAAGTTAAAGTTTAATTTATGGAAGTGGGAACACAAAGTGCTTTTAACATTGTGATCTGTTTTCCAAAGCAGTTCTCCCTCAAGTCACTCAATCTGGGTGTCTGGACAACACCTTATAAAGTTACAAACGCAGGACTGCAGAGTTCCAGGAAAACTCAAAATGAATTGGCCAGTCAACCTGAAAAGTCGTTTACAAAGAACGTCAAGATTAACACTGGTGATGCAAATTAATACCAGTTACCTATGCCAATGTTAAGAAGCCCTCGTGGTGCAGTGGTTAAGTGCTCAGGTGCTAACCCAATGGTTGGCTGTTCGAACCTACCAGCCACTCCTTCCGTAAAGATTACAGCTTTGGAAACTTGTGGGGCACTTCTACCCTGTCCTATAGGTTTACTATGAGTTGGACTGGACTGACTGGCAATTTTTTTTTTTTGACGGGGGGGATGCCAAAGTTAAAGCTCTTGTTCTAGTACATTTCAGTATATTAAGAAATTCTGAAAGAATACTCTGATAAACAAAAGCCTTCAGAAATTAAAATAAGTAAAACTCCTCTCTCTCTCTATCCATTGTTGGGTACTGTACACATCTAATAGGCTATTTTGGCATTTTGTTTAGTTTTAGAAAGGCAGCCCATTCTTCTTGGTTGACCTAATTACAGATCCCCACGGATTACTATTTTTTTTGAATGTTAATGCGCTCTGACAACCTCAATATATTCACATTAGCAAATTTAAGAAAACAAAGTCCTAGCAAATTCACTAAGAAAAACACTGACCATGATATGTTTTTAAGTATTCCAACACGTCAAAATTCTAATAACCAAAATACAAGTGATTCTTACATCTAGTGAGTTGCAGAGAGCTCATTTTATTCCAGGGCCTGTTCAAGATGGCCAGGGTGGTTACTCTTGTGAAACCAAAGATGTCCTCCTCCCAGGAGTAACCCAACTCTCACACGGATGCACCACAGGTGGGGCCCCTGCTCAACTTCAGCCCTCAATTTTACTAAGAGGGGGTCACCTCTCTGATTCTGCTCAGTAATCGAGTGGGGTATATTAAATTCTAGCCGAGATGTGAAAAGATAAACAACACAGCTATTTAGACGCCACAATCAAAGAATGTTTAAGAGAAAATGAAGCAAGGACAAACCAAGGATAAAGTGAGCTTTTTTTTTTTTTTTTAAACATAGCAGTGGAGTATTCTATCCGATATAAGGAATGCCTAGTACCTCAGATCGGGCCAAATACCACGAGCACATTAACAGGAGGGTTTTAAAAAACAGTCTGGAAAACACTGTGTTGGAGGAATCCTACCCTTGCTTCTGCTCCGGTCAATATTTTAATACCATTTATTACACGGCCATACGGTGAACGCACATCTATCAATTTTTCAATCGTCTCTAATCAGCACTGGAGACGGAATGGCAGAAGCACGGGGACATGCAATCACAGGATCCCCGTCCTGAACAAAGTTCACTCCCTGCGTGCTGTACCCTCGGGGTGGGCTTCATGCCTGGGCTTCAGGAGCTTAGGGCGGCCCGGTGAGAACCGGGGACGTTCCCCGCACATCCCGGCCTTTGTTACGCACCGAGGGCTCTGCCCCACGCCCAGAAACACATCTGGTTTCGACGGGCACCCCCCACTGCAGCTGGCCTAGTTGTAGGAGAGGCTTGGGAGCTGACCAGCAGGACAAGGACCCCCGCCCGGTGTCGGGGAGGGGGTCCTGGGCCGGGCCCCCATCAGGTGTGTACACCCATGTAAGTGCCTGGGCCACGCCTCTGCACCCCCGCTCCGCCGGAACAAAGTGAAGTTTAAAATAGAAAGCGATTACCTGCCTCCGCCGCGCGGGCCGGGTCCACGCCGCGCCCCCCGCCCGGGCCCCTCACCTCTCCCCTCCCCCACCCTCCCCCCGCCCCGCACGGACCCCGCCTTTGTTACCGCGAAGTTGGCGGTGCGGGCTCCTCGTCCCTTTCACTTCTTGGGTTTCAGGCCGGCCGAGTGACGTCCCCCCTCCGCGGGCGGGGCGGGCGGAGGCGGGGAGGGGCGACAACTGCGCTGCCGAACGGGCCCCCGCCCCCGCCCCTTCCAAGGCCCGCCTCCCGCCAGCCAGCAACAAGGCGCAGCAGCCGCCCGGGGAGGGGGCGGGGAGGGCGAGGGGAGGGAGAAGACCAGAGTAGGGGAGGGGGAGGAGTCACAGGGAGGGGGCGGGGCTGACCCAGGCCTGGGGGAAGGGACGCGGGGGGCTGGCCCGAGGGGCGCCGGGGGCGGGTCGGAGGATGGGGTGCCGAGGTGTGGGAGCTCGGATAAGGGGTCGGGGTGGGCGAGGACTCGGAGCTGGGGCGGGCAGGTAAATCTCTCCTACCCGCTTCCCTCGCCCCAAATCACACACCTCGTGGTCCCCCCCCCCAGAGCCCCGCGTCTCCGAAACAAGACGATTTAATAGAGTGACACCTTCATACGGCTGCCCACTCTCTGCACCGTGAGCTCACTGCAATCCAGGAGCAGCGGGCGAGGGGAGCAGAGTCGAGCCCACCTCGGGTTTGGGGTCGAAAGAGGGGGCGCAGGCTGCACACCGGCGGGGGTGCGTCTCCCCTTGGCTAGGTTACGTCCTGTGCAAGACGGAACCCCGAGGGTCCGCCACCGGCTTGACCCCCACCGGCCCCGCAGGGGTTCACGGGCCTTAACCGGAGACACGCTGGTCCTTAACTCGCCCATTGCATCACCACTGCCAGGGCGAAGAATAAAACCCACAACAGCACGGGCATCCCGAGGACACACGACCTTCCGGATGCGAGGCGAGAACGCACGATGCTGCGGGTCGGCTCCGCGCATACCCCAACCCCGCGCACGCGAGCCGCCATCCGGGCCCGCATTCCCGGCCAAGTAGGTGCTTCGGATGCCAGCGCAGAGCCATGACCTGACCACGGTGCGGGGTGGGCATGGCCGGAGCTTACAGCGGGCAAGGGGCAGCATAACTTTCTTTGTAACTGACCAGGATTATTTTACGCTCTAGAATGTGCCATGGACGGACCGTCCACTTCCAATGGGAAAATAATATCTGAAGTTTTAAGAGCCATGGTCTCGCACTGTCCAGAACATCCAGGACACAGACCGTTCGGAAGCTAGTCCTCGGTCCTAACAACCTGGCTGCGCGGGGCAGCGCACCCCATCCCCCGGCTCCCCACCGGGAGGCGCGCCAGCCGGGTGGGCGTGGAAACGGATGGAGCCTCACATCTCAGTTCCCTCTGCTGGGAACGTAATCACATCCCTCCTCTCCGCTTCCCCTTCTGCAGGTTTCGGCTTGAATGTGGAAGCGCCTCCGTGCCAGTTCTTCCCAGGGCACTTACAGGCGGCAGGGGCTCCATTTGTCCGGCAGCTCGCCCATCTACAAGGAAGGATGGGTGAAAGCGGGTCCGCGTCTACGCCACACATCCATGTGGATCCCGAAGCCTTCGGATTGCCGGCTGGGTGGATTCAACAGTGTGGAGCCGCCTGGGCGCAGCCGCGCGCGCGCACACACACACGCGCACACACACACGCACGCATACCCCAAATTACCTCCGAGATGGAGGGCGCAGCTGCGGATTGGCCGGCAGGCCCGTCACTCACACCCAGGGGCCGCGAGACGCAGCGCAGGGCGACTTTGCAAAGGCTGTTTCCTTTTTTTTTTTGTTTTTTTTTTTGTTTTTTCCTTCAACTGTTCCATTTAATGGTAAAACAACAGCCGAGCTCTGAAAGTTAGCCATCTGCGCGGCGGCAAGAGTTTGTCTTGTTTAACGAGAGGAGCGTCAGACGATGCCCATTTAAATACATTTTGTACTTTCACCGTGGATGAAAAGGGAAATCAGAAACCGGAGTGGGGGCGGCGAGGAGCTCGGAATACGGAGGAGGGGCATTGGGAGGGTAGGCGTAGGGGGAAGAGTTGTTCTCAGCCCCCAAAAGGGACTCTGACCTTCCAGAATATCCAAATTAAAAAATGTTTGTCACAGGGCAAATGATCACAAACGCCCCTCCCTAATGTATGAACTTATTATTTTAATTTCCTTATTTAATCATGCGCCAGCAATCGCGCTTCCTTAAGAAAGAACTGACCTATTTTTGCCTGGAGATAAACGGTGGTGTTAACAGACGTTAATCTTGTAATCTGTTTTTCCTGTAAGCACTCGGCAGAGCCGCGTCTCAGACCTTAAAAATAACGTCTTTTCCAAAAAGACTTGACGTCACAATCCACTCCCTTGAAAATTCCTCCCCACCCCACCTCCAGTTTTTTCCCCCTGCAACGATTTCAAAGACATTAAATCTTTTTCACTTTATAAATACTGATTTGTTCTGCCTCAACTCCCACAGGCTTTTATTTGCATTTCAAATTCCACAGGTTACACCGGTCGCCTTTTCAGAAAATGTAAACCAACAAAAAAGCAGCAACTGGCTTTCTGTGCATCTGGATTAAATAAGGCACAGAATGCAGAGATTTCAGAGGAGGGCCGAGCCGGCTGGTCCAGACCCACGCCTGCTCATGAACACAGTGATGTGCGTGAGATGCAGACACACAGCACTCCTGCCCCGGAACATGCTCGCTACTGCGGGAGCGCATTAACGCGGATAATTCGTGACGTCGGCTCACAGAGCCGCACTTCTCGGTTAAACGGCCGGGGCTTTCCGGGCCGGAATTGCAGAGGTTCGCTGGTTCCAGCAAACAACGGCGGATTGTCACTGCCCACCTATCTGCCCCTACAAACCGCGGGTCTTAACCACCCTCCTTGGATGGCTTTTAACAAACTTATTCATACAAAGTTTCTCTAAGACTCGGCTTAGCGGCTTGATCGACGTCATGATCGTAACTATGTTAGTTCTCCAGGGTAATGGCAGCGGAGGCGGCCCCCCCCCGCTACCTCACCCCACCCCACCCCCAATGCATTCTTTTCTATCCGTGGGCACAGATCGCGATCATTAACTCCCCCCACCCCACGCGGACCCAGCGAGGCTGCTCGCCTCCGCAGAAACCGCTGCCCCTGCCCATCCCTTCAGACCCCGGCCCCCTGCCCGCCGCGCCCCTGCCCAAACTTCCCTGGAGAAGCTCCACTTCTTTAAAGCGAGAATCACTCCTGAGCTCCCAGCTGATGGGCGGGGAATAGGGGGAGATCCGCACGCTGGCGCCAGCGGCTGAGCCGAGCCGATCCCCCTCGCTCCCCTCCACCCACCCGCAATAACCGCAGGGCCGCTAGGGCCCGCAGCCCAGCACCCACCTTCATTAGCCGGCGCGCTGACTTTAAAGTCGGGCAATTTGCTCTTTGTCTCCTAGTGGCTGGAGGGCGCTCGGCTCCTCCGCCCGCGCCGCCCGGGCCCAGGGTACAAAGCCGAGCCTCCCCGCGCCCGGTCTCCCGCACCCCACCCTCTACTGCGGTAACACACCTCACGGGCGCCCAGCGACCCGAAGTTCCCGCGCCCGGCATTGCGGAGCGGACGCGCGGCGCGCTGGGGCTGCCG
>NW_004444119.1:775005-788598 GCF_000243295.1 Trichechus manatus latirostris | reverse complement strand
GCGGGGACCCCGGCCCCCCGCCTGGCTTGAGGGGCTGCGTCGGCCCGGGGGGCTGCGCTGCCCCCCTCGCAGCGCGGGGGCGGGAGTCTTCCCCCAGCGTGAGAAATGGTCTGCCCTATGCGAAACGCACACACTATCTACTATTGTCTCCTCAGCACAAAGTTCTGCCCCACTGCGGGAAAGTCGGTAGCCTCGGAATGACTCATGGTCAGATAATGAGTCCACTAATAGCACTGAATCACGGCCGATCGGCTGTTTGTCTCTCCTTTCCAGTGACTAAGGCTGCCGTAGATGCGATTACTGGAAGCTGCTACACACCGCGGACACACACACACACACACACGTGTCCTTACGTGCAGATGCGTTAGGGACGCTTTTGCAGCCGAGTTAGGCACCTGAGCACGAAGCCTCGAACATGGATTTCAACATGGATATCCTGCAGTTGTCCCAGAGGCGTGTGTATGGCGAACGGCTCGGTGTGTGTATGTGTTAACTTCCTGGTAGCATGTTTATGAGTGTATTCAAGTGCACAGTATCAATACCTTAAAGTCCTACAAGATCAAAGGATCCCGCTGGAAAGACAGCGATTGTGCCATAGGACAATTTAGAAGTGATTTTTGTTGTTTTTTACTTTTATTCTTCGAAAGTTCAACTGTTGATTGTTTATTTTTAAAACTCAGTTTCTTCGCCCAAACTGCTTTACGTCGGCCATAGTTAGTTGCAGTAAGTTGAATGTGAGAATGGAAATTCTAATCTAACCCCAGAAAAGCTTTCATGGTAAATAGAGAAGCGGTGTAGAAAGGGGAGAGGAGGCGCGGAAGGGAGGGGGAGTTAAAGGAGAAGAAGGCGAGAGAAGAAGGAGGAGGGGCAGGGTCAGAGGGAGGGACCTTCAATCAGCTATTACGTACTCTAAGGGAGGTGCGTGGCCTCCTGGGGGTAATCCTATCTTCTCCCTCCAGGTTCTTGGCCATATTGTTCTCCTTTCCTCGTGATAGCTCCGCAGTGGAAATGGATTCCGTCAAAGATAACCCAGAGCGGCCCTGCTCATCATCATTGCTGCAGCCCAGGCTTTGGCTGTGGCATCTCTGTCCCTAGCTTTCATTGCTGATGTAGCTCTCCACCCTCTCCAACTTGTGGCATTTACAACACAAACCGCTACATATCAGCTCCAGAGGACCGGAGCTCTGGCCAAGCTGAACCTCAGCTACAAGGGCCTTTCTGCATGCGTGCGTGATGTGTATGTGTGGGTGTGAGTGCATGTGTGTACGTGGTGAGTATTGCATGCTGTGCATGGGTGTGAGTGCATGGGTGCATGTGTGTGAGCGTCCTTGTGTTCATGATGTGCATATGTACATGATGGGCATGTGTGCAGGTGTATGTGTGTGGTGTGTGCGCGTGTGCATGTGCATGATCTGTGTGCATATGTGGATGATCTATATGTGCACATGCATATGTGCAAACGCATGTGTGTGCACATGTGTGTATATGGTGTGTATGGAGGAAAGAACGAGGAGTGAGAGAAACAGGGAGAAGAGGGTGAGAACCTTCGAGGTGAAGGACATACAGCCCACATTTAAGCACGATGTGATTAATGATCTGCACTAATTTGGATAGCAGGCATGTTAAAGGTCACTGCCAATTGTTGCTGGTTGCAGCATGAGTGCCAAAGTGCAATGTATTCTTAACAAAGCTAAGTCTGATTCACAGAAGAAAGTATTGGAGTGCACACAATGCATCGCTATACAAATAACAGTGCACAAATAAAAGTATCCCACAACTCAACTAATTACACAGATATAAATGTCATATATAAATATGTATATAATTGCATATATATGTAAGACAAAGAAGTTAACATTTGCATACTTAAATTTTCACTAGTATTTTTGTAATGTATTGGGATGGATTTGATCGATGGTAAGGTCTGCATTCTTTTCTGCGTTCTTGGGTCTATTTAAAACTACAGTATCGCACTAATAATTTCCATGTGTTGAAAATTGACAAGTTATATCAAGGAACGGGATGGTGAGCAAACTTCCAAACTCCTTCACATAAAATTGTGATTTTCATGACAATCCTCCCTTCTCTGGCCTGTTCAGGGTCCTTTCTAAGTCACCCACATGTGAATTCATTCAGGGTTATGCCTGTTCTACAATAACATTGTGCTTTTAAAATATTTCGTTTCTCCACGTTTCTCTGCAATGCATGCAAATCTGAGACTTAATTTGGCAGATGGGCAAACCTAGTGTAGCAAACCTAGAAAATAGCCGCCTGGAGGCCAGTCTTTTCGTGACTTGTAAGAACTCCCTTCATGGTGGTTAAAATATGTTTACCTTGTTTGTACACAAAGCCACTGGTCATTGTTCATTTGTTGATGCACTATTAGTAGAGCTTTTTTTCTGCTGGTTTATTCCAAAAAAAAAAAAAAGGCATAAAAATAAAATATTTAATAAGAGTTCCCATACTATCCCTATAACCATATTTAAAAAAAAAAAAAAAAAACCCATTGCCATCAAGTCGATTCCAACTTATAGTGACCCTATAGGACAGAGTAGAACTGCCCCATAGGTCTTCCAAGGAGCAGCTGGTGGATTCAAATCCTTTTGGTTAGCAGCCTGAGCTATAACCGTGTTTAGTACTACCAAAATTTCAACTGTTTAATATTTTCATACATTTAATGTAACCACTATAGGGTCGCTATGAGTCGAAATCGACTCAGCATCAGTGGGTTTGGTTTGGTTTGGTTTGGTTTGGTTTTTTAATGGCTAAGGATGCCATTTGTGCACATAATATAAATACATGAAATCCTCCAGGAACATTTCTCCAATACTGAATTCTTTAGGTAGATTTACAATATTCGGGTGGAGAAAAGTCAATGATATCAATGACTGAATGAATACCTATGTGGTTATTTATAAATTTTATGCTCGCAACAATTCTGATGAGTGAAGTAGTTGGAGAAGGGAACACTTCTTTTCCTTTGCTATTATCTAAAGAGTTATTCACTCAGGATTTGAGGCCCCCGCTCTCTGGAGCTAAGGAGAACGGCAATTTAATGAAAGTGTGCAATGGCTTGTCTGTATAACTTAGGTTACCCGCATGATTGGTGGAAGTTTAGATAAGAAACACTCTTGAGACGCTCCATTAAAGGATAGCTAAGAATCAAAAACAAATAAAAAGAATCCCCAAAAAAAGGCCCTGTCTGTGAAAGCTGGAAGTGAAACTTTCTACACTATAATATGAAATGCAAGACAAACTGAAAAATATCTGTTAAATATGCATGCACAGAAATTTAAGGGCTATGACTAGATAGTTCAGTGTACTATTTATTAGTGAATACTTAATGTTAATTTTATCTCGGTATGACTTTATTAGGAATTTCTAAACTACATCTGAGAAAGGAGAATTATGCACCTAAGTCACTGGGTCATCTTTGGGTCACTGAACTAACTGAAATTTACAGCCTTCGGGGTAGATTACAGATAAATTCACTTTAAATTGTCAACAGGTATTCCTAGGTAAAGACTCTTTTAGGAGGAGTTCAGCTTACTGACTGCCTTGCTATTGTTTGGAGTAAGTAACCATTTCATGTATAAATGGAAATTGGCTATTTATTTAATCACAGATGGTCCCAAAAATATTACTGCAATCCTAACTTGCTGTTCTTTCCTAAAGCCTTTCCTTTTCACAGAATTTGAAAACTCCAAGAATACACTGTAGTATGTAGAATATGGAGGGATAGGAAGACAATAGTCAGCAGGGGAGTACCTGTGCGGAATTAACATATAGTAATCCCCTATGGATGGAAACCCTGTTGGCCTAGTGACTAAGTGCTGTAGCTGCTAACCAAAAGGTTGGCAGTTCAAGTCCACCAGCTTCTCCTTGGAAACCCTGTGGGGCAGTTCTATCCTGTTCTATAGGGTCGCTATAAGTCAGAATTGACTCGATGGCAACGGGTTTGGTTTTTTTCTTTTAATCCTCTGTGGAAGTGTTTGGCTGCTAACCAAAAGGTCGGCAGTTCAAATCCACCAGCCGCTTCTTGGAAACCCTGTGGGGCAGTACTACTCTGTCCTATAGGATCGCTATGAGTTGGAATCAACTTGATGGCAATGGGTTTGGTTTAGTTTTGGTAATCCCCTGTGGGAGCCCTGGTGTTGCAGTGGTTAAGAGCTTGGCTGCTTACCAAAAGGTCAGCAATGCGAATCCACCAGCCACTCCTTGGAAACCCTGTGGGGCAGTTCTACTCGGTCATATCGGGTTGCTATGAGTCAGAATCAACTCAATGGCAATGGTTTCTTTGTTTGTTTGTTTAATCCCCTGTGTGGTGGCACTACTAAATTGTGATTGTATATTTTTTTCCATTTCTTTTATTTATTTTAATTTTCTTTTAATTTTTGGTGAAAATATACACAACAAAACGTACACTCTTTCAACAATTTTTACACGTACAGTTCATTGACAATGGTGACACACTTCACATTGTGTCGCCATTCTCCCTATCTCTGCCCATATTGTTTCACCACCATTCACTTAGACTCTTTGTCCCTTAAAGTTCCTGGTCTTTGTTTGAGGGTCCCTGTTGTCCATCTACTTGATATATTTACATAGCGCTCTCCACGAAATGGTTGCAGACTCCCTGAACCTGAACTTACTGAGTATATTTTTTATCTTGTTTTAGGATACTATTTCAGTTCTGTCTCTTAAATCTTAAGTCTATTGAAGGTGATGAATACTTTAGTAATGAAGTAAGTGATAAGCATTTCTTATAAAACATACACACAATTACTCCTAATGTGACCTCTGCCCAGTCTCCCATGTTTACATGAAGGCTAGTTCCTAATGAGCAGTTTTCTCTGGTACTGTCTTTTGTCTGCAGGGTAATTTAGGGTCAAACTGTGACCGTGCTTTACGCTTAGTCCTTGTTGAGGCCTGTACGTTGTTTTGAAACAATGCTTTTTTAGAAATCTGTTTGTCTCTCAGCCGTATCAGTCTAGAGATGCCTTCAACAGGTAACTCCCCCTGAGTTTTTTGTTGGTTTAACCGTAGCAGAGTGTCACTTCTGATTCAGTGTAGAACATACCCATGTGTGTGATACACACAATGCCTTGCTCATTTCCCCCATGGCAGAAATCCTAAGAACTTTCCCATGGAATCAGAGTTTTTAACAGTCTGTCTGTTTTGTTTTTTTTTTTCCTACTGAGAAAAAATTCCGTGATGACCCATATACTATTCTTATTGCAACATGGATTTCCGTTTACTGATTTCGGTTGTGCGTATTTTGGGGTAGTGACAAAGATGGCACTCACAAATCACAGTGTTGACTCACACAATTCTTGTAGATTCCCAGTTGAGACAAAAAAATATTGTTGCAAACATAATGAGCAGCTAGAGCCGTTGCTGTGGCGTTTTTCTCCATTTGCAGTTTTTGGTTAACTACAGCAGGACTTCACAGCAGGTAGAGGGCCCTCAAATCTGTTCTCAATTTCAACTAAAGTGAAACACTGTCCGCAGCAGCTGGCTCCAGGATAGCTGATTCGGAACTACACAGATGTGGTTCATAATGGTTCTTCGCGAAGCAGAATTCATTTGGAGAAAGACAAATTCAGTAAGGATGCCTGTATTGAAGGTTTTCCCATGTTAGGGAAGGGACGGACCTGTTTTTCTTATTCCCTTTTCTGATAATCCTACAGAATGTTAATTACTTCACAGGTAGATTTTGACCTGTTCGCACCAACATTCTTACAACAGCAAAACCACTGACTTGCTCAGCCCCGAATCTCATTATGCTTCACCATGCATAACTGATTACATGTGCATGGGGAGGCAAGCTTTCCTTGCAGAACTGAAAATAAAATAAGGGAAGCAGCTCTATCTCTGTCACTGTGGGCAGGTTATGCACACTTGTAATGAAACTGAGCAGGGAAGAAATGCTGGAGGTCTTCATGTGGATCTCATGTGACACATCTCACAATGCAGTTTGAAGGAAAGTAGAATTTGGCATTTAGGAGGTTGGGTAGTGTTAGCAACAAAACAGTAAGGAAAGAAGTGGTCAGAATATAGGTGAATAGTTGTCATAACTAAGGAGTCAAGACATCTTGTTGATGAGAAGGGTATATCAAATTTTGCCTTCCTTAAAAAACACGCAGTCCTGAAAAACTTAAACATAGAATTGCCTCCATGACCCAGCAATTCCACGCCTAGGCATATGCCCAAAAGAATTGAAAGCAAGGACTCAAAGAGATACTTGTACACCAATGTTCATTGCAGCACTATTCACAACGGTCAAAAGATGGAAAAACCGAAGGGTCCATCAACAAATGAATGGATACACAAAATACATATAATGTACATACATACAATGGAGTTTTATTCAGCCGTAAAGAGAAATGAAGTCCTGCTACATGCTACCACATGGATGAACCTTGAAAATATTATGTTGAGTGAAAGAAGTCAGACACGAAAGGACAAATATTGTGTGATGCCACTTATATAGACAAATACAGAGAAAGTAGATTAGGGGTTACCAGGGGCTGGGGGGATGGTAGAGTAGGGAGTTTATGCTTCATGGCAACTGAGTTTCTGTTTGGGGTGATGAAAAAGGTTTGGAAATGGGTAGTGGTGATGGTTGCACAACACAGAGAATATAAATAACATCTCTGAATTTTACACTGAAAATGATTAAAATGCTAACTTTTGGTGACACAAACAGTTTGGACTTGACTGCTCATCTGGTTGGCAGTTCCAACCTACCCAGCAGTACCTCAGAAGAAAAGTCCTGGTGATCTGCTCCCATTAAAATTATAGCCAAGAAAACCCTATGGAGCACAGTTCTACTCTGTAACACATGAGGTCACCATGAGTCAGAATTGACTCAATGGCAGCTAACAACAACAATAGTTTACCACAGTAATGAAAAACAGAAACAGAGGTTGTAAATGGAGATGAGAACTTTGCCAAATAAACTGATTAATGGAGTTACTATAATTTCAGTAACAACAACAAATCCTCCTTCCTTAATCCTCAGAATGTTTGTTCTCTTATCTAAATTATCTCTTTAGTTGTCTGTTGGTCTTTGCCTACCTAGTGAGTTTCAGAAGAGATCTGACTAGAAGCCCTACTTTGTTCCCAAACAGGCACCGGGGTGACTGAAACTCCATGGAGAACCTAAGGCGGAATTTGAGTTAAATACTCACTGGTTAGTATTTCCAAAGCTTACTTATGCTTATAGCCAGATTACGCACATTTATGGCTTACAATCAGACTACTTCCTTAAAAAATGGAGATAGCTTCTAATGTTAAAGCATATTTTAAAAACACCAGAAAATTAAAACCAATAAAAAAGAGTAGAGGAGTTGACATATCAGGCACCTGAGATGGGTTAATTAATGTAACCAAACTCGAAAGGTAACCCCAAGCCTCCTGGCTCCAAGGAGGAACCTCTGGCTAATAGAGTGTATCTTTCCAGGGACTGAGTCAAGACACATGCTTGTCAGCCAGCCAAGGCACAACAATTGCCCTCTCTTCGCCTAGAGCAACAGAGAAAGAAGGAGAGTCAGGAACAGGAGGAGGAAATGGAATGAGTGGCTAATTGCCTCCATGAACAACTGCTTCCTTTGCCGGGAGACCAGAAGAGCTGGATGGTGCCTGGCTACCATTATGAACATTTTGATCAAAGATTCTATAGCAGAATCCTGATCAAAAGGGGGGAAATGCAAAACAGAATTTCAAATTGTCATAGACTCCAGACTTTCTGGAAGCTGGATGAATCCCTGAAGCTATTGCCCTGAGATAATCTGTAAACCTTAAACCAAAAGTATCCCCTGAAGTCTTCTTAAAACCAAACAATAGTTTAGCTTAACTAGTAAAAAATGTCTTCCTTCCGTATTATGGAATCAAATTGACAACAGCAGCTTGAAAGATTAGATAGGAAACTCGGGGCAGTGAGTTTATGTTAATGGGAGGGGACAGCTCAGAAAACGAAGGTGAGAATCGTTGCGCAACTTGAAGAATGTAATTGGTGTCACTGAATTGTACAGGTAGAAACTGTTGAGTTGGTGTATGTTCTGCTGTGTATATTCTAGACAACAACAACAAGAAGACATATGATTGTATCTCTAGGGCCTCACTGCGTGGCTTGGACAACCAGCTTGAACAACCGGCCTGAACAGGCATTCCACTGTAGAGTGGACGAAGGTGTGTCCGTGTACGTCAGATAAATGTTAGACCAATGACACTGGACTAAATTTTGGGGCCAAAACAGAACTTTTGCAATGAGACAAATAGTTTGACCTCCAACAAAGTTAATAAGCTGTACGGACTCTCATAGGATTCTCACACTTCCATGTTCTTTTGTTTTTTATTACAACATTGTGGTAAGAGTGATAAATAGAAAATGTGAGGAAATAATATTAGATTGCCAGAACATTTTATGCACTGAAGAACTTCTTAAAATATTTTCTAAATTCATAGGCAGTCATCATCCAAATCATATAATTACAAAAGCTTAACCGAGTTTTTCAATCCTAATTCTTCATCTGTGACTTCAGTCATTCATTGCACATCTACTGTGTATTATTTCAAGCCAGACACTAGATTAAGTGCTCATTAAAAAGGTAATATTATTACATGCTCTGTTGTTGTTGTTAGTGGTCGTCAAGTCAGTTCCAACTCATGGTGACCTTATGTACAACAGAACGGACCTAGATGTTGCCTGGTCCATGGTCACTGGTATATTTGTGTCCATTGTTGTGGCTATCGTGTAAATCCATTTCATTGAGGATTTCCTCATTTTCACTGACCCTCTACTTTACAAACCATGATGTCCTTTTCTACAACTGGTCTTTCCTGATAATGTGTCCAAAGTAAGTGAGGCAGAGTCTCACCATCCTCCCTTCTAAGGAGCATCCTGGTTGTATTTCTCGAAAAGAGCTTTCATTATATGTTATGTAATCCTCACAATAATCCCATGTATACGTGCCACCATGATCCCCATTTTCAAATGCTGACGGAGTGATCAGAGGTCATAACCCTACCGTAGCCCACGGAGCGGGCCAGTGGCAGGGATGGGGGTTTGGAGCTGGCCACGTGACTGTAGGACCACAGCTTTAACGCTTTCTGCCCCTTGCCTTGAGCTATACCTGGCATCACCGCCTTGGCTGTTTTAAAGATAATTTCATACTTAGTTTCTTAGTGCTGCTAAAACAGAAATACCACCAGTGGGTTGCTTCAACAAAGAGAAATTTATTGTCTTACAGTTTAGGTGGCTAGAAGTCCAAATTCAGGACAACAGGTCTAGGGGAAGGCTTTCTTTCTCTCTCTCTGCTCTGGGGGAAGGTATTTGTTCCTTGGTTTCTTGGAGATCTCATGTGGCTTGGCATCTATCTTCCCCCATCTCTGCTTCCTTCTTGGTACCTAAACTGCTCTTTCATATCTCAAAAGTGATTGGCTTAAAACACACCCCACACTGATATGGCCTCATTAACATAACAAAGAAAACCTTATTCCCAAATGGGATTACATCCACAGGTATAAACCCATGGCCGTGGAGTCGACTCTGACTCATAGCGACCCTATATAGGACAGAGTAGAATTGCCCCATAGAGTTTCCAAGGAGCGGCTGGTGGATTTGAACTGCTGACTTTTTGGTTAGCAGCCAGGCTCTTAACCACTGGGCATCCAGGGCTCCTCCACAGGTATAGGGGTTAGGATTTACAACACTTACTCTTTGGGGACACATTTTAATCCATAACACCAGGACAAAACCCAAATCTGTATTTTCTCATAATGATAGTTTTAGGAACTTGTCACAAACCCTGGTTTCCAGTTCTTGTTCTGTTTGAGTTGTTTGTACTTAGGTATGTTACCCTTATCGTTTACCACCTAGTATTGTTAGTCTTCCGTGGACATAATGCATGTTCCATATTCATGCATGAACACCTACTACCAGATTGAGAGAGAATTTCTATGAAAACTCTTTTCACTTAGTTTCTCAAAGGATTTGAAGTAGCTTTTTAAAATATAGACGATACATTGAATAGACATTTCCCCAAGGAAGATACACAAATGGCTAATAAGCACATGGGAAGATGCTCAACATTATTAGTTATTAGGGAAACGCAAACAAAAGCACAATGAGATACCACTTCACACCCACTGTTGTTGTTGATGAGTGCCAGCGAATAAATTCTGGCTCACAGTGACCCTGTAGGACAGAGTAGAACTGCTCCCATAGGATTTCCAAGGCTGTAATCTTTACGAAAGCAGACTGCCACATCTTTCTCCTCCAAAGCAGCCAGTGGGTTCGAACCACGGACTTTTTGGAGAGCTGCTGAGCACTTAATCACTGCACCACCAGGGCTGCTGTCACACCCTGGATGTTATCAGAAAGACAGAAAATAACAAGCATTGTTGAGGATGTGGAGAAATTGGAACTCTCTTCCATTGCTGGTGGGAATGCAAAATGATACAGCTGCTGTGGAAAACAGTATGGTGGTTCCTCAAAAAGTCAAACATAGAATACCATATGACCCAGCAATTCCACTCCTAGATATACACCCCCAAAGACTTGAAAGCAGGAACTCAGATACTTGTCCACCAATGATGATAGCAGCATTATTCACAATAGCCAGAAGGAGGAAACAATCCAAGTGTACATCAACAGATTAATGGATAAACAAAATGTGGTACATAAATACAATGGAGTATTATTCAGCCATAAAGAGAAATGAGGTTCTGATACCATGCAACCACATTAATGAACCTTGAGAACATTAAGCTGAGTGAAATAAGTCAGACACAAAAGGACAAATATTGTACGATCCCACTTATATGAGATGTCTAGAATCTGCAAATGCATAGAGACAGGAAATAATTAGAGGTTACCAGGGACTGGGGGTGGTGGAAAGGGGAAGTCATTACTTAAGGGGGACTGAGTTTCTGTTTGAGGTGATGAAAAAATTTTGGAAATGGATAGTGGTGATGGTTGCACAACATGGGGACTGTAATTAATGTCACCGAATTGTAAAATGGTTGAAATGGCAAATATTTTGTCATAAATATTTCACCACAATAAATTTAAATACATATATATAAAAGATACAAAAGGACAGCATAAGGAGGGGAAGGAATTAGGTCGGGAAAATAATGAAATCAGGGTTAAGATGAGCTCATAGGCATGCACGTCTAAGGATCCTCTGTATTTCGTGGCAGAAATTTGGCTCTGAGCTTCCTAGAATCCAAAGCAAAGAGGGAAGCACTCTTCTTCTCATAATTCACACTACCTGTAGAATGAGAACAAATGAGTTTTTTCCATAGAAAAACAGTATGTCCTGATGGGCATTGAAATGAAATTTCTCCTACAATTTTTCAAAAAGAAGAGAGCGTAGAATGCAATCAGTTATATTCCAAACAATATTTTTACCAAACAAAAATATTTCTGATTGTGTCACTCAATATAGTTTGAAGGCAAAAGTATCAACTCACAATTTAGTAAAAACTCATGCTAATTATCTTATCCAGAAAATGGGAATCAAACTTAAAAATAACTTAAAAGTTGCATTAATTGTACATTACCCAACCCATTGCTGTTGAGTCGATTTCAACTCATAGCAACCCTATAGGACAGAGTAGAACTGCCCAGTAGGGTTTCCATGGCTGCAAATCTTTACTGAAGCAGACTGCCACATCTTTCTCCTGAAGAACAGCTGGTGGGTTCAAACTTCCGCTCTTCAGTTAGCAGCCAAGCTCTTAACCAGGGCTTCTTAATTGTACATTAATATGGACAAATGGAAGTTCTTGTTTTAATAGTGCAGGTCCCCCCAGCCATGAAGTTGCTAATGTAATTAATATTATAAAGTTATACATTAATTTATTATGTTGGTTTTAAAAAGTTTTGCAGTAGGAATCATTTCCAGACCCATTTCCCCCACTGATTTTTAAATTTTCTCTGTTGATGTAGAATGTGATTGAAATGTTCATGCCCAGCCAAATCTTGAATTCACACCCTAAGTCACAGATATTTAAAAACAGTTTCTATTCAAGACCCAAATTGGATGTCCCCAACTTGACCAGGAGACTTCGAGGGTGCCTCGCAGTTCTCCCTTCTCACTGTCTCCAACCAGCACAGTTGCCATCGAGTCAACTCCAACTCATGGTGACCCCGTGTGTGTCAGAGTACAGCTGTCCTCCATAAGGATTTCAGTGGCTGATTTTTGAAAGTAGATCATCAGGCCTTTCTTCTGAGGCATCTCTGGGTGGACTCAAACTCCCAACCTTTTGGTTAGCAGCCAAGTATGTTAACCTTCAGCACCACCCAGCACCACTCCTCTCCAAAGCTGACCCAACTCCATGGGGAAGGGCGCAGGCCCTGTGGGCAGCTCTTTGATGGCAGCAGACTGACCTGAACTGCAGAGTTGTTGCAGAATTTGCCAGCACTTGGCTTTTCCCGTTAAACTTCAAAGCTAATAAACCCGAGTCCCTTGCACCAAGTGAGGCGCCAGGGCGCCCAGACATTCCTGCAGGCTCAGGTTTGCAGAGCGTCCGTGGGTAGACACAAAGGCATTTTCGTACTATGCAGTGTGTGCAGCCCAGGCCTTCTCTTCTGCTGCTTTACTTCCTACAGCGTAAACCTTTTGCCTTCTAGAAAGCCTTTACGTAAAATAAATACAGAAAAGATGTTTTTCACTGGGAGTTACAATACGTTACAATCATCCACTAAGTACAAAACTCTGTTCAAACAAAGTCCTTGGACAGATTGACAAATTGACAAAAGCAAAGAAATCCCAGGAGGAGGGGCTGCCTGCTGCCTCCCAGGGCCTCCCTGTTGTGCCAACAGAGAGCGCTGCGGGGTACTTGTGGGGGTTGTGTGTTTGCCTTCCACTCTGCTTATGAGTGAAAGCACCTCAGCAAATTCAAGGTATTGGTAAAAGTGAAAGGGAATCCTCAGACAGCAGTAATTTTCAATGTCCTTCTTTTCCAAAAACAAGCTAGCTCATGCTTGCAGTGTGGGAGACCAGCATTCCACTTTTCAGCTCCTCCCCCACGCCCCATTTTTATAAAATTACATTTGAGTTTTTTTCACATAAAGGGAAGAGGGAAGCAACTTTTAGGCAAATTGAATAACAAAACCCTTCAATTCCAGTTCTTGTATCCTTTGGGAAGTCTTATTTTATAACATGATTTTACTAATATTCCTAATCATAAAGAGCATTTTTTGGAAACAATACAAAAAAGTATAATTTTAAAAAGCCACATTTTAAAGTATTTCATAAATAACTGTTATACTGGTTCTATCTTTTCAATGCCAGGGAAGTCCACCTTAGTCTTGAACCAGGACATGTACCCCATTATAGAAAATGTTGATGAAACTTACTTTCAATTACCTAAGACACAAAAGGCACAGTTTCAAAGCTAAACTCTGCTCTGTAAGAACATCTAAAGGTATGATTTCCATTTTATCACGTTGTACTCTGCCCCCATTACACTTTGTTGTATACTGTTGCTTTGCCCTCTCTTGCTGTGCAAAATTGCAGGGAAGTAAATGGGGCAAATATTCTATTCATTTCCGTACCGCTCCACTCTTGATTAACTGAACAG
>NW_004444119.1:772139-773895 GCF_000243295.1 Trichechus manatus latirostris | reverse complement strand
AGAAACTAATTTGCGCTGTAAACTTTGCACCGTAAAAAAATAAGTAAAATTCATAGCAGTTATTATTTTTCCTATGTGACACAGTCAGTTGGATCCAGAATATTTCTGAATTCATACACTGTTTTTAAGAATTAAGTGTCTCAAAATACAGTTCTTAAAGCCCACTGCTCCATTTCCTTTCAGAAGAAGTTTTCTCTCTGGTCCCATGGGTTTTACACCACTGTATTATGAAACTTTAAGACAGAACAGTATCATTGATTTACCCTGTATAATTTCTAAATTCCCTGGTATAATGGACATAGAGAAATTTTAATAAGAATGATTATTCTTTCTCCAATGAAGATTTTCTTATAAAATGTAATAGTAGGTGATAAACTGAAAATTTGTGAAACTTCCTGGGTAGGCTCAGTTTCATCAACCAATGTCAATTGCATGTATGATTACAACCTTAACAGCTTTCCAATAATGAACTATGTTGTTGCTGGAGTCCCTGGGTGATGCAAATGGTTAAGCACTCAACTACTAACCAAAAGGTGCACCTTGGAAGAAACGCCTGGGGATCTGCTTCTGAAAGGTCACAGCCTTGAACACCTTATCAGCAGTTCTACACTGCATACACACGGGGTCGCTGTGAGTAAGACGCGACTGCAACTGATTTGGCTTTTGGTTTTGTTTTGTTTTTTTTTTTTGTTGCCGTTAATTGCCGTCGAGTTGGCTCTGACGCATGGCGACAATATGTACAATAGAAGGCCGGGTCCTGTGCCATCTTCATGATCGTTGGTATGTTGAGTCCATGGTTGCGACTATTGCGTCAATCCATCTCATTGAGAGCCTCCACTTTACCAATCATGATGTCCTAAATCTTATTAAACAATATTTAAAGGGCTAAGGGAGCACTGGAGCCCTGGTGGTGCAGTGGTTGAGAGCTAGGGCGAGCTGTGGCTGCTAACCAAAAGGTCGGCAGTTGGAATCCACCAGCTGCTCCTTGGAAACCCTAGGGGGCAGTTCTACTCTGTCCTATAGGGTTGCTATGAGTCGGAATCGACTTGATGGCAACGGGTTTGGTTTTGGTTTTGGAAGGGAGCACAAGGAACATCCAACTGTGAGTTTGTATAACGTTAGTTAAACCAAACGAAAGTCACACAGACAAGAGTGTTAATTTTGTTGTCATGGCCCTTAATGTTATCACAATGATAATAATATACAGCGAAACCTGTGAGAGGTGGAATTCCACAGGACTTCCTTATTTTTCTGGGTCAAACAAGTTTCTCACCTTTGACAGCGTATAATCTTGCCACTTTTCTATTGTTCTCTATTAAAACCAAACCAAGCCCACTGCAGTCCAGTCGATTCTGACTCATAGCAACCGTATAAGACAGAGCAGAACTGCTCCCTAGGGTTTCCAAGGAACAACAGGTGGATTCGAACTGCTGACCTTTTGGCTAGCAACCAAATGCTTAACCACTGCACCACCAGGGCCCCGATTGTTCTCTATTAGTGGAAAATTTTGAGCTTTTCTTCTCTGACCGGTTTCTGCCTTACACAAGTTCCGGATTTTGCAGGTTTTACTGTATTAAACGCAAAGATGACTGGAGACAGGGTCCTGTGTGCATTCAACTCATCTTTGTTGAGTTCATGCTCCTGGTGAGGCCATATGCTAGGCTCCGAGTCCTCAACAAGTAGAGGGACCCTGCCCTGACAAAAGGGAGCTTCCCAGGTTTCCAAGTAGATACCACACTCTCCTGGGAGACTTCCT
>NW_004444119.1:769453-771445 GCF_000243295.1 Trichechus manatus latirostris | reverse complement strand
AGTGGTTAAGAGTTTGGCTGCTAACGAAAAGGTTGGCAGTTTGAATCCACCAGATGCTCCCTGGAAACCCTATGGGCAGTTCTGCTCTGTCCTATAGGGTCTCTATGAGTCGGAATCAACTCAACGGCAACTGGTTTTTTTTTTTTCTTTTTCTTTTTTTTTAGGGGCTAGAGAGAGGGAGAAATGAGGAGTTACTGCTTAAGGGGTTCTGAGTTTCTGTTTGGGTGATGAAAAAGTTTTGGAACTACATGGTGGTGATGGTTGTACAACATGGTGAATGTAATTAATGTCACTGACTAGTGCAAGAGACTCAGGAAAAGTGCAAATTTGTGAACTGGAAAAGAGAGAGCTAACAGCCATTTGTTTTTTTAGAAACTGAATGATCTCCCTATATGCATATAGAATAACTGACTGAAGAAATCTTATGTTTTAATTTTTAAAAAAAGAGAGAGAGAGAGAGGGAGGTAAGGAATTCTCCTAGAATGAAGTGCACGTTGACAAACTGACAGAAGAAGAGATAAGGAAGATAGAGGTTGACCTTCCTACATTCACCTACTTGGAGCAACAGAGATAATGTGAGGATCAGAGGGGTATTCAATGAAATAACAGAAGAAATTGTTACTGAACTGGAAGAAGATTTGATTCCTTACTGAGGGAAAAGGATGACCTCTCAGGAAAGCTCTCATTTAGATACAACTTTGTGAGATTCCAGAACACCAAGAATAAAGAAATTATGTTACAAAGGAAGGAAAATGATGTTAGTATCAGAATTCTCATCACCACATAGGATGATGTAAGTAGAGAGACGAGCAATGCATCAAAATTTTGGGAGACTGTGGTTATGAACTATGTTCTTTTGAGAGTGCAAAAGAAAGGTATTTTCATGCATGCAAAGTCTTCAAAAGTTTCTTATTCATGAACCAAATATGAAAAAATTGCTAAAGTAAATACCCAAACCAAAAACCCATTGTCATTGTGTCGATTCCAACTCATAGCGACCCTGTAGGACAGAGTAGAACTGCCTCAAAGGGTTTCCGAAGAGCGCCTGGTAGATTCGAACTGCCAACCTCTTGGTTAGCAGCTGATCTCTTAACCACTACGCACCAGGGTTTCCAAAGTAAATATAAACAAAAAATAAATTAAAAAGAAATAAAAGGGATTGAAGAAGCAGGGATGAACAAAGAAACCAGGAAAATGTATTGTTACATGTAAATGAGTGTTGATTGTAAATAATAATAAACTAACGTAATAATCTCCCAAACTCTCAAGACCAAAGGAGATAGGGAAAAGCATGGTAAGTTTTTTTTTGATTGGGTGGACAAAACAGAAGTTTATTAATTACTGGACATTGGTAGACAAGTTCAAATGGAAAAAGGAAAATTTGTTTAAAACTAACAAAGACTTGGAAAGAGCATGGTAAATAGAAAATATGCACTTCAGAATGAGCTTCAACATGTTAGTAATCAAAATAAGTAAGAACTGAAACCCTCAAATTGGGTATAAAATCTAGTTATATGCTATTCGCAAGAGACAACCATAAGACAAGATATGAAGGTTAAATGTAAAAGGATGGAATACCAGGCAAATATTAATAAAAATAAATTAAATGTAATAGTATAAAAGTAGGCAAAATAGAATTCAAGATGAAAAGAAATAGTGATAACAGTTACAAAAGATTAAACTTATGGACATTTATGTATATATGTAACACTATAGCTTCAAAATACATAAAGCAAGCACTAGTAAATATCAAGAAAAAATGGACAAATTACCCATTATAGGACACTTAGCACACCTGTTATAGACATCACAGATTAAGTAGGTAAAATAGAAGTGAATAACACATGAATACATTTGATCTAGTGAAATATGGAACAGGAAGAGAGAATATACTCTCCTTGCAAACACACCTGAAAAAGTCATTTAAAAAATAAAAACCACAAAGGAAAGATCAATAAATCTCAAAGTACATAAATCATAAAGGCATTATTC
>NW_004444119.1:766712-768729 GCF_000243295.1 Trichechus manatus latirostris | reverse complement strand
GTATCTTTGGCTATGTATATTTTCACCAAAAAAAGAAAAGGAAGGTCCTCCAAGGTTGAGAAGGGAGAGTGTTGACATGTCATGGGGTTGTTAACCAATGTCATAAAACAAGTGTACTGATTGTTTAATGAGAAGCTGTTCCGTAAACCCTCACCTAAAGTACAATTAAAAAAAAAATTTTTTTTAAAAGCCCAAAGAAAATATCATTAAGAATCACATATAAGTAAATGAAACAGATAAAAACAATAATTAATAATTGAACAATAAAACTAAAATCTATTTATTTAAAAATCAAATAATCAGATAACATTTACCAAGTCTAATCAAGAAAAAACACATAATGAACTGTTAGGAATGAATAATATGAAAATTTTTAAATAAATTATAAAAGAATAATGTGTTTATACCATAAGTTTAAAATCCAAAAGAAATAAAATTGTCTAAAATTTTTAAAGAATATAAGTTACCAAAATTGATATTAAGAAGAAGTAGCAACCTTGAAAAGACAAATAATTACAGGAAATATTGAAAATACAGTTAAAGCTTTTATTTTAAAACAGATCAGATTAAATGCGTTTATGAAATTGGGACATTACATTTCTTTTAAATTTTTAATTACTAACATAATACATGATCATGTTAAATCAAATATACCTAAGTATATACAATAAAAAGAGAGTGCCTTCCCACATCCTCCTTTATCCTAATCCCAATGCCTGGGAGTAATCCCTATTAACTATAGACCTTTTACTATGAACATTCAAATCTACGTATATATTTAAAATATACAAAAAATGATCTCCTAACACGTTGTTCTGCAGCTTACTTTTTTACTTCAGCTTCATATCAAGACATCATTCTATGTTAAAAAATATGATGGATGTGTAGAGTCCAATTGTATGGATATACCATAACATATTGTAGAATATTTAGGTTCAGTTTTCTCTTGATTCAAAGAAATATGTATCTATGGAAAATATTTTAACAACCTGGAAAAATATCTTCCATACTGTGTAAGAAAATCTTTAAATTAAGCAGGAGAAGAAAGTTACCTGTGTAGGGTTCCACCAGCACAGAGGAAATTATCAGTCCCAGTGTGATTGAAATAGACGTGGAAACTGGGGTTTGAAGTATACACTTTCCAGGTTCAGGTTAGCCTCACCATTAAAAAGATAAGAAGAAGATCAAACAAAAAAATGAACAAATTTTTTTCTGTACAAAGAATTGCTAATTATGTTGATCCTTAGGGTCAGGGCAAACCCATACTTTATGTTGAGAAGAGTTAGGCACGTTTTCTCACACAAGCATCCACTGTGATACTTGAAGTTCAACTTTAGTCCTTCTATGTTCCAATTTCTCCCCAGTAATCCGCTGAAGTGAAAATACTTACTGAACCCTTCAGCCAAGGATTAGACAGGCCCATAAAACAAACAATAACACACATAGCTCAACCATGTATATGAGACTAAATGGGCACAACAGCCCAGAGGCAAGGACAAGAAGGCAGGAGGGGACAGGAAAGCTGGACAAATAGAAATGAGGAACTCAAGGTCGAGAAGGGGACAGTGTTGATATGTCGTGTAGTTGGCAACCAATGTCACAAAACAATACGTGTAATGAGAAACTAACTTGCTCTGTAAACCGTCATCTAAAGCACAATAAAAAATAATGTTAATAAAAAAAATACTGAGTGTCAATCCAAGTCTTGATCAGTCATTATTGCTTTATGGGGCCACATAGACAGAACTGAAAAGAATGGGACACAGTTTTCTGGAAGAACACAGTGTGGGAAGGAAAGATATGAAAAATTGGAAAGTCAGAATGAAGTAAAGATTTGACCAACTTAAATTACATGAATTTGGTAAATTTGCCTCTGCTGGGTTGGGAATAGCACAGTCGTGGCTTCTAGAAAAGCTAAGATTGAGCTATAAGAAACTGATTAACTCAGTAGAAGGTTGTTGACATTGCTTTTTCACAATATCTCAAATTTCTTACTTGTACTTGTTGCCATCGAGTT
>NW_004444119.1:765156-766116 GCF_000243295.1 Trichechus manatus latirostris | reverse complement strand
AAAATTAAAAATTTTGTGCTTCAAAGAATGCCATCAAGAAAATGAAGAGACAACCCATGGAATGGAAGAAAATACTTGCAAATCATGTATCTGATAAGGGACTTGTGTCTAGAATATATAAAGAACTCTTGCAGCTCGACAATAAAAGACAAATAACCCAATTAAAAAACAGACAAAGGATCCAAACTGGCATTTCTCCAAGAAGATAGACAAACAGCCAATAAGCACAGGAAACGATACTCAACATCATTAGCCATTAGGGAAATGCAAATAAAACCTCAGATATACACTTCACACCCACTAGGATGGCTATAATCAAAAAGACAGATAATAAGTGTTGCTGAGGATGCGGAGAAATTGGAGCATTCCTATACTACTGGTGAAAATGGAAAATGATGCAGCCACTTTGGAAAACAGTTTGGCAGTTTTTGTACAAAGTTAACATAGAGTTACCTTATGATCCAGCAATTCCACTCCTAAGAATCCCACTTCACCCAAAAGAAACAAAAACATACGTCACAAACAACTCATACTATTCATAATATTCATATTATTCATAATAGTCAAAAAACAGAAACAACCCAATATACATCAACTGATTAAACAAAATGTGGTCCACCCATACAATGGAATATTATTCAGTCATAAAAAGGAATGAAGTTCTGATACATGCTACAACATGGATGAACATTGAAAACATTATGCTAAGTGAAAGATGCTAGAGACAAAAAACCACATACTGTATGATTCCATTTATTTGAAATGTCCAGAATAGGCAAATCCACAGAGACAGAAAGTAGGTTAGTGGCTGCCTAGGGCTAGCAGCTTGGGAGGGAAATGGGCAGTGATTGTTAACAGGCATGGGATTTCTTCTGGGTGGTGAAATGTCCTGAATTGGTTGCACATATCTGTGAATATACTGTTGCTGCTGTCGTTAGCTGCTGTTGAGTCAGTTCCAAC
>NW_004444119.1:737927-764103 GCF_000243295.1 Trichechus manatus latirostris | reverse complement strand
TGGACAATCATATGGTCTACTATGTTGGAAATGACAAATTGAAGAGGAACGACATCACATTTATCATCAAAAAGAACATTTCAAGATCTATCCTGAAGTATAACTCTGTCAGTGATAGGATAATATCCATAGGCCTACATGGAAGACCAGTTAATCAACTATTATTCAAATTTACGCACAAACCGCTAATGCTGAAGATGAAGAAATTGAAGATTTTTATCAACTTCTGTAGTCTGAAATTGATGAACCATGTAATCAAGGTGCATTGATAATTACTGATGATTGGAATTCAAAAACTGGAAACAAAGAAGAAGGATAGGTAGTTGGAAAATATGGCCTTGGTGGTAGAAATGATGCTGGAGATCGCACGATAAAATTTTGCAAGACCGATGACCTATTCCTTGGAAATACCTTTTTCACCAACATAAATGATGACTATAAACACGGATCTGCCGGATGGAATACACAGGAATCAAATCAACTACATCTGTGGAAAGAGACAATGGAGAAGCTCAATATCATCAGTCAGAACGAGGCCAGGGGCCGACTGTGGAACAGTCCATCAATTGCTCGTATACAAGTTCAAGTTGAAGCTGAAGAAAATTAGAACAAGTCGGCGAGAGCCAAAATACAACCTTGTGTATATCCCATCTGAATTTAGAGACCATTTCAAGAACAGATTTGACACACTGAACACTAATGACTGAAGACCAGATGGATTGTGGCATGACATCAAGGACATCATACATGAAGAATGCAAATGGTTATGAAAAAGACAAGAAAGAAAGAAAAGACGAAAATGGATGTCAGAAGACACTCTGAAACTTGCTCTTAAACATAGAGTAGCTAAAGCGAATGAAAGAAGTGATGAAGTAAAAGAGCTGAAGAGAAGATGTCAAAGGGTGGCTCAAGATGACAAAGTAAAGTATTCTAATGAAACATGCAAAGACCTGGAGTTAGAAAACCAAAAGGAAAGAAAATGTTAGCCATTTCTCAAGCTGAAAGAACTGAAGAAAAAATTAAAGCAATATTGAAGGATTGTATGGGCGAAATGTTAAATGACACGGGAAGCATCAAAATAAGATAGAAGGAATACACAGAGTCACTGTACCAAAAAGAATTGGTCAACGTTCAGCCATTTCAGGAGGTAGCAGATGATCAAAAACCAATGGTACTGAAGGAAGAAGTCCAAGCTGCACTGAAGTCATTGGTGAAAAAGAAAGCTCCAATAACTGATGGAATACCAATTGAGATGTTTCCACAAACGAATGCAGAGCTGGAGGTACTCACTCGTCTATGCCAAGAAATTTGGAAGACAGTTACCTGGCCAACCAACTGGGAGAGATCCATATTTGTGCCCATTCCAAAGAAAGGTGATCCAACAGATCCAACAGAATGGGGAAATTATCATATTATCACAAATTATCATTAATATCACACACAAGTAAAATTTTGCTGAGGATCATTGAAAAGCGGTTGCAGCAGTACGTCGACAGGGAACTGCCAGAAACTCAAACAGGGTTCAGAAGATATGGAACGAGGGATAGCATTGCTGATGTCAGATGATCTTGGCTGAGAGCAGAAAATACCAGAAAGATGTTTATCTGTGTTTTATTGACTATGCAAAGGCATTCAACTGTGTGGATCATAACAAATTATGGATAACATTACGAAGAATGGGAACTCCAGAACACTTAATTGTGCTCATGAGGACCCTGTACATAGACCAAGAGGCAGTCGTTCGAACACAACAAGGGGATACTGCTGGTTTAAAATCAGGAAAGGTGTGCATCAGGGTTGTATCCTTTCACCATACTTATTCAATCTGTATGCTGAGCAAATAATCTGAGAAGCTGGACTATATGAAGAAGAACGCAGCATCAGGATTTGAGGAAGACTCATTACCAACCTGCGATATGCAGACAACTCAACCTTGCTTGCTGAAAGCAAAGAGGACTTGAGGTACTTACTGATGAAGATCAAAGACTTCAGCCTTCAGTATGGATTACACCTCACATAAAGAAAACAAAAATCCTCACAACTGGACCAATAAGCAACATCGTGGTAAATGGAGAAAATTTTGACGTTGTCAAGGATTTCATTTTACTTGGATTCATAATCAACGCCCATGGAAGCAGCAGTCAAGAAATCAAAGGACATATTGCATTGGGTAAACCTGCTACAAAAAACCTTTTTAAAGTGTTAAAAAGCAAAGATGTCGCTTTGAGGACTAAGGTGCTCCCGACCCAAGCCATGGTATTTTCAGTCAACTCATATGCATTTGAAAGCTGGACAGTGAATAAGATAGATGGAAGAAGAACTGATGCCTTTGAATTGTAGCATTGGCAAGGAATACTGAATATACCATGAACTGCCAGAAGAACCAACAAATCTATCTTGGAAGATGAACAGCTAGAGTGCTCCTTAGAAGCGAGGATGGCGAGACTTCGTCTCACGTACTTTGGACATGTTATCAGGAAGGACCAGCTCTTGGAGAAGGACATCATGCCTGGTGAAGTAGAAAGTCAGCAAAAAAAAAGGAAGCCCCTCAACAAGATAGATTGACGTGGTGGCTGCAACAATAGGCTTAAACACAACAATGATTGTGAGGACGGCACAAGTGTCGGCAGCGTTTTTTTTTTTTTGTTTTATTATACACGGGGTCGCTATCAGTCAGAACCGACTCCAGGGCACCTAACAACAACAACAACAATCTTTATAGAAATAGACTGCATCTTCTTTCTCCCGTGGAGCGGCTGGTGGGTTCCAACCTCCACCCTTTCAGTTAGCAGCCAAGCACCTAACCACTGCGCCACCAGGGTTCCTTTCAGATTATATCACAAGGTCATTTTTTTCTGAAGTTGGCCCAGCTTCTCCCGCCTTCTGCTCGTTTAGAGACCACTGATCTCACAATTGTGAAGCGTGGGAGCCTGGAACCAAGTGGAAATGGAAGGAACAGCTTCTTGCTCTGACTTTGCCACTTACTAGCTATGTGACCTTTGGCAAGTTACGTTACCTTCTCTGAGCTTTAGATAGCTCACTGGAAAAATTTGAGGCCTGTACCAAATAAATTCTCCCACCCTAGAATTCTGTGATTCAGATTTGAATGGCATATGTGAGTACTAACATAATGATGAAAACAAAATATATTGTATCCACTTATTTTAAAAATTTGTATAACAAAATGTAAATCATAGCTGTTCTATATGATGGGTAATTAGTGTCTTATTTTTACCCTTATATGTTTCTCAATTCTTCCATAACAAGCATATTTAATTTTACACTTGGAAAAGCACTTTTTTAAAGTGGTGTTTGCATAGGTTAAAATGTGATAACTTGATTGAAATACAAGTCTGTTAAATCTATACATACAGATGCAAGATGTTTGCAGTTTTTCAGGGATGTTTGAAGCTATTTGAAACCCCTTGGTGTTTTTAAAGTTGGAATAATTCTATAAAGAATTAACTTTGCTTTGTTTAAATGTGTTCTTGGTTTTCAAATTGAATATAGTCTTGGCACATAGCTTTGATTCTCATAATGTATGTGCCTGTGCTAACTTAATTTACATAGACGCTGAGGGGGAAGGGCCTTCAGTGCATCTTTCCCAATAAAAGGAAAATAGTCAGAAAAATACTTAATTCGATAGTTTCATATGACAAACTCCATTCATTACAATGGGTCTGGGCTAATGACAAGACGAAAGCGAAGGTAAAATAATTTCTAGTATACAGTCAGTAATCTTCCTAAGAGGAAGGTAACACACGGAAAATCTTTTATTTTGGTTTCCAAACCAGGAGCTATGATCTGCCTACGTGAGGCGAGAGCCCTCGGGCTAAATAGGAAAGGTTTTCTTTAACTGAAGTTTTCGTGTGTACATGGGAAATGGCATTTTATTTCTGTGGGCTTGAGAAATGAAACTCGTGTATATTTTAAGTAGTGAATAAAAATACACCGGGGGATGTAAGTATCGTTAAGTCTGGCAAGTCTGATGGTGGATTTGGGGGTATCAAAAGCCCACCCCAGTATGCCCTCAGGTGTTGGCTGATTAGGGTGGGGAAACTGCTGTTGCCGTCCTGGTCCTGCCATCCCCCAGAGTAATGGTGCCCTGAGTGGTTTTCTTCTAGGAGACACACAGCTAGCAGGATGGGGGCGCCAAGGATTAACACTAACCCTTTTGCCGGTTCGTGTGCTCGGTTCTCCGCAATCACCACTCGTCCAAGGGCATCCTCGTGTTTGCTAATTATTTTTGCCACTCGGACGCGTAGGGATGGGATTAAGAAATGAAGAACTGCCTTGTGAAGTCAGGAGCCTGTCTGTTGCCTGGCTGCTTCTTTGTCTTTGTAATTTAAATATCCTGTTGTGTAAGTAGAAAGACAGGAAGTGAGTTATACAAAACCCTACAACAACAGCCGTGTTGAGTTTCAGATAAGCAGATGTGCGCCCTGGTTTGGGAGTTGATATATATTTAGGTTTTTTTTTTTTTTTCCTAGTAAACGCTAAAAAGTACTACATTTTCCTTTGGAAAAACATTTTCAGTATTTCAAAGGAAGCTTTGACAGGCCTGCGTAAATATTCCTCCAGTTAATAACCGCCACTTGGGCCTGTAACTGCGGACTTTAATTATTTAGCCTCATGCTTTATTTGTGTTTCGTTCATAAAACTAGCGTCTCATCTTCCACAGTGAGAGACAGGGGTGGGAAGAACGGCCCCGCGAAGTACACTTGGGCATTGTGCCTGCTCCAGCTCCGCGGCTTTCCATGCAGCTCAGAATCTGTGCTCCAAGAAGCAGCAGAAATCCCTGCATGTCCACCCACCGGCGTCTCCCTTGCAGAGCTGTGCTGGCTGGGCGTTTCCTCCACGGGGTTCCTCCCCACTCGGGCAGAGCTTTGGGGAGAATAGCTTCTTCCTCTTTAAGGGTTAGAATCAGAATCGTTCTCATCTGAATTTTTGGTTTTTTTCCCCCCTTTTTTCCATTTAAATTTACTTGGTTGTATTTTGGTTTGAAAATGTCAGGGGCGGATTAACCAGTAGGCAAGGTACGCCCAGGCTTACAGCAAGCAAGGTATGCAGGGTTTAATTGTTTACTTACTGATCTGTAGTGCACAATTTCACATGGGTTTCGGGGGAAAACAGGTGAAATTGTGCACTACAGATTAGTAAGTAAACCCATGCGTTCCTTGCTTATTGGGTAATCTGTCCCTGGGTCTTAAATGTATACATATCCTAAACGGAGGAATAGAAAAGAATTTTGGTTTCGAGCCCAAGCGTGTTAGTAACACCCACAGGACTTAGCTTCTCAACTCTTGTGTGTGAATAAGATAAACTAGATGAGAGGGAATAAAATAGTGGGCTTTGGCATTGTCAACGTTATTAACTTTATGGATAAGGACATTTAAAAGTGAAACTCTCACTGTATGACATAGTAAAGTAGTCTTTTTAATGGTGCCCAGTGGAACTTTGAAGTCTGCAGTGGGAAGTGGGGAGCGGTTTGAAGGCGAGCTTCAGTGGAGTTTCCAGGAGTTTCCGAGCTAGCTCTGTACAGGAGAATGAAGAATGAGTTCTCGCTGCAGGGAAAGCTGCTCGCCGCCCGCTCCCTCCCCCTTTCTCAGTAAAGAGGTTCCATTTTCTCCTGCTTAAAATGGTCTGTGGCCTCGTTACACAATGTGCTTTATCTTCTGCAGCCAACTCAACATCATAAATACTTGTGCAAATCTGGTCTGAGCTCAACCAAACAACGAACACGTTTTCTTTAAAGTTTCTTTAGGGGGATCTCAAAATTTAAAAGAATTTAAAAGAATATAAAATCACAATTTGGGGCGAAATGTGCTCTATTTTACTATTGTGTTTTTAAGGCTGACAGTTGGCACTGAGTACCCTTAATCCTACTGCATTTTAAAAGTCACTTTAAGACGAGAGAAAGAGGTTCAAATGTGCCATTTCCAAACAAAATCAGCAACCACCTAGTATTCTCGTCACTGTTTTCGGCCTTATTTTCCCTTTACTTTTTTGTTAAGAGTGTATGGAGATTTTTATCTGGAAAACCGTGCACCCATTTATGAACAAATCATTTAAAATCGCTATTTGGCTAAAACTTAAGCTTAATAAGCTTAAGGGCAGCATTGTCCCTTTTTCGGATTTCCAGCGGCCCCCCCTTTCAAGTGGAATTAGCGAATCCCAGCTTTAAAAGCTTAATGAACAGGCACATAATTCTCAGTGGGCAGCCTTGTTAGAAACTACAATTTGGCACAAAGAAACCTTTTTATTTATTTGATCTGTTGATTTCTCAGAATTAGGTAAACTGTTGCGGGTTATACTGATTTATGTTAGAATCACTTGAAAACATTTGGATAGCTAAGCTTTAGGCATTGTAGCGTGGTCTCTGTTTCTAGGTTTTCTCAAACATTGAAAAAAACCGTGGTGGTTTGGCCACTTGAAACCTTATCCTTATTACAGTTAAATAACATGTAACTACAGACATGCTATACACCACCATATTACGTGTATACACATGTGCGTGTATTATATAATACATATATAATATATATACATGTGTATACTGTATATACATATGCATTTATAATTGGATTTTAATCACATTCTTTTCCAGTTATGATTCCACTCTGCTTACACTTTGTCCTAGGATTCATACCCTTAGTCTTAATTTGATAACAAATTTGATTCTTCAGTTATTATTGAATGGTCTTCGGGTTTGATACACAACTATTCTCATGTTCATTCATGGACTTTGTAATGGAACACAGTCGAGTTCATCCCTAGCCCTGCCAGACTCCCTGGGAAACAATAGCTCCTGAAATTTGGAGAGTTAAAATATAGGATTAATGATCAGCTTTTAATGTGCAAATTAAGTATGCGGTGTAAGAGGATTCAGCTTCCCATTTACCCATCTATTTCCCTCAAACTTCACTGTTGAAATAGGAAGTGCAGGTTGAGGCTCCACCTTAGCCAATGTGGCTCACACTAGGGTGAAGCTGTTAACTACAATTTCTGGAGCAAAACAGAAAGTTACGAAGGAGACTACTTGGAAAAGCGGCATTTTTATAGTTCCACCAAAATGCCCCCAAGATTTCAGATAGGTTAATGATTTACTTAAAAAACAGCAAGGCCTGACTCTCAGCCTAAAAAATAAAAAAGCTGACAACAGGCCAAGCCATCTGAACGCTGACTATTGAGTCTGATCCAGCTGAAGTGGGGAGAAGAGGGAAAATCTATGGTTTCCATGTTTTAGTAAGAAAAGATCGTCTTCTCCTTGTTCTGGGTAAAACTGAAAAAGGTGATTTCCCCTGAAAACCACAGCTGTTTCACCGGCGTTCATTGAATGTTTAATAAGATTCCTTGTCAGTAGACCTTAAAGATTATATAATAATTTTTACTCCTGGCAACCTATTAAGAGGCTACTTACATTCACCAAGTTATATGGCTAACACCTATTATGTATTTTTGGGACTGGAAAATGCATTTTAAGCTACGATGTTTTAAAAAGAGCTCTGTGTCTATTTACTCTGCCACAAGAGGGAACATTTATTTTGCAGAAGGATTTGCATCGGAATGAAGAGTTTCACGGCTGACATTTCTCCTACAAAATAAAGTCCCTTTCTTTACAAAAAATTATTTGTCATTTTCAAATAGCCTCCTTCCTCCCCTTTTAGCAGAATTTAGTTTTCTTTGGCCAATTTATTGATCACAATCTACAAGACTGATTCTCAAGGTTTTATTTTCAATTGCTCTATTTTTTTAGGCAAATGTTTATAATGACTTTATTCATGATCTCCAAAGACTAGAAACAACCCAAATGTCGTTCAACTGGTGAATGAATAAACAAACTGTGGCGCACCATACAAGGGAGTACTACTGAGAAATAAGAAAAAGAAAGTGCTGATACAAGCAACAACATAATGAATAATCTGATATTGAATTATGCTAAATGAAGGACGCCATACCCAAAAAGATACACACTTCTTCTGTATGATTCCATTTACATGACATTGTAGTAAAGGCAAAACTATAGGGATAAAAAACTAGATAAGTTTTTACTTGTTATATTTTTAATTGAAATTATTTGTCTGGTCTTGCAACATGGGTGTACTAGGCACATTTATCGATGGAGCAATGGCACCCAAGGACGCCATCATGAACTACGCACACATAACAAACACACCCACCTTTGCAGCCAAGAAGGCTGCCTTGAAATGCACACTGTATAGTAAGACACCCTGTGTTTGCAGGCAGGAAAGATCTAGGTCATTCTTGACAACATGCCATCCAGGCTAACAGGAAACGTACAAAAAGTACAACCAAACTACTTGGGAACTTTGGCGATTAACAAACTACTTCTTAAGGGCTCCCAGGGGGTTTCTTTCGTTATTTCAATAACAATGCCAATTTAAATGAATACCACCAATTTCTGAGAATCCCAAACAATATATTAACCCTGCAGATAATCTTTTCAATGCTTTGAGATACACAGGCATGGGAGGCAGAGGTTTTTTTCAGAAGCATATTCTTAAACTCATAGAAGTGATACCATATAATCAACACTAAGATACCCCCACCCCCGCCCAACGCCGCCACAAACCTTTACACACATCGTTGATTGTAACCAGTAAAAACCCTAGGGAATTTTTGAACCAAAGTCTACTTGTAATTAATATTCAGCCAAAGTTCTATGTGTGTTTGTTAATGGGGCAGGGGAGTTTTCACAGGGTCGGAGTGGAAAGAAGTAGAGGGGATGAGCAAAAGAGGTTTGGTGAGCCCTATGGCCCAGGGAGATTGTTGTTTCTCAGTGCAGGGGTGCTTACTGGCTTTAATGTTTAATTAGGACGCTGCCTTTCCACATGGTGGACATTTTGTTCAGCACAGCAGCAGCTAAGTGCTGCTTGGTCTGCGATATGGGGAGGGTCCAGTGCTTCTTGGGCACTTCCCTCTCCCATTTGTTCTGGTAGCAGGCAAAGGGAACGTTCCCAGAATATCATGCACAGGAACACTGATAGGATAGGCCAAATCAGAGCACATCACAGTGACATGCTTGCCAAACATGTTTATTAATGGTCTTGAGATTCTTTAAAAATTATAGTATTCACACGAACGCAAACAATTATTTCCCAAGGGCTATAACGACCAAAACTAGCAATGCCTACGGCCTGCCTAGCTTCTTAATCTATATTCTTATTTTCTGTAATACGGATCTTATGAAAGAAAACTCTAAAATCTCTAAAAGTAGATGGGGGCTTTCCTATTCTACCGGGTTGCTAGGAGACATGCTTAAATTGTGTAGAGGAGTATTTGTAAAATTTCAGTAATTTCAACCATCCTGTTTGCGTCTACCTTCCCCCCAAAAGCCCCAACTGGTGGGCCACTGGACTAATACTGTGATATGTTATCAAGATCTTGCAGAAAAGATGCTATTGTCGTTTCCTTTCTTTTATAAAATAGATTCCCAGTAGCATCAGTTCTGCACCATCCAAGGCCCTGAAATGATTTGGGAAAATCCATACTGTAGCAAGGCCATTTCTCTCAGATAATGACCACATCTTGGCAATGGGGTTGATAATCTTGATCAGTACAAATCCACGAAGTCTTCATACTGACGCAAAGATGTGCTCGAAAGAGTGAACTAAATATGTTAAATTGGCAAAAGGAAAGTTAAGTTGACTTTAGTGTTTTTTTAACTGTGATTTCTGTTACCTGGAAACAACTTTTAAGGGAAGTAAAAGACACTTAAGTCTTTTAAACACACATGGAAAATGGGGGTAGAAAGCAGTCTTAAGAGATGGTAAGAATTGCTGTTTTTTTTAAAAAAAAATCTCTAATATCTGTAATTCTATTAAGTAAACACCAATAAACATTCAGCAATGGTCAAGACTCACTGGCAAATTAATACTATTTTAGAAATCCACTGATATGCCTGATGTAAAGGCACCTGGAACTATTATTCCAGAGTTCTGTTGATATGAGGTTGCTCTAGAGAGCTTTGGGGCATTCCAAGCTTAAATCAAATACAGTTGAAAAGTTGATAAGACCACAGCAATATGCATACACATGACATGAAAGTGACAGTTCACGTGGAATCCAATTACGTTTCGTATGACAAATGTCTGAGAGATGTCACAACAGTTGGGCAAGGATGATAGAGAAAATCTATCATAGTTTATATGTCAGACTATAATCAGTTTGTATTTACCAAAATTAATGATTAATTCATACTTTAGATATTACTAGATAATATCTGCACTTAGAAGAATCCTTGTAGATTGCCTACCAAAACAACCCCACTGATTTCTTTAAGCGAAAATTTCTATTTACTTTTTTATTAAATATTTATGCCTTTCACTTTTTTTTTTTTTAAGTCCCTTGGAGACTGATCAGGGATGCTTTAACCAAAATCAAATACATCTTTAAAAAGAAAGAGAAAAAAGAAAAAGACACAAACGGCATTGAGAAAAGCAAAATTTAGAAGCCTGTTTTTCTGATGCTCAGATGGGGTGGGAGGCAGTTTTCTTGTTTTAGGATCCATAACACAGAGCTGCGTATTAATTGATTTACTAATTTTGAGAGAGATGGCCCTGTGAGAAGGAGCCCTGGTGGCACAGTGGTTAAGAGCTTGGCTGCTAACCAAAAGGTCAGCAGTTCAAATCCACCAGCAGCTCCTTGGAAACCCTGTGGGGCAGTTCTTCTCTGCCCTATAAGGTCGCTATGAGTTGAAATCGACTCAGTGGCAACAGGTTTGGTTTTTTTGGTTTGGCCCTGTGAGGAGCTGTCTGGCAGAGCTCCTGAAAGACCGATTAGTATTCACTTCACTCCACACCTGACAATATGGGGCATGTCATTAGACGACACAAGTATTGGGTTCTCCTTTGCTTGCTGTATCTACTCTTTCTTCATTTAACACTATGACTATGATCTGGGATTTACGACAACAATCTTTTCACAGAAGGAGCCCGAGTCTTCCACGTTCTCACAGGCGACAGTGAGCACCACGTTCTCACAGGCGACAGTGAGCATGCCCACTGGCTCTGAAGCCAGCACTGTGCTTTCCTGAGGAGGAGGCCCACTGTTTTTTTTTAAAAGAACAACTGTGTCCCTTCCAGCTCGCTCACCGCACTGCTCCCTGTAACCTGATTGCTGGTGGAAAGGAGAACGTGGGCGTCCCTCTCCAGCATCCTACTCCCAATATCGTGTGTTTAGTTAGTAATTCTATCTTAGCTGGGACTTGTAGCTTGTGCCGGGTTCGCTGCACGCGTCTGTGTACGTAGCTGCATCGCCATGGCAACGGGAAAACGTGATGCTGGAGACTCAAACAGAGGAGAAGGGACAGATGAAACCCTGTCCTCCTCCACGGCCTCGCGGGGAGGGGCTCGGCTAATTTATATGTCAAGTTAGGGGACTTTGGGACTCAGAGATCAAAGAGGTCAAAAGGGGGCCCTGGGAATGGAAGATATATATTCTGTTTAATATAAATACAAATGTGTCCAAGCAGAGAAATTGAAACCTGAAAAGGCACGTAGATTGCAGTTAGTAAATATAAACAACACATTTGAGGATGGGCAGGCTGCTAACATGAACAGGCACTTTAAAAAGCCATCTTAAATTGGGATACATTAAGACAGGAACAACTGAAATAGACATTGAAAACACGAATCAGTTGAAAATGTTGATTGAGTTCTAATACTTTAAAATGCTTTGTCCTACACGCTGGCTATAAGTGTTAAGATTACCAAATGCACTTTAGAAAGTTCTGGCTAACCTTGTTAGCTACATATGTTTGGTTATTAAAAGCATTTGTTTCATGCTATTGACTGCGAAGTTAGCTTTGTGCTGCCAACAGCATTAATTTGACAAATTGTAGTGTGGAAATGTGAGGGTCTGCCGTAGAAAGGGGGCTTTGTATGGCGGGGGGGCACTCCATTAGTGGAACATAAATACGCCTATAGTAAAATTGATATGATGGGAAATGACTTCTATTCAGTTGACTCAATTATTAGTGCTAATTGGGGCCAGGTGAAGCATGGATAATTGAAATTCACAGATAATCCAAAAACCTCTATTTAACCGATAACTTCAAACTTCTTCCCCATCAAACCAATTACCAGAGGAGCTAACACATGGAAAAATGGATTAAATTGAATTCCACCTCCCCGAAGATTACTGCTATGATGTCTTTTTATTGATCAATTCAGGACAAGAGCCAAAGATTGACTATGTTCTAGTGGCTAAATTACAGATAATCCCCGACAATTAAAAAGGAAAAGGTTATATTCCAAAAGTTTGTTTATAAATTAATTTGGAACTCGGCACACTTTTTATCATAGATAAATGTTATTCACTGCGGTTAGGTTTGAAAGTAGCCCACAAAAGCCTACTAATCACCTGATTCTGGAAATATTTTTAGGATTCTAAGTCCCTTAATCAGTGCCCTGACCCCTACACCTAGGCCTCTAAATCCCTCTGAGCCCTAAACCTAGGATTTTTTTTTAATAGAGGTAAAATTCACATAACATAAAACTGACCATTTTAAAGTGTGCAGTTCAGCGGCATTTAGTACTTTCACAAAATTGGGCAACCACTACTTTTATCTAGTTCCCAGACATTATTATCACCCCAAAAGGAAAGCCTGTGCCTACTGAACAGCCCTCCCCCCCGCCAGCCCACCTCACCCTCTAGCCCTGGCAACCACCAATCTGCTTTCTATCTCCATGGATTAGCTTATTCTGAACATTTTGTAAAAATGGAATCGTGAGGTGTGTGACGTTTTGTATCCGGCTGTTTGCAAGGTTGATCCATGCTGCAACACTTATCAGTGCTTTAATCCTTTCTATGGTTGAATAATGTCCATTGTATGGATGGCCCACATCTGTTGATGGATACTTGGGTTGTTTCTGCCTTTTGTCTATTGAGAAAACGGCTGCTATTAAACCTAAGGGTTTTTTTTTTTTTTTTAATTATGGTAAAATACGTATAAGAAAAAAATTTCCATTTAAACCATTTTTAGATGCACAGTTTAGTGAGATTAGTTGCATTTACAATGTTGTGCAACCATCACCACCATGTATTTCCAAAACTTTTCTGTCACCCCAAACAGAAACCCTGTACCCATGAAACCGTAACTCCACCTACCTCTCTCTCCTCAGCCCCTGAAAGCCTCTAACCTGTTTTCTGTCTCCATGCATTTGCCTCTTTTAGATATTTCCTCTGTCTGTCCTTTTTTTGTCTGACTTATTTACTCAGCATGATGTTTTCAAAGTTCGTCCATGTTGTAGCATGTATCCGAACTTCGTTTCTCTTTATTGCTGAGTAATAGTCTATCGTATGGATGGACCACATTTTGTTTATCCATCATCTGCTGATGGGCAGTTGGGCTGTTTCCACCTTTCAGCTATTGTGCACAGTGCTGCCAATGAAAGCCGAGGTTTTCCTCCTGACAGTCTGGTTCCTAAGGAAGCAGGGAGAGGAGGGGATGAAGAATGGGCAGGGTGGGGGGCTCCTCAGCCTGACGTGGGCAGTGGTGCCAGGGGAAGGCCAGGCCTCCCTCAGAGAAGTAGCCAGGGGGTGTCAATAGTGAGGTGTGATTCCAGACAGGACCACCATGGTGGGGAGAGACAGAAGGAAGCTTTAAGCAGGGACCTCTTCAGAAAGGAGAGGGCTCGGGTGAAAAGGCCGCAGGAGGCCATGGGGGCTTTGGGGAGGTGCATTTCCCTGCATTTAAAGCTGGGCTGCGTCCCCAGGTGTGGGGCAGAACTGGACTGTTCCAGCAAGACACTGGGCATACTTCTTACTTTTCTGTAAATGAGTATCAGAAGAGGTTCAGTGGCAGCTGCCAAATCCAATGCTAAAACCCCACTCCACAGACAATTCTGACATCCCAGTTTGGGTCTCCTCGATGCCCAGAAAATCAATACCGTGTCACAAACTCCCCCTGCCCAAAAGCATCCACCCTCCCATTAGGCCAACACCCCCACTCCCATAGCTCAGGAGACGGGAGGGGGTGCCCACATCCCAGAGCTCCAATGCAAGCCCTCTGCTTGCTCTGCAATTCCGCCAGCATGGCATTTTCAATAACCTCTATTGGTAAATGCTCTTTATAATAAGAAAGGACGGCTACATAATTTCTGGCTTTTAAATTTGGTACATGTGTATGTGTGTGATATCTATATATAACCAGTTGCCATCAAGTCAACTCCAATTCATGGCAACCTCATGTGTCAGAGTAGAACTGTGCTCCATAAGGTTGTCAATAGATGATTTTTCAGAAGTGTATCACCAAGCCTTTCTTCCAAGGCACCTCTGGGTGGACTCGAACCACCAACTGGTCGGTTAGTAGTCGAGTGTGTTAACTGTTTGTACTGCCCAGGAATTGACTCTCACAGTCATTGTTATGCTTGAGCCCATTGTTGCAGCCACTGTATTAATCCATTTCATTAAAGGTCTTCCTCTTTTTCACTGACCCTCTACTTTACCAAGCATGATGTCCTTCTCCAGGGACTGATCCCTCCTAATAACATGTCTGTAGTACGTGAGACAAAGTCTTGCCATCCTTTCTTCTAAGGAGCATTCTGTCTGTACTTCTTCCGGATAAGGCTTTATATTTTGCTTTTTTCACTATTTCATTAATTTTCTCAGTATTTCATAAAGACTTTTTTTTTAATATAGCAACACTTGTGCTTCAAACTTTATAGATGAAGCCAGACACAAAAGGTCACATATCATCGGATTCCATTTATACGAAATGTCCAGAATAGACAAATCCATAGAGAAAGAACACAGATTGGTGGTTGCCAGGGGCTGGCAAGAGAGAAGGGGTACAAACAGCTTCATGAGTATGGGGTTTTTACTTTGGAGTGACAGAAATTTCTGGAACTAGATAGAGGTGCCGGCTCCACAACATTGTTAATGTTCGAAATATCACTGAATTATTCACTGTAAAGCGGTTGGTTTTATGGTTTGTGAATTTCACCTCGATAAAAAGCAAAAACAGTTTTGAAGAAGACTCTTGTCCTGACAACAACAATCCTTATCTGACCCTATCGTGTAAGTCAGATTATAGAAGATGAGGCAGGAAAGCTGCAGCTAAACGCAGGGTTCCTTAAAAAGTGCGTGCCTTTCAAATGGGTAAGCTAACGACTTGCAGATGCAAATGGTTTCAAGTTTCCTTAAAGCTGTGGCTGCCCGGTAGTCTGTTTTGTGAGCACCGAGGGGAAGCCATGTGGGAGAGCCAGGGCATGGATGCTGGAGGCCGTCGAATGGTCCCTGTGTCTGGGGGAAGTCATGGGTGTTGTCTGACCCCCTGTCCATGTCCTTGGTGGTAGGGGGGCGTAGAACCTGCCCTTCTGTTATCTCACATGTAGGAGGCTGCGCCGTGAAGGAAGCGGGGCTGAATTGTGTGCATCTGGATTCTCGCTCACTGGGGTTCATAGAGCAAGGACTCTTGGCTCTCTGGCCACCTGGCACACAGAGGGTCTCAGTTTCTGCACATTCGAGGATGGAGTGGTGCGTGCATTTGTACCATTATCCAAGAAAATGTTGAACAGGCAGAGAATCCAACTCCTCACCTCCTCCACCTTTCCATCCACCCGCCCTGCTCATGGCCCCCCCCCATCCACGTGACCTGCTATTTTCTCCAGCAGAAGTCCTGCTCCCGAATGTTGTTACTATTACACAACTGTGCTCATTGGATGTGCTATAAATCCAAGCTATCAAAGCTATTGCACTTCAGCTGGGCCCTAACGGCCGTAGCCATTTTTTATTGTTGTTTTTCACCCATAGCTGAGTCTCCCTCAATCTCAACAGAAGTTTCTGGGCCTTCCTCACATCTCCTGCCTCCTCCCCCTGGCGTTGCTACAGGTGACACTGCCGGACCCTGTCTTTAAAAGGATCAAAGTTATTTGACGTCAACCTTCCTCACCTCTCTTCTGCTCTAAATCTTCTCTCTTCTCCTTTTCCTTCTGGTTTTGGAGAATCACCCTTCCTGGTGGCCTAGGCCACCCGCTTCCTATACCCCTTTATCTTCTACGACGACAAAACTTGTTCTGATATTTCTCACCCTCTCAGCTTTTGATTTTTTTCTCGGTCAACAAATATACCTGTTATCACAGCTGTAAAACAAGCAAACCAAACTGCCTCATTCATCGTGAGGCTCACTGTTATGGATTGAATTGTGTCCCTCAAAGATATGTGTTGGAATCCTAGACCCTATACCTGTGGATGTAATGTCATGTAATCACTTTCCACAATGCAATCTAATGTAATGCATTATCATATCCTTGTAGCGTGGATCCTAACCTAATCACTTCTGAGTTATAAAAAGAGCAGACTAGACACAGAGATACACACACCCATGCACACATGCACACACGCGTACACACACAGGGGAAGACAGGTGCCATGTGAGGATCGTCTATAAGTCAAGGAACTAAGGAAGGCCCGGGAAAGAACTGACATGGCTGAGACCCTGATTTGGACTTCTAGCCTCAAGAACTGTGAGAAAATAAATTCCTGTTCTTTAAAGCCACCCACTTGTAGTATTTCTGCTACAGCAGCATTAGGAATCCAAGACATTCGCCATCTCCCCCTCCAACTACTATACTCCCCCCTCAGCCCACTCCACCCAAGTTAGTGAGCTAATTGCCGGTAACGCAGCTCCACATCCTCTTTCCTCATTTTCATCCAAATCCATTTCAGTTTGGGTCCCACATCTGCAAGGGCCAGACATGGACCTGGTTAATACATTGGATCCCTTTAAATAATCGCTCAGGGTTTGTTTAGCAGGCGGGAAGAAAAACTGATATTTCATTTGAGCCATATTCAAAACAAGGAATTTATGCATGCACTTACTACATAAGGTAGCTTCTTGGGAAGCACAGCTGATCATTTGAAATTTAGAAAATAAAGCAAACCATGGCTTCTCAGAGAATAGCATCATGCTCTGTGTGATTCAGCACCAGCGTTTCAGCTGGCTGTGCATACTATTTCCAAGATGGGGGAGGAGGTAAGGAGGGTATTACGATCACCGTGCTGAGAAACAACACTCAACAGAGAGAAGGTGGCACAGCGAAGGTGTGTGTTTTTCATCTCTGCTCAGGACTCAGTCTCATTTTGGCGAGTGGCGCTAAATACATTATGTAAGGAGATATGTTTATGTCCTAACTCCGGGACCTGTGGGCGTGACCTTGTTTGGAAATAGAGTCTTTGCAGATGTCATTAGTTAGGTTCAGGTGAGGTCACATGAGGTTTACATGTGGGCCCTAATCCTATATGACTGGTGTCCTTATAAGAAGAGAAGAGGCACAGACAGACACAGAGGGAAGTCAGCCCTGTGAGAATGGAGACAGAGATTGGAGTGATGCAGCCACAAGCCAAGGAATGCCTGAAGCCACCAGCAGCTGGAAGAGACAAGGAAGGATCCTCCCCTAGAGCCTTTAGAGGGAGAATGGCTGTGCTGACACCCTGAATTTAGACTCCTAGTCTCCAGAACTGTGAAAGAATAAAAGTCTGCTGGTAAAAGACACCAAGTCTGTGGTAATTTGTTACCGCCGCCATAGGAAACCAAGACACATATGAGTGATAAGAATTCAGCAAACATTTATGAAGTGCCCACGCAGTGCCAGACACCCTCCTAGGCCCTGAGTGTGGAAGTGGACAGACTACTTTTCACAGCTTCAGTAGACTACGTGCACATTTTTGTTGGCCACTTCTTCAAATCCTTCTTGGAAGCAGGTGAGAGGAACTTGTGAGTCTCTCAGTCTGCCATCTCCAGTTGACCCTGTAAATGCAGCAATCCAAACCCATCCTCACCTGGTTCAGGTTTGCATGACTGTTCTCTGGGTCAAAACCACAATGGGATACTACTTCACCCCACTTCGTTGTTGTAAGGTGCTGCCGAGTAGGCTCCGACTCATAGTGAACCTATGTATAACAGAATGAAACACTTCTGGTCCAGTGCCATCCTCATGATTGTTGTTGTGTTTGAGGCCATTGTTGCAGCCACTGCGTCAATCCATCTTGTTGATGGTCTTCTTCTTTATCGATGACCCACTAGGAGGGCTGCTATTAGAAAAATGGAAAACAACAAGTGTTGACGAGGATATGGAGAAACTGGAACTTTCATCCATTGTTGCTGGGAATGTAAAATGGTGCACCTACTGTGGAAAACAGTTTGTTAGTTCCTCAAAAAGTTAAACAGAATTACCATAAACAGAACAAACAAAAAAACCCAAACCCTTTATCCGTGGAGTCGATTCCGACTCATAGCGACCCTAAACCAGCAATTCCACTCCTAGGTTTACATCCCAAAGACTGGAAAACAGGGACTTAAGCAGATACATGTACACCAATGTTCACTGCAGCATTAACCACAATAGCCAAAAGGCAGAAACCCAAGTGTCCATCAACAGGTGAATCGATAAACACAATGTGGTATATCCATCCAATGGAATATTACTTAGCCATAAAGAGAAGTGAAGTTCTGATACATGCTACAATGTGGATGAGCCCTGAAGAAATTAAGCTAAGTGAAATGTCAGACACAAAAGGACAAATATTTTATAATTCCATTTATGTGAAATATCTAGAATAGGCAAACACATATAGACGGGAAGTACCGTAGATTAGTGGTTATCAGAGGCTGGAGGGAGATGGGAGGGAACGGGAGTTATAGCTGAAGGGACACCGAGTTTATGTTTAGGAGGATGAAAACATTTGGAAATAGATAGTGGTGATGTTTGTACAACATGGTGAATATTATTAATGTCATTGAATTGTACACTTGAAGATAGTTAAAATGGGAAACTTTATGTTACATATATTTTACCACAATAATTTTTTTTTTAAATGCTGGAGTTGCCTTCCTGGCCCCCTTTCTTTGGCCACCACACCTCTGTCCTCCCCTCAAAGCCTCCAGTTTGTCCTTCTAAACTGCACGCTGGCTCTTCCACCCTGGCTCTGGGGCGAGCACTCTGTGAAGCCCACAGCCCTGGTTCTGGCCTGGTGGCCTGCACACGCGGGTTGACCTGGCCTTCCAGACTGGTCTTGGGGGGCCCCTCTTCCCTCCTGAGCCCACGACACTGAGCACCCAGAGCTTCTCATTCCATTCTCCCAACAGCCCGAAGAATGAAAAATCCCTGTAGGCACCAGTGTGTTGCATTCAACTACCAACCTAAACAGTTGGCGGTTTGAGCCCACCCCGTGGCTCCATGGAGGAAAGATCTGGAGATCTGCTTCTGTAAAGATTATAGCCAAGAAAACCCTAGGGGGCAGTTCTACTCTGATACACTTGGGGTCATCATGAGTCAGAGTCAACTTTACAGCAACTGGTTTATTCCATCTATTCTATTTCTATAAGGAGCTCTGGTAGCACAATGGTGAAGTGATTGGCTGCTAACCAAAAGGTTGGTGGTTCAAACCCACCTAGTGGCTCCTTGGGAGAAAGACCTGGTGATCTGCTCCCGTAAAGACTACAGCCTAGAAAACCCTGTGGGACAGTTCTACTCTGTCACATGGGGTCGCCATGAGTCAGGAGCTGACATACGGGCAGCTAACAACAACAACTTGATCCCTGTTTAACAAAGGTGGGATGTGGTGGAGAGGGGACCCTAAGATCCAGCCCCAAGAAGGAAGTTCCAAGGACCTCTCTCCCCACTGCTGCCTGTATCTGGACTGTAAGCATTACATAGATGTGCCCGACAAATGTTTTTTAAATAAATCCTTATGGTACACTGCCTGTAGTAATAATATGACTAGTGGATTAACGTTGTTAGAATCTAAAAATTTAACTTCTTAAATCTCACCTGTTGGGGAAATGTGACCAGGTCTATAGGAGGGGTTGAGAGATTTTGCCATTGGTAACCCAATAAGGATACCAGCCTGGGAGAGACAAGCCCAATGTCACCCATGGGTCAGCACCTCTACAGGCCTGTCAGGAGCAGCAGCAGGAAAAGCCCCAGGTGACCCGGAGCCCAGGGCTCCAGGGTGTGGCTGTGTTTCTTTAGGGGCACTCTCCATAGGCGTCTTTCCTCTAACACCCCTGGTTTGGACGCCCTTCCCTCCACATCTACCCAAAGACAGGTGAGTAAGCAGGTCGCTTCCAGAAACGACTCAGAGCCAGCCATCTCTGCCAGGAGGCTTATTGCCTGTACTCGGGAGCCATATCTATGAGGACAGAGGGGAGCAGGAAGTTTAGCTGAAACACAGTTGCCGCCAAGGCTCAGCCAACCTCGGGGAGCTCTGGATCTGGGATAGCCCTTCCCAACAGAGAATATCCCACACGTCCCAGATGAGGCGAGAAGGCTAGGCCTTTGTGGCCTTGGGTTGACCAGGCACTGGGTGCGGCTGCCCCTGGGGAGGGTACGCTGGCGTGAGGCAGCTCCCTTCTGATGAGGGTGATTCCTGGAGAGGTGCTCAGCTGGGGGTGAGGGCTGGTCCTGAAGGGGGCCTGGGGGCACACTACAGTGTCCACTACAAAGACTCTCCATGACACAGCTCAAATATGTCTCCCCTAGATGGCCTCCTGGAGTCCCCCTGGTAGGAACAGGCCCGAGACTCTCTCTTCCATGTTCCCCAGCTGGTCTTGAGCCACGTCAGGCGTGATGTTATTCCTTGGTTTATGCTGATTCCCACTGGTCTGCGATTTCCCAGCAAGGCCACATGCTAATCATCTCTGAGGATGTCAAGAGTCTGGCACAGTGCCTGGTACGTACTAGATGCACAACAAGGGTTTGCTAGTTAGGATGTGTTTAGTTGCATTATATTAAGTCAGATTATAAATTTCATGTATTCTCAGGAGGAGAGGGGTGGCACGAGTGGTTTGTGCTTGGCTACTAACCTAAAGGTTGGTGGTTTAAACCCACCTAGCAGCTCCACAGAAGAAAGACCTGGTGATCTGCTTCCATAAAGATTTTTGTTGTTGTTAGGTGCCATCGAGTTGATTTTGCCTCATAGTGACCCTATATGACAGAGTAGAACTGCCCCTATAGCGTTTCCCAGGCTGTAATCTTTACGAGAGCAGATCGCCAGATCTTTTCTCCCGTGGAGCTGCTGATGGGTTCAAATCACTGACCTTTCTGTTAGCAACTGAGTGCTTAACCATTGCATCACCAAGCTCCTTCCTGTAAAGATTACAGCCAAGAAAACCCTATGGAACAGTTCTACCCTGTAACATATGGGATGGCCGTGGGTCAGGGGCCAACTCGATGGCAACTAGCCACAGCATTGGTCATTACCCTTTGTTATTGAGAATAACTCAATACATTCCTATTACTCCCAGTCCCTGACATCACCTCTTTGATTACAAGGAGCCTAAGGAATTTTGGGTAGACTTTAGTTTTCTACCATGGGATTTTATAGAAATTGTAGAATCCTTGGACAATATTGAAAAGCAAGAAGAGATAACCATTTACAATTTTTAGGGTAAATATTTAAAAATATATACATATATGTGATTTTAAAAATAAAGTTCAGCTCCTCATCTATCCTGAGCATTTTGCAACTTTTGAGCTCTTTTTGGTGGTTGTAAAATAAATCTATTGCAAGCTCAATCTTATTTTCAAACATCCTTTCTTTCTCTACTTATAAGAGAAAGTTTTTGTAAAGAGATCAGTTCAGGAAAACTTCAATAATTCTGGTGGATTCTAGTTCTCCTGGTGAAATTTTCCAGCGCAGAGTCAGCCATATCTAAACTGGGATGCGCTGGGCTTAGTGGCACATCAAGCGCTTCGAGGAAGGGGTTAGGGTGATGTGATGGTTAAGGTCGTGTGTCAACTTGGCTGGGCCATGATTCTCAGTGGTTTGGCAGTTATGATGTAGTCTGGCAGTCGTATGATGATGTGATCACTTCCATGCTGGTATTTGCTATAATGTGATCACCTCCATGATAGGATCTGCTGTGATGGCCTGCATTGAATATAAGTGGACTTTCTGGCAAGGCTTGTGGGTTTTTGCTTGTTCTGGATCCTGAAGCTGGCTCCTGTTCATCTGACTTCTGGTTCTTGGGACTTGAGCTAGCAGCTTACCGCTGTCTTGCCTGCCAATTTTGGGATTTGTTGATCTTCACAGCCTGTGAGCAACAGCCCTGCTGTCTGACCTGCTGATCTTGGGTTCACCAGACCCTGCAGCTATGTGAATCAGGAGAAGCCTCTATTCTGACCCACAGACTTGGGACGTTCCAGCCTCTATAATCACATGGGCCATTTCCTTGATATAAATCTCTGTCTATATATATTTATAAGCTTTACAGGTTTTGCTTCTCTAGAGAACCCAGCCTAAGATAGGTGACTTTGGTCCCATTTCTTAATGTCTCTACCTTAAAAAAGGTTAGAGGTAGAAGGCAAAGGGCCCACTTAGCCAGTACAGGTGCAGAGGATTCTCCTTGCACCTGGTAACTACCTTACAGCATGTTCAAGGATGGCCATAGAGTGGGGTTGATAAGGGCCCCTTGGAGTAGGGTTTGTGTTCCCAGAAGGCCACCAAACATGGCTCATCTTCAAGATTGGGTCTTGGAACAAAAATAGCCACTGTGGACAACAGTCTGAAGGTTCCTCAAAAAAGTTACACATGGAGTTACCATCTGACCTAGCAATTCCATTCCTGGGTCTGTACCAGCTCTAGAGTCCAGTGGGGCATCCTGGCTCTTTCGGGTACACACGGTACTAGGGGGCACCGACCCTGTTGTAAGTTGCCCAGACTGACAGAGTTAGCAAGTGGCCAGCCATGAGTAAATTTGAGTAGGCAGACATCAGAGGGCATTTGATGACCTTGTGTGTGGTCAGACTGGCTCTGTTTGGGAGAGGATCTGGGCAGGGCAGAGTAGGGAAGGGGCCAGCAGAGACTGACGATCATCATCCAGGTTTTATCTTGTCCAGGTTGTAGGGACATTACTGTTTATAACTTGCTGTATACAGATTTGTTAAATAAAACCCTTTCCTCATAAGACAAAAGAACATAGCTTGGGATATTGGCTCTGTAAATGTGGGTTTTCACATTGATTGCATTTGAGGCAGCACCATGTGGTACTTAAAAACATGTGCTCTGGGCCAGCCCACATGTGTTTTAACCTTGGGTTTATCACTGTCTAGCTTTGTGCCCTTGAGCAGGTTCCTAACCTCCTGAACCCCAGTTTCCTCACCTGAAAGTAGAGATAATAATAGTACTTATAAACAAATCAGTCTTAGAAGAAATACAACCAGAACTGCTCCTTAGAAGTGAGGAAGAGGAGACTTCAACTAGCTTACTTTGGATACATCATCAAGAAAGACCAATTACTAGAAAAGGACGTCATGTTTGGTAAAGTGGAGGGTCAGCAAAAATGAGGGAAAACCTCAATGAGATGGACTGTCACAGTAGTCATAACCATGGACTTGAGCATACCAACAATAGTGAAGATGGTACAGGACTGGGCAATGTCCCTAATTTTCGTCTCACCTATTTTCTAGAAAGTAGAAAATTATATAGCATAAGATTCAGGATCTGAAAAGAAATAACAGTGAGTGAAGTGAAATATTTCCAGAAATACATAGACCTGACACTCTCAGTCTATCTATAAGAATAGACAGTTTGACTTTTTACTGTTTTGACATCTTTGTGTGTGTTCTAAACACTGTAGAGCAAAGCCATGCTCTGCAATGGCAGAGAAAACCATTTTTACTTGAAAACTCTCCCCAAAGGACAGCATTCTCTATTTGCATAGGCCTGGTAGTTTCTGTGAAATGACTTGACCACAGGCTTTATTTGTTCCAATGATAAATGTCATAATGTAAGCAAGCAACATTCTCCCAGAATGTTACTGTCATCTTCTATTTAGATAATCTCCATTTGCACCCCTTTTTTCTCTGAATTTGGGAGCAAGTTATAAACATTTTGCAGAGTCAGACAGAAGTAAAACCTAGCAGCAAAAAATGGGTGGTGGTGCTCAGATTCATCAGGAGTATGCTGTCGAGGTGCTATTTTTGCTTGATTTGATATACGGCTTCCAAGTCTACAAAGAGGTGAATTGTGTCAGCATCTCATCCCAAAAAGGCCATCTCAGAATCTAGAAGGCCTGGCCAGTGGCTTTGAAGATTCACGGTCCCAGGAAGGGACTCCCTGGTTCTGGGTTGGAGCCTGTCTGTCTGGGGACTCCACCTCCCCATGTCACCTGGGGTGCAGCCTCCCTTGGCCCAGTTCCTTCAGTCCTGCCATGGAGCCAGTCAAAGTCTCTGTGATTCTTCAGAAATCCCGTGTCCCTCTGTCTTCCTGGTAACACTGCTTCTCGTGACTCACTTCCTCCTTGTGTTGTCTGCTCTAGACCTGAATTAATTTTCCAATCAACTCATCTTTTCTTGTTGGGGGATGTTTAGGGAGAGGGAAGGATAGTCCAGCTTCTCTCCAAACCTCAAAGAAATCTTACGTTTATGACTACCTGGGCTTACCGGGTAGAAGAGGCTAGTGAAGAGGGAGGGAGGCAGTAGGACTGGTAATGTCCTGTTCTAGAAGTTGGGGGGGTGGAGACACAGACTATCATTATTCTATTCTTTTATATATATATGTGTGTATGTGTGTGCGTATGTATGCATATATGTTGTTAGTTGTTATTAGGTGTCATGGAGTTGGTTTCGATTCATAGTGACCCCAAGTATAACAGAAGGAAACATTGCCCCATCCTGTGCCATCCTTATAATAGCAGGTATGTTTGAGCCTATTGTTGCAGTCACTGTGCCAATCCATCTCATTGAGGGTCTTTGACTTTTTCACTGACCATCTACTTTACCAAGCATGATGTCCTTCTCCAGGGGTCGGTCCCTCCTGACATGTCTGAAGTACATGAGACTAAGTCTCACCATTCTCGCTTCTAAGGAGCATTCTGGCTGTACTCCTTCCAAGACAAGTTTGTTCATTCCTCTGGCAGTCCATGGTATATTCAACATTCTTCGTCAAAACCATAGTTCAAATGCATCAATTCTTCTTTTGTCTTCCTTATTCATTGTCCAGCTTTTGCATGCAGGTGGGGTGATTGAAAATACCATGGTTTGGGGTCAGGCACACTTTAGTCATCAAAGTGACATCTTTGCTTTTTAACACTTTAGAGAGGCCTTTTGTAGCAGATTTGCCCAACACAATACATTAATTTCTTGACTGCTGCTTCCATGGGTGTGATTGTTGATATTCTTTTGTATGTAAGAAATATCTGCAAACAATTGTGTAGTTTAAAAATGTTTTCATTAACTTCTAGCTTCATTTAATGTCCTCTTTCTTCTCATATCACATGTTGTCAGTGTTAGTTGCTGTTGAGTCAGTTTCGACTCATGTATTGCAGACTAGAACTTCTCTATGGGTTTTCTTAGCTGTAATCTTCATGGCAGCAGATTGTCAGGCCTTTCTTCCACAGTGCTGCTGGGTGGGTTCTAACTGCCAATCTTTAGGTTAGCAGTTGAGTGCAAACCATTTGTGCTACCAGGGACGTCACCTCACGTCACATAGACCTTCTCACTGTTTCAGACTTTGATCACTCTTTTCCTCCTTCAAACTCTAGTCCAAGACAAGGAGTTAGGAAAAACAAGTTGCAAGACAGTGGTTTCTGAACTTCCATTATTTTACACTGTGGGGTGCATGTGTTTGTTTACCTGTGTGACTCAGCATGTTTACAGCAGAGATGCTCACAAGACCTGGAGAGCTTGGGACACACAGACTGCTGTGCCCATCACCTGGGGCAGGGCTGGGGCTGCTGAGAATCTGCTTTTCTAGCAAGTTCCCAGGTGATGCTGATGCTGTGGTCTGAGGATCACTATGAGAACTGCTGGTGTAGAGGAGAGCCCACAATCAGACACCTGAAAGGCGTAATACTAATCACCTGTGAGGACTGTGATGGGCTGGGTGTGAAGCAGTTCGGGAGAGGTTAATTTATGACACATAGACTTCTTCTGTATTTGACATTTTAAAAAATTTTTCATGGTAATATATATATATTTAACAAAACACTTGCCATTTTAACCACTTTTAAGTGTACAACTCTGACATTACATTCACCATGTGGTCACTAGGAGTCGGAATCGACTCGGTGGCAATGATTTTTATGCGGTGCAAGCATCACCACTATCCATTCCCAAATGTTTTCATCACCACAAAGAGAAACTCAGGATATATTTGAAATTTTTTATGAGACTTAACAGACTCATGCCTTAATAGATTTCTTCCATAT
>NW_004444119.1:735495-736569 GCF_000243295.1 Trichechus manatus latirostris | reverse complement strand
GTGTTTTCGGTGAAGGTTTACACAGCAGTTTATCTTCCCATTTAACAATTTCTACACAAGTTGTTCAATGACATTGGTTATAGTCTTCACAATGCTGGAACATTCTCATTATTTCTGTTCTGGTTATACTGTTTCCATCGATCTAGTTTACCTGTCCCCTTACCTTCTCATATTTGTTTTAGAGTAATTGTTGAACGTTGGTCTCATATAGATTATTTTTTTTAAAAGGAGTATAGTACTTATGGCTGATATTCCTTATATTTTGAGTCAATCTGTTATTTAAACTACAAGGTAACATCATGGGTTAGTTTTGGTTCAAGGTTTGAAGAGTTTCTCAGGCCAATAACCTTGGCGAGTCCTCTAGACTCAACCAGTGCCGTAGGTCTGTTTTTTTCTTCTTTTCTTTTTTTTTTTTTTAGGAATTTGAAGTTCTGTTCCACATTTTTCTCCCATTCTATCAGAGTCCATCTATTGTGGCCCTGGTCAGAATGGTCAGTAGTGGTAGCTTGGCACCATCTAGTTCTTCTGGTCTCAGGGTTAAAACTTACCATTTTATGGTGTACAATAGAGGAAACACCTTTCAAAGTTTCTACTGTGGCAAAATACGTATAATAAAACATTTGCCATTTCATCCATCTTTACATGTACAATTCAGTGACATTAATTATATTCACCCTGTTATGCCACTATTACCGCCATCCATTTCCAAAAATTTTCATCACCTTTAACAGAAACCTGATGTTGTGTTCTTAAAGTTACATTTTTGCCAAATTATCAATTTTTTTTCTGATGGAAATGTACTGGCCCATTGACGAGACTCCATGTACTGAGACAGAAGCACTTCAACAAAGGGTGCGGCTGCCTCCATTGCACTGAGCGAAGCTCAGGAAGCAGACATTCTGGTGGCATGCTGAACCCTGTGTTCATGGGTGCCCAGGAGGCAGAGGGCACTAGTTGTGCACCTCACACCTGCTCTGGTCGCTCTGTGATGATACCGAAGACTTCACAGAAAAGTGTGACAACTCTCTAACACCACTACTACTAAAGGTATTTCAGAGCATAGAAAAGGATGGA
>NW_004444119.1:722611-731997 GCF_000243295.1 Trichechus manatus latirostris | reverse complement strand
ATGTCCTTCTCCAGGGACTGGTCCCTCCTGAGAACACGTCCATGGTGAGTGAGACGTAGCCTTGCCATCCTTGCTTCTAAGGAGTGAGAATATTACCCATTATTCAAGGGTGCTATGAAATATGGCATTTAAGAACTGCTTTAAACTATAAAGCACTCTACAAATGGTGGTACGATTTTTTTAATAGCTAGAGAGGATGAGAAGGAAAAAAGTCTTAATTCTATTCATCTTTTAGGCATAAAACAAAAGTGAGAAAAATCACAGCGAATGTATTTTATGATACAGTATTTTTCTTTTTTCTGTGTTCACTGCATGTCTCCATGAAATTGATAACTGTATCTTAAAGTAGATGCTTTTCAAAGAGATACTATTAGGTTGGATCACATAAAATTGCTGTTTGTATAAGTCAAAAATGGTCAAATATAGGCAATTTCATGTGGTTCAGCAGGATGTTTTTCTCAAAGGAACAATGTTCTAGCTGGAGGTTGTATTTCTTTAAAAAAAATTGGCATCATGAATGATAAGTCCATGATGAATAGTACGTCATAAATGCAAAGCTACAATAATTATCTATGCCTGCACTAATTTTAAATAGTCAAATTATACTCCCTGTCACTGCATTTTAGAGCTGAAAAGTACCTAAGAGATCGTTAATCTAACATCATTTTTAAGATATGGAAATTGAGTCTCAAAGAGGTTAATCACACATCCAGTACTGGAACCCCAGTTTCCTGATTTCCAATTCAGTACTTGATGCCTATTCTATATCTCCTCCCTTATACAATGTGCATACTGAACAGCTTGATTGTATGAGAGGCCCTAGCCTTCTGCCGAATTTACATATAAAAAGATTATAAGAAATCACAGTTCTACTGTAGCACAAATAAGACCTGAACAAAACGGTAAATACTCAATACTTTTGTGTGCCTGTTTTATTTTAGGATGTATACATTTTATGAATGATGTGGCTGGATTGTTCTGTTTGGGTCTTTAATGGGTGGGGCTTTTTCTATCCTGGCATAGCCCCCGAGTCCCCAGAGTAACCTGTCCCCCAGCCCCAAGTGACCAAGATCAAGGTCTCTCCAGCTCCCTGCATAATAGCCCCGTTCTATCTGTAGACGATGGTGCAGATCACACGGGTCTCCGGGAGGATTTCTTCCAATGACGTGTGTAAGAGGACTGTGAGTGTTTGACACCTGTATGTAAGAAGTGTGACATCCATTGAGTTGAAACCTGAAGCTACCAGTCTGTTCTCTCTTTTCTGCCTATGTGGGGGGACATCCCAAGTTGTAGGCACCCCCTTCCCCAGGCAAGACTACCATGCTGAGCTGTCCCCTTGAGCAAGAGAATGTTCTGGCTGTTGGTCGACAAGGTGCTGGCTGGCAGAGGCAGGCAGCCGCCAGGCTCTCATTAAGCTGTTCTCTAACGCGATTATCTGGCTTTCCTCGGCCCTGACGTTCCGTTTCCTTGGTGAGCGTAGGTGATAGCCGTACTCTGAGCAGGAGACACTCTCATGGCCCTCAACGGCACATTGTGCCCTATGGGCACCCAGCCCCAAATCTGAGGCTTCAATAACAGCAGCAGTGACAGACGCTGACACTTTCAGGGTGCTGGAAATGTGATCATGCAGACAGAAACACCCAGAAGGGAGATCCCGTGGCTGCTTGCTGCCGGCTTATGGCGCCCGGCCTGGCTGGTGCATGGGGCCGAGCATCTGACATAGTTTTATCAGGGTATCCCTCAGTCTCATCCTTTGGACCAGGCAGTCTCCTGCTAGGCACACCCTGTATTTCCATCTTTGCTTCCCAAGCACCTACTACACAGGGGCACTCACTGAATGCTTGTTGAATGAATGAATGAGTGTGTGTGTTCTACGTGGGGTGCTGTGCTACGAAGAGGAGGGGTGGGCCCGTGTCAGATGATGTGAGCGGAATCATCTGCCACCAGTTGGTGAAACTGCATTATTAAACATGCGGTTAGCGGATGAAAGGGTTGCTGTGCACAGCCAGTGTTTTGAAGGGCAGTCGCCTGGCAGGGAAGGGCAGGGCCAACCTCTGAAGTCACTGTCCCCCCTTAGCAGCCTGGTGGATGGGTTCATCAGCTCTCTGCCCTTGCTGTGAGCAGGCTGGAGGGCTGACGGCTGGGGCAGGGGAGACAGGGAGAATTCTAGGGCCGGAAGAGCATGAACTTCTCCCCAAGTTCTCGAAGCCTACCCAAGCCTGTAGTTACGGCAGCCAGGGCCCGAGACCACCTGCAGGCCAAGGAGAATTATTTACGTGTGTGCATTTGCTTTTCTGCTTATTTTCAAAAATGAGATTACCTATAAGCTGCCTAGCAGGGCCTGGTGTTCAGGATGCTCACTACCCAGTGAGAAGCAGCCGAGTGTAGAAGCTTGGCTGTGCATCCAGCCAGAGCCTGCGCGCAAGCCTGGGGGCGCGGGCATTCGGGTATGCGGGCTTCCCCTGGGCGCTCCGTCTCCTTGTATGTGATGTGTGTGGGAGTGCCTGCCTCACGGGTGCTGGGGTGAAGTCAGGTAGCATGTGGGGCACTTCTAGGGACTGCTCTGCCCGCATAGGAGTTTCCTCTGAACAATTTACCTCCTGGGAGTTCCATCTACTTCCAGGAACGTCTAGAGTTACTAAAGTTTAAACAACTTGAACAGATTTTGTAGGCACTAAAGGTTGGTCAGGTAGTGCCTCTGACAGAGGTGAGTGGGTGTATGTTTGTGAGAATGTGTGCAAGTATGAGTGTATGAGTGTGCCTGTGTGTGAGTACGGGTGAATATGTGAGTGTGTGTCTCTGTGTGTGAATAAGCAGGTGTGAGTATGTGACTGTGTGCTAGTGTGTCTGTGTATGGGTGTGTGAGAGTATATGTGTATCTGTATGTGAGTGTGTCTGTGTGTGATACTGTGTGTGGGTGTGTGACTGTGTGAGTATGTATTTGTGTATGAGTTTGTCAGTGTGTGTCTCTGTGTATGAGTATGTGTGGGTGTGTATCTCTGTATGAGTATGCATGGATGTGTGTGTGTGTGAATGCATAAGTGTATGTATATGTGAGTGTGTATCTGTGCATGAGTGTGTGTATGTGTGTGAATGTATGTGTATCTGTTTATGAACTTGTATGAGTGTATGAATGTGGAGAGTGTATGTATCTGTGTGTGTATCTGTGTATGAGTGTGTATCTGTAGGAACATGTATAAGTGTGTGTGTAAATGTGTATATCTGTGTATGAATGTGTGAATATGTGTCTCTGTATATAAGTGTGTGTGAGTGTGTATCTGTGTGTGAGTGTATATCTGTATGAGTGTGTGTGGGTGTGTATGAGTATGCATGCATATGAATGTGTGTGAGTGTGTATGAGGGTGTGAATGTGTGTGTGTGTATATGTGTGAATGTGTGTGAGTGTATGAAGGTGTGAATGTGTGTGTATCTGTGTATGAGTGTGTATGAACACACAGCCGCAGAGTTTAGGCGACAGCTCACAGGCTTCCCATTCCACTTTTACAGCCTCGCATCCGTGGGTCTTTCTCATTTTGCCATGTCTAACAAATGCTGTTGTCTGCAGCTCACGATGAAGAGAACCAGGGTAAGATGAACTAGTTCCCAGTCCTGTGGAGGAATCCAAGTTTGTTTTTGCTTTGTATTCTGTTCCCACCTCAAAGGAGGAGGCAGCAATAGCATTGCTTACTACTGCTCAGAGCAGGAAGCCAGCCCAGGCGAGCAGCACACTGTGTGGTTCCAACCACATGGCCTTCTGGGAAAGGTGGAACTATGGAGACAGCTAAAAGATCACTGGTTGCCAGGGGGCGGGGGAAAGGAGAGTGAACAGGTGGAGCCCAGGGCATTTCTAGGGCAGTGAAACTATTCTGTATGTAATGGTGGACACATGACATTATGCATTTGTCAAAACCCACAGGACTGTACAACACAAAGAGTGAGCCCTAATGCAAACTATAGACTTTAGTTAGTAATAGTGTATCCATATTGGTTCACTTGTAGCCAAGGTACCACACCGGTGCAAGATATTAGTAATAGGAGCAACTGTGTGAGGTGGAACAGGGAGTATATGGGAACTCTCTGTACTTTCCGTACGATTTTTATGTAAACCTAAAAGAGCTCTAAAAACAAAGTCTATTAAAAATAGTCGTTTATCATCTTCCAGGACGGACATCTGTGTGTCGCTCAGCAGCGTGGGGCACCTCTCTGGACACCAATGAGGTGCCGTGCAGGTGTGGAGTCAGCCTGATGCTGGAGATGAAGGTATGTTGTCATATCATCCCAGCAGAGAGCTGCCAAATCCTCCATTAAACCACCTGTTGCCATCCAGTCAACTCTGGCTCATGGCAACCCCATGTGTGTCAGAGTAGAACTGTGCTCCGTAGGGTTCTCGATACTGATTTTTTGGAAGTAGATCGCCACGCCTTTCTTCTGAGGTGCCTCTGGGTGAACTCAAAACTCCAACCTTTCGTGTTAACTGTTTCATCACTCAGGAACTCCAAATCCCCCTTTAGTCCTAATCATATAGACAAAAGGGGGGCTGGGTGGGGTTATGGGCTAAAACACCATGTGGGGACATGGGGTGGCCACCAGTTGGAATCGACTTGACGACAACAACAATAGTAACACAAGAGAAGACATTTCAGTGACACCCTTGCTTGCATATGTGCTGTCTATCATCACCATCCCAAAGCTAAAGGTGCCCAGACAGAGTCCATTCAGAGACAGAGAGAGGCACACTCGGCTTTTTTTTTAAGACGTGTAAGAGCCAGAGACCCAGGGACCTGCTTTCTGATCGTTTTACCGATGAAAATGATGAGACTGTCCCTCTTTACTTCATGCACGCCCACGTCTCCAACATACTTGTTTCTCCTAGCCAAAAATAAACTCATCAGTAATATGCAGACGCACACCTTTGCACTTGTTCTCTTAATTGTCACAATTAATTGGATTTGGGGGATGAGCTAGAAGCAGGGAGGTCCAAAGAGGAAGACCTCTCATATGCCGGGGCAAGGATGGTTACCCCAGTAGTCTGAACTGCTCTGTTTTGTTTTTTTAAGACTTCGATGGTGAACTCACTTCTTTCTCCTTTTTTGGTGAGCCTTGCTTGATGGTGGTTTCCACACTGTCATTATTAGCTAGTCACATGCATATAACAATGGCCTGGGGGAGGGCAAGGAGGAAGAAAAAGATGTACTGGAAGTAACTGTGACGCTGCTGCAGGAATCAGGAGACCGGGTGGTATAGAGTTTTATTTTATTCTGTATCTCCCACTTGAGTCTCGAGAGCGTTCCATGTAACTGTGCAATTAATCTTGACATGTAAAGACTGACCAGAATCCTAAACCTTCAGAAGACACGCCTCCACACATTTCTGAGTGATGCTATCACAGAAAGCGCAGGGCAGGAATGTAAATTATTAAAAATAATTCCAGTGTATTTTTACCACTTTCATCTGCACAAAACACATTCCTTAAGCCTTCTGCTTGCCTCGTACTGCTCTTGGAGTCTGGGAACACTGCCTGCTTTGTGTGCTTCTGCCTTTACTACCCTGTTCTTACGGCTCTTCCTGAGAATGGCTTCCACAGACTTCAACGTCATTCATGTTCCCTTGGCTGGGAAATGGATACTGTAGCTATCAAGAGATCCCTTAAACTGTTTATTCCCCACCTTCCCAGTGTCTCTTCAGAATGACATTCCTCCGAGAACAAGTTCCCGTCTTCTGCTTCAGAAATCGGCGCTGCATTGTCTGGTACATCTCATTCTCTAATAGATACTGATAGAAATTGACTCAAACCTTTACAACCCCTATTAATAATACACTTGAGATTTCAATAGCTGGCGGAGGAAAACCTCACTAATATGCTGCAATCAGGCAGAGCGAGGCAGTGTCGTACAGACTGTAAATTTATGGAAAGCTAGGTATAGGGACAAAATTACCCTGCATGTGTGCACAAGGGCACGAATGTTAATTTGTGTTTGTGGGTGCCAGCTGTGACTCCTCGAGGGGTTGGATGGTCACGTGGTCAGGAAGAACTGCAGCTAGGAGTTTCCTAGACACTGAACAGCACCTTTACTTAAACTTTTACTTAATGGGCAGTTAGTCCTTACATTTGAGGGACCTGTGTGGGAGAGCAAGTCAAATCATGTGCGTGATGCGTTAAAGCTCCTTAGACAGATGTGGTTGAAGACCTGTGTCTGAAGTGCTAGAACTTGTGTGATTTATTTTACACCTGGACCCTGCGTATTCCCTTCCTAAGATCCCTACCTCCCTGTCTGTTCTAGCAGGAGCTTTCCGTATCCGATTCTCAGCCTGTCTTAGATTCAGTGAAATGTAAGCAAAAATGCCTGCATTGTTTATAAGAAACATTTGAAGTTTATATATATACACACATATACATATGCATACCCTGGGACAGGTTACCCAATAAGCAAAGTACACATGGGCTTACTTGTGCTTGCTTACTAATCTGTAGTTCACTTGTTTCCCCCCACTCCACATCAAAGATGTGGTGAAACCCGTGTGAAATTGTGCACTACAGATTAGTAAGTAAACACAGGTAAGCCTGTGTGTATCTTGCTTACTGAGTCATCCGCCCCTGACATACACATGTATATACATACATACATATACATATATTCATGCATAGACACATATACATATATACACCCACATGTATACATATACCTTAAGGAGCCCTGGTGGGACAATGGTTAAGCACTCGGCTGCTAACAGAAATGTTGGTGGTTCCAACCCCCTCGCCACTCTGCAGGAGAAAAGACCTGGTGATCTGCTCCCATAAAGACTACAGCCTAGGAAACCCTATGGGACAGTTCTGCTCTGTCCTATAGGGTCACTATGTGTTGGAATCAACTTGATAGGGATGTGTGTGTGCGTGTGTGCGTGCATGTGTGTGTGTGTGTGTGTGTATGTGTGTGTGTCGTATGCAGACGGCTGAGCTAATGATATATTCCTCCTCAGTTAGGTGTACAATGTCATTGGGCTAGGCAATTCTTTAATTAATTGACTGATGGACTGACTTCCTTATTCCCATTTATCCTCATCCCATTCCTAACCCCACCCCACCATTGGCAACCGTGTCGATGTGTTTAAATACGCGCCTTTTTGTCCATATGTTTTCTTGAAAAGTGCACCATGTGGGATTTGTGTGCTTTCACAATATGTAAATGGTGTTGTATTAAATGTTTTGTTCTGCTTCTCTTTTTGCTCACTCAGGATTGTGCCTTCAGGGTCCAACCACGCTGGTGTCCAGATGCTCCACAGCTTCTCGCAGCTGGGAATGCTCCATGGAGGACCTTTCCCAGAGTTACCCCTGCATTCCTCCAGCGCTGGGCACACAGATGGCTTCAACCCTGCTCCAGAACACCCTGATAAATGCCCCCTACACAGTAAACACCCTTGTTTACTGTGTTATCTTACACACTCAATGCCCTTGTGCAGGCCCTCTGTGGAGATGTGTGCACACATGGGTGTGGATGTACTCACCAGGACCAAGCCCTGCTGGACTGCCCTCTGGAATCTCCACCACTTCCTCCAGGAGAGACCCAGGCGTAGATCCCGCCATGCGCTTCACAGATGGCTTCCCTGAGCTCTCAACTCTGGTCCATCAATTTGTTTGCTCTTGCACCAAAAGCAATAACAATCCCAGATGGGTTCTGGATTTTGTCTTAATATCTGGCAGAGATAATCCCCCTCTCTACTTTTCTTTCAGGGTGACTTAACTATTTGGTGGAACTTTATTTTTTCATATGAATTTTTGAGTTCCTTAAAAGAGCCTAACTTTAATTTTGATGGACATTGCATTGAATTTATAAATTAATTTGGGGGTGATTGAAATAACCGAAATGTTACATTATTCCATGCAAGATGGAATTTATTCAGATCATCATTATATCTTTTGTACTCTTTTTTTAACTTTTAAGTTTGAAATAATTTCCAACTTTAAAAAGAGTTGCAAAAATAGTCCAAAAATTTCTCCATAGCTCCTTCATCCAGCTTCCTCAAATGTTAACAACTTCCATAGACAGTACAATGATCAAAATTAGGAAATTGGCATTGATATAAGACTATTTACTAATCTACAGATGTTCAAATTCCACCAGTTGTCCCCCTAACATCCTTTTTCTGGTCTAGCACCCAATCCAGGATTCCACCTCAGCTTCCTCCAATCGGGACAGTTTCTCAGGATTTTTTTGTCTTCCATGAACTTAAGACAACTGAAGAATATAATAAGTAAAGGAGGAATGACGGGCTATTATTTCATAGACTACCTCTCCACTTGGGATGGTCTGATGTTTCCTCATGATTAAATGCAGGTGGTGCATTTTTTGGTAAAACACATCACTATGGTTGCCAGATAAAATACATCACACCCAAATACGGCATGGGGCATACTAATATTAAAAAATTACTTTTTGTTTATCTAAAATTCAAATTTAACTAGGCTGTCTGTGTTTTTATTTGCCAAATATGAAAAGCCTGTGAGTAAGTGATGTTCCCTTCTCAGGGGGAAGGGGGATATCATTTTGATATCTCTCATCAACTTAGGTAGGGCACTTGGTTAAGGCAATGTCTTTCGTTTCTCCACTGTAACGTTATCATTTTTTTCTTTTTAATTAGTAAGTATATTGTGGAGAGAGACTTGAGTTGATGTAAATATTCTATTTCTTATCACACTTTCACCATGAATTTTAGCATCCGTTGATGATTTTTGCCTGGAACCATTATTACCGTGGTGTTTGCAAAATGCTGAGTTTACATGCCTGTGATTCCTTCTACATTTATTAATTGGGATCCCACTATAAGGAATACAGTATATAAGGAATATAGTTCCTTTCCTCCCATTTGTTTATTTATTCAATTCTTTCTTTAATCAGTGTGAACGCGTGGATATTTATTTTTGCTGTATGGGCAATAACCCATTACTACCATTATCTATTCTGCTGCTCATGTGCTGCAGATTTGGCTATACAAGTTGGGTCCTGCATCTTTTCAATATGCCTTCATTATTCTTTGCGCCTCGTCTTAGTCATCTAGTGCTGCTGTAACAGAAATACCACAAGTGGATGGCTTTAGCAAAGAGAAGTTTATTCTCTCGCAGTCCAGTAGGCTAGAAGTCCAGATTCAGAGCAACAGCTCCAGGAGAAGGCTTTCTGTCTCTGTCTGCTCTGGAGGAAGGTCCTCACGATGCATCAGTCTTCCCTTGGTCTAGGAGCATCTCAGCGCAGGAACCTCAGGTCCAAAGAACGTGCTCTGCTCCTGGCACTGCTTTCTTGGTGGTGTGAGGTTCCCTTTCCTTTTATCTCTTGTAAAGTAAAAGGTGGTGCAGGCCACACCCTTGAGAAACTCCTTTACATTGGATCAGGGAT
>NW_004444119.1:700837-722311 GCF_000243295.1 Trichechus manatus latirostris | reverse complement strand
TTTTTTTTTTTTTTTTTTACTGTTTGGCTAAGTTAAAATATTTTGATACTTTAAAGTTTTTGTTCTTATTGTAAATTTTATTATTTTTTTTTAAATTTTATTTTCTGGTTGGGCATTGTAGGATAGAAAAATGCAATTTTTTTTTTGTAGAATGATATTATATTTAACAACCTTAGTAAAGCTTCTAACTTGTTCTAATATCTAGTACATTTGATTTTTTAGGTAGCCAATCATATTAAATACAAATAATGAGGTCCTATTTCTTTCCTTCTCATCTTATGCCCTCTTTTTCTTTCTTTCTTTCCTCATAGCATTTAGCGGCTATTACCATGTTAAAATGTAAAGATAGTGTGTATCCTTATTTTTCTCACAAACGTAGAGGGAATGCATGTGAAGTTGCTTCTTTATGTATATTTGCTTTAGATTCTTGATACATGTATTTTTGCCACATCAAGAAAATTTACTTCTATGCCTAGTTTTCTGAGATTTTTAAATTTTTCAACATAAATTACTGTTAAAATTCATCAAATATCTTTTCTTGCATTGGTTGCATGGTTGAGATAATCATATACAGTCTCCCTTTCAATCAATTGATGTGAGAAACACATTAACTACTTTTCTGTGTTTAGCCATCCTTGCACTCCTGGAATAAGCCTTTCTGATCATGATTTATTTTTGTTTAAATGTAATATTGGAATTTGTTGGCTAAATTTTATTTAGGATTTTTGAAATTATACATATGTGTATTTTTTTTAACAAGTGTAATAAGAGCATTTTTATTCCCTTAAATAAATAAAAAAGCTATTCTTCCCTTGGATGGTTTAAGTAGCATCACTGTGACATGTACTATTAGGTTATGTGCTTTAGTTATTCCTTGTAACAGAAGGTGAACGAATGAGCTGATGATTTTCTGGTGTTTACCTTTTTTTTTTAAATAATATTTTATTGTGCTTTGGGTGAAAGTTCACACAGTAAATTAGGTTCCCATTTGACAATTTCTACACAAGTTGTTCAGTGACATTAGTTACATTTTTCACAATGAATCAACATTCTCTTTAATTGTGTTCTGGTTGTTCTGTTTCCAGTGCTCTAGTTTCCCTGCCTCCTTATCTTCTCATCTTTGCTTTAGAGTAAACGTTGACCTTTTGGTCTCATATTGATGGTTTTTCAGCAGAGCACCGTACTTACCAGTAATATTTTTATTTTGTGTACCACTCTGTTATTATGCTAAAGGTAATCTCAGGAGATAGTTCTGGTTCAAGGTTTAAAGAGTATCACAGGGTGGTAGTCTCAGGGAGTTCTCTAGTCTCATCTGGTCCAGTAAGTCTGGAATTTTAAGAATTTGAGTTCTCTTCTGTGTTTTTTCTCCCTTTTTATCAGGGCCCATCTATTGTGGCCCTGGTCAGAATGTTTGGTAGTGGTAGCCGGGCACCATCTAGTTCTTCTGGTCTCAGGGTAGATGAGGCTGTGGCTTGTGTAGGCTATCAGCTCTGTAGACTAGTTTCTTCTCTGAGACTTTGTCTTCCTTCTTACTCTTTTGCTCCTGATAAGTAGATGCCAATAGTTGTATCTTACATGGCTTCTCTCAAGCTTTTAAGACCCCAGATTGTACTCACTTCACTAGGATGCAGAACATGAACTTCATGAACTATATTATGCCAATTAACTGAGTTGTCCCATGAGACTAAGGTCCTAAGTCTTCAAACCTAGAAAACCAACCTCACAAGGTGTTTGGTTATGTCTGAGAAGTATCTGTAATTGTGTCTTCTATGAATATTTGTGTCTGCACACACCTATCTGTACTTACATGTATATATAGATACTTCTATGTGTATACACATATGTACACACATGAACCTATATGCCTGTCCACCTACATATGTGACCACGCACTTGTTTTTTGGTCATGTTAGTGTTGTTGCCAAATTATCTACGTCAAATTCTTGCCCTTATTTGATTTTGGACTAAAGATGATACTCGTTCCATAAAAATGAGCTGGACTACTTTTTGTTCTTTTTAGGTATTCTATAAAAAATTGTTTAGAAGACTTAACTATTCCTTAAAATTTTGGTAGACCACTAAAAACTATTAGAACTAATAAATGAGTTCAGCAAAGTTGCAGATATAAGATCAACATACAAAACTCAACTGTATGTCTATACACAAACAATAAGCAATCTGAAAGTGAAATTTAAAAAGCAATCCTATTTACAATAGCACCAAAAAGAATAAAATACTTAGGGATAAATTTAACAATAGAAGTGCAAGATTTGTACACTGAAAACTACAAAACATTATGATTTAAATTAAAGAAGATCTAAATAAATGCAAGGACGTCCCCTGTTCGTGGATTGGAAGACTTGCTATTGTTAAAATGGAAATACTCCCCCAAATTCATCTACAGATCCCATGCAATCCCTATCAAAATTCCAGCTGATTTAGTTGCAAAAATTAACAGGCTCATCTTAAAATTTATATGAAACACAAGGGGCTCTGAATATCCAAAACAAACTTGAAAAAGAACAAAGTTGTAAGACTCATATTTTTCAACTTTAAAACTTGCTAAAGTCTACATTAATCATGACAGTGTGATGTTGGCATAAAGACAGGCATATAGATCAAGGGAATAGAAATAAGAGTCCAGAAAATATTATTACTTTTCGACAAAGGGGCTAAGACAATTTAATGGGGAAAGAATAATTCTTTCAACAAATATTGCTGGGACAAATAGATATCCACATGCTAAAGAATGAAATTAGGCCCCTACCTCATGCAATGCACCAGAATTAACTCAAAATGGATTGTAGACCTGAATGTAGGAGCTAAAACTATAAAATTCTTATAAGGAACATAGGAATAAATTTTTGTGACCTTGGGTTAGACAATAGTTTCTTAGCTATAACACCAAAACCACAAGTGATCAAAGAGAAAATTGGTAAGTCGGACTTTACCAAAATTAAAACTTTTTGTGCTTCAAAAGGATACTATCAAGAAAGTTAAAAAAAAAAAAAACAAACCACTCACACACACAGAATGGGAGAAAATATTTGTAAATCTTGTGTTTAAAAAGGGAATTTTATCCAGAATATATAAAGAACTCTTACAACTCAATAATAAAAAGACAAATAACCCAACTTAAAAAATGAGCAAAGGATTTGAACAGACATTTCTGTAAAAAATATATGCAAACAGCCAGTAAGCACATAAAAAGATGCTCAACATCATGGTAGTTATTAGAGAAATGTAAATCGAAACCATGAGATACCACTTCACCCCACTAGAACAGATATGATCAAAAAGACAGATAATAACAAGTGTTGGTGATAATGTGGGGAAATTAGAACACACATACATTGCTGGTGGGAACGTATAATAGTGCAGTCACTTTGGAAAACAGTCTGGCAGCTTCTAAAAAATGTTATCGTATGACCCAGCAATTCTACTCCTAAGTATCTATCCAGGAGATATTAAAACATATGTCCACACAAAAACTTGTACAGGAATGTTTGTAGCAGCATTATTTATTATAGCCAAAAAGTTACAACAATCCAAATGTCCATCAAGTAATGAATGGATAAACAAAATGTGGTATATCCATACAATTCTTTTCTGGCAGTAAAAAGAATTATACATGCTATAACACGGATGAACCTGAAAGACATTATGCCAAATGAAAGAAGCCAGTCATAAAAGACGACATATTGTATGATACAATTTATATGAAATGTCCGTAATAGGTAAATACATTGAGACAGAAAATAGATGAGCGGTTGCCTAGAGCTGGGTGAGGGGCAGGAGGTCGGGTTGGGGAGGGGAATTGGGAGTGACTGTTGATGAGTTAAGAGTTTCTTTTGGGATAATGAAAATGTTCTAAAATTCGATTATGATAATGGTTGCACAACTCTGCAAGTATAATAAAAACCATTGAATCATATACTTTAAATGGGTGAACCTTATGGTATATAAATTATATCTCAATAAAGCTGTTAAAATGACAAAAAAAAAAAGTTTGGTAGCCTTCACTTGTAAAACCATCTGTGCCTGGGTTGTTTTGAAGGGGGAGATCCTTGAAGATCATTTCAATTTCCTTAATATCTGTTGGGGCTGACTGGAGGCAGCTAACAACAACAGCATTTCACAAATAATGAAAAAGCCCTTGGTTACTAATCTGTAGTTACCTAACACCCCTGAAACAGATTTTAAAGAAGCCTGTTGTGCCAAAGTTTGCACTTGACTGCTAACCGAAAGTTTGGTGGTTCCAACCCACTCAGTGGCAACACAGAAGAAAGGCCCGTCAGTCTGCTTTTGTAAAGATTACGACAGCTAATAAAACACTACGGAGCCCAGTTCTACTCTGCAGCGCGTGATATCATTATGAGTCGAAATCAGCTCGATGGCAACGGGTTTTTTTGTTGTGGTGGTGGAAGTAGTTGGAGTTCAGGAGACTTTGGTTAGAATTCCATCTCAGCCACTTGCTACATCTGTTACCTTGGGCAAATTATTTAGCTTCTCTGGACCTCTATTTCTACATCTGTAAAATGGGCACAATAATACCTACTTGGCAAGGTTCTGGTGGGGCTCTACGGCGTGTTGGCACCCAGCCAGCGCCCAGTCTGCAATCTCTCCTATCACTCAGAGATCTCATTTGCGTGGACTTCTTGTCTCCCCTCTCAAAACTCTATGTCAAGTGTCAGGAAGACGTTAGCCTTCGAGTCAGATTATCTTCAAGACATCCTATAGCTTTTGCAACACCAGGAAGCCAAACATATGTTAGCTAGAATTATAGGTCCGTTTCAGTAACACTGCTTGCTTGACGAAGCAATTTGCTGAATCATTTTGTTTGCTGAGTGCAGACTTGCAGTATTTTTGTGCTAAAGAGGATTTATTTAATATTTTTATCATTTAATGAGAGAAAGTGTGTTTGTAGTCAGCTTGTGTGCATTCCAAAATGTTCCTTTGTCTTCTCCCATTTTGTACGAGATTCCCTTTCTTGGGGAGAAAAATGCTTTTGTGCAGGCAGCCTTTCTTGGATGTTTTTATACTTAGGGTTTGACTGGAGGATATTTATGGACGAGGACTCAGGTTTCAGATTGCGGGTGTGGAGGTGGCTTGGCCAATCAGAAGGCGGTTTGCTCGGGCCATTTGCATCTTGCAGCCACTTCCCAGCACATTTGTGAAATATATCCTTTGGGGGTGTCACGGCTTTGGTTAAGATTTCCTTTTACTCCTTAGCTGCTAGTGCTGTTTTGATGAACGCAGCTTCGCGTGTGCACGCGGGGCTCCTGCTGCAGAGCTGTCAGAGTGTAAAGTCGTGACTGCACCTGAGGAAGACAGGCATGACAATGAGTCCTCCATCCCTTCTATGACTGCTCGTTAATACACTGATTTACAGCTCGTTGTTTTTTTCTTCGCGCAACCTGACACTAGTACCTACATAAAGGTAAACACATGTGAGAGTGCTTTTAAAGCAAAACCTATTTTTGCAAAGGTAATGATGTTCTAAAATTGGAAAAAGTGTGATTCAATGCAAAAAAAAATTTAAATAAATCCCAACGTGCCTGAACACTTTTTTTCTCTCTAGTTTTTCTGGGTGGTAAACTTTCTCTTGACACGCTATCAGATTGGTTTCGTTATTCAAAAATATTTTTAACGCAGGGAAAAGCTAATAAGTTTCATATTTGACATTTTGCAATGTGAGCCAATCGTCTTCTGCAGTCCCAGATGTTGGCTGGTATTGTGCAGTCAGGCGGATAGCTTAAAATGGATCTTTTAGAAGGACCCATTCCAAAGCTCTGAAACAATGCTCAGGCTGAGAAGGGGCTCGTATATCACCACAGAAACAGGATATGAACATGCCCTGGACTTGGACATTAGGTAGGAGTCAGATGGCAGATATAGCTGGTCATAGGAGTTAGTCGTTGTTGTTAGATGCCGTCAAATCGATTCTGACTCATAACGACCCTATGTATAGTAGAACAAAACACTTCCCAGTCCTGCGCCATCTTCACAATCCTTGATACGTTTGAGCCCATTGTTGTAGCTGCTATTTAATCTATCTCGTTGAGGGTCTTCTTGTTTTTTGCTGACCCTCTACTTTACCGAGCATGATGTCCTTCTCCAGGGACTGGTCCCTTTTGATAATATATCCAAAGTACATGTGACAAAGTATTGCCATTCTCGCTTCTAAGGAGCATTCTAGTTGAACTTCTTCCAAGACAGATATGTTTGTTCTTCCAGCAGTCCACAGTATATTCAATATTCTTCACTAACACCATGCTTCAAATGCATCATTTCTTCTTCAGTCTTCCTTATTCATTGTCTAGCTTTCACATGCATATGAGGCAACCGAAAATACTGTGACTTGAGTCAGGTACATCTTAGTCCTCAAAGTGATATCTTTGCTTTTTAACACTTTAAAAAGGTCTTTTGCAACAGATTTGCCCAATGCAATACGTTTGATTTCTTGACTGCTGCTTCCATGGGTGTTGACTGTGGATTCAAGTAACATGAAATCCTTGACAACTTCAATATTTTCTGTTTATCACGATGTTGCTTATTGGTCCAGTTGTGAGGAGTTTTGTTTTCTTTATGTTGAGGTGTAATCCATACTGAAGGCCGTAGTCTTTGATTTTCATCAGTAAATGCTTCCAGTCCTCTTCACTTTCAGCAAGCAAGGTTGTGTCACCTGCATAACACAGGTTGTTAATAAGTCTTCCTCCAATCCTCATGCTGCATTCTTCTTTATATCGTCCAGCTTCATTGATTATTTGCTCAGCATACAGATTGAATAAGTATGGTGAAAGAATACAACCCTGACACACACCTTTCCTGATTTTAAACCACACGGCATCTTGTTCTGTTCAAATGACTGCGTCTTGGTCTATGTACAGGTTCCTCATGAGCACAACTAAGTGTTCTGGAATTCCCATTCTTTGCAATGTTATCCATAATTTGTTATGATCCACACAGTTGAATGCCTTTGCACAGTCAATAAAACACAGGTAAACATCCTTCTGGTATTCTCTGCTTTCAGCCAGGATCCATCTGACATCAGCAATGATAGCCCTTGTTCCATGTCCTCTTCTGAATCTGGCTTGAATTTCTGGCGGTTTTTTGTCAATGTACTGCTGTAACTACTATTGAATTATCTTCAGCAAAATTTTACTTGTGGGTGATATTAATGGTATTGTTTGATAATTTCCGCATTCTGTTGGATCACCTTTCTTTGGAACGGGCATAAATATGGATCTCTTGTAGTCGGTAGTCGGTTGGCCAGGTAAGCTGTCTTCCAAATTTCTTGCATAGATGAGTGACTGCTTCCAGAGTTTCATCCACTTGTTGAAACATCTCAGCTGGTATTCCAACAACTCCTGGAGACTTGTTTTTCAACACTGCCTTCAGTGCAGCTTTAACTTCTTCCTTCAGTATCATCGGCTCTTGATGACATGCTACCTTCTGAAATGGTTGAATGTTGACCAATTCTTTTTGGTACAGTGACATTTGTATAAGTGAAGCTGTTTGGGGGAGAAAAGAGCTAGAAGACAATACTCAGATACAATTCTAATTTGTGCCAGCCACGTGGGTGGGTAGGTGGAAGCCTTCCAACACGCTGTCTGGGCTGTCCTCATGTGCCTTCAAGAATGTATGCCTGTGAGAAGATGCCAGAAAGAAAAATCTGCTGTTTCCTCCTGATGTAAACAGGCTTCTGGACAAGTGCTGTGCATGCATGCTCCATTTCCCGGCCTTCCTCTCGGAGAGGCTAAGAAGGGTGAGATGTGATTCTAAGCCATCCCTGGTTGGTGTAAACATGTAACGTACTTGGCTGCGAAACACAAGGTTGGAGGTTGGACTTTACCTAGGCGTACCTCGAAAGAAAGGCCTGGTGATTCACTTCCAAAAGCTAGCCATTGAAAACCCTGTGTGGAGCACCCTTCAACTCTGACACATATGAGGTCACCAGGGGTGGAACTGACTCGACAGCAGCTGATGGGGGGTTTTGAAAAAGGGCAAAGACTTCTAAGAACCCCCACCAGTCCAACCCAATGCAGCTCTTGAAGGGCTTGTGGGCTAAGCAGCAAGGATCAAATCTTTAGAATAGAACAACAGAGTCCAAGACAATTTTTAAAATGTATTATAGACTTTCACTTACTGGTGTCCTCCAAAGAGCTGTGTTGAAATCCTAACCTCTGCTACCTGTGAAAGGAGCCCTAGTGGTACAGTGATTCAACACTGGCTGCTAACCAAAAGGTTGGTGGTTTGAACCCACCCAGTGGCTCTGTGGGAGAAAGCCCTGGCAATGTGCTTCCATAAAAATTACAGCCAAGAAAACCCTATGGGGCAGTTCTACTCTGTCACAATGGGTTGCTATGAGTTGAAATCAACTCGACGGCACCTAACAATGTGACCTTGTTTAGAAATAGGGTCTTTGAAGATGTCATATTGGAATAGGGCGGGTCCTAATTCAGTCTGAGTAGTGTCCTTATGAAGCCAAACCCAACCTGTTGCTGTCAAGTCGATTCTGACTCACAGCGACACTATAGGACAGAGGAGAATGGTCGCATAGGGTTTCCAAGGCCGTAAATCTACGGAAGCAGACTGCCACATCTTTCTCCCGAGGAGCGGTTGGTGGGTTCAAATCATCAACCTTTCTGTTAGCAGCTGAGGGCTTAACTACTATGCCACCAGGGCTCCAGTATCCTTATAAGAAAAGGAAAAGAGACAGAGAAAGGGCATCACGTGAAGGTGTACCTATAAGCCGAGGAAAGCCATTAAAGGCCTGGGACCAGCAGAAGCTGGAAGAAGCAAAGAAGGATCTTCCCCTTGAGCCTTCAGAGAGAGTGTGAATTCAGACTTCCAGCTTCCAGGCTGTGAGAGAATAAATTTCTGTTCTTTGAAAGCCATCCATCTACACTGTGGTACTTTGTAATAGCAACCCTAGAAAACCAACACGTATGAGCTCCAAGCATTTCACTTGAATCTGAAATATCAGAGGTATAGGATCTTGTGGAATGGGTGCATAGGCAAAACACTCTTCTTCCTGGGTCAGCTGAGTACAGAGAGTTGAGTGCTATTTGCCTGTACCTGGCTACTGTGATGGTTCATTTTATGCGTCACCGTGGCTAGGCTGTGGTGCCCAGCCGATGGGTCAAATACCAGTCTAGGTGCTGTTATGAGGTAGTTACCAAAAAAACTAAACGTGCTGCCATCAAGTCGAGTCTGACTCATAGCGACCCTACAGGTCAGAGGAGAACTACCCCGTAGGGTTTCCAAGGAGTGGCTGGCAGATTCAAACTGCTGACCTTTTGGTTAGCAGCCTGAGCTCTTAGCAACTGCACCACCAGGGCTCCATGAGGTAGTTAACATGGGACTAAATCAGCTGGCATTAAGGAAAGCAGATTCCCCTCCACAGTGTTGGTGGCCCTTATCCAATCAGCTGAAGCCGTTAAGAGCAATAAGGGAGTTTCTATAGGGTGTATTCCGCCTCTAGACCATAAATAGGCATTTAGCCAAAACTCCCTCACTCTTCACTCTTCTCATCACCTCAACTATGGATTCGGGGATGCAAGCCTGCAGGAATCTCTAGGCTGTCCCCTGACCTACAGGTTTTGGGTTTGCCAACCCCTACAATTGCATTAGCCAATTCCTTAAAATAAATCTCTTTCTCTCCCTCCTTCCCTCCATCCATCCACGTGGTTGTTTCTGTTTTTCTAGAGAACCCTATCTTTTCTAACTGGGGCAGGGGGTTGGGAGGCATGGAAAGAAAATAGCTGACTCCTAACAAACCACCTCCCAAATGTTCTCAGGGAGGCATGTTGCACTTTCTCAGCTGGAAAACAACATGGCCGTCTCCAAACCACTTATATGCAGAGTTGCTGCCTTCACAGCAGTCTCTGGGTCAGCTGTCTTTCGGGTGGACTCTTGACAGTGCTGCTTGTACCAGGGGCTTGTTGCAACTCATCTGGCAAGGGGAAACCCAGGATTGTTCTGGTATTCTTCAGGCACAGCACAGCACTTTAGTTTTTGTGGCAAGTTAGTAAATAGGAAAATGGAAGAGAAATTTAAGGTCTGCACAGCCCTCAGAGTTTTTTTCTTTTTTACGCATAAGAACTTAGTGGGCAGATACACTATTACATATTTTATAATACATAATTTGGGGAAGAGGCATTTAATAAGGAACATGAAAACATTCAGAGAGATATTTAGTTGCATACCTCTGCCTAGGGTCTTTCCTGCTCATTTCACTGGGCTGCTCAACATGCTGTCCCCACCAAGGACATGGAGACCTAGAAGTGGGGTTGGGTGGGCTCCAGCCGGCCGGAGTAAAATCTCCAGAGCTGATGTCATGACTCTCCTGCAGTGCTAACCAGGAACCAGTTGCCGTCGAGTTGACCCCACCTCATGGTGACTCCACGTGTGTCAGAGTAGAACTGTGCTCCATGGGGTTTTCAATGGCTGACTTTTCAGAAGGAGATCACCAGGCCTTTCTTCTGAGGCACTTCTGGGTGTTCTCAAACCTCCAACCTTCTGGTTAGTATCGGAGCGTGTTAACCATTTACAGCACCCAGGGATTTTCTGCAGTGTTAGCAATGTCTAGTAGCCAGGCCAAGGACGGGCAGGGGATGGCACTATGGAAAGGTCCAAGGAGAAGTAGAGTGAGAGGCATCCACAAGTCACCTTTGATTTGTCATCTGAGAGAGCAAGCTCCCTGGTTGATGACACCTTGACATATGAAGAGTGTCAGGGTAAGTGGCTCTTGACGCCATTAATAAATCCTTCTGTAACGTTCGAGTGACAGTTTTTCCTGTTTGTGCGGCTGATTCTTCTGCCCATCATCATCATCATCATTGTCTATTATGCCATCCTCTTCTCTGGCATTGTGTGCTGGAATAAAAGTTTGAAGACCCGGGCTAGCATCTGTCTCCAACATGCACTCATGTGCTGTGAAATCTGTTGTTTTACCTTTGGGTTGAGTGTCCCCAGTCTCAAAAATGAAAGTAAGCATATCTTTGCTTACAACCCAGAATGGCTGCACGGATCAAATGAGATGAGAATTGGTGGGAAAAATTCACAGAATATAAAGCATCACTTGAGGGAAAGACACTTATCCCCATGTGTCTCTGTGAGAAATGGCCTGGAGACGGAGGTTTGTGGGCACAGGAGGGATTCAGCCGGGCTCTCAGGAAGAAGAGGGAGAAGTGAATCGCAGTGAAGTTACAGGCGAGGCCTCGGCCCATCATGTGGAGAGTGCTGGCCCGGGCTGGCCCTTTAGAGAGGTCTGGAATGAAGGTTGTACCCGGCATGAGGCTGTAGGTGTAGAAGATGTCCCCTGGAGGGAGGCAGCCCCCTCAGGGGAGGCCATCCCAGAGAGGGATTCAGGCATGAGCAGTCTGCAGCTGAGGGATAGGTGCTTGGGTCCTGGGAGGCATCTGTACAGAACCCCTGGGCCCCCTCTGCTGGGCTCCTTATCATCAGATATTCACACCCCTAGATCCCACTGCCAGGGGTTGAAATGACCACTCTGTACACGAGATCCCACCCAACACTTGTCCTGTCCCACCATGGTGCCCACATCTGGAGGGGTCAGGTTATTGTGGATTTCCAGGACAGCAACAGACCAACCAAATTCAGTGCAGCTCAGCTTCAAACCAAAATGTAAATCTGACAGATAATTTGGGCTTGCGTGAAGATAATTGCAATGCAACGTAAGGAGACAGTTGTCGAAATGCATGAGGAATATGAATTAGGATCAACACAAAGCTGGTTCCTAAAAGGTGGAGGTCAGATATACCTTCATTCTCCAATTTCTTCACCATGTCTGACACCAGCCGCCTCTCCCACCAAACTCTCTACTTCTCTGCTGGGTTCGATAACTCATTGCAATGGCCACACAAAACTCACAGACCATACTCACAGTTATGTGGTTTATTAGGGAAGTAACAGGCTACAGCTTGGGATCAGGATCAACTTGGAAGTAAGAGGAACAACTCGGGATCAGGAAGCACACAGGTGAGGTCTGGAAGGCTGTCCGGAGGTGGAGAGCACATCCCTCCCTTCAGCACTCCAACCAGCGCGGCTCTCTCAGCTGCTGTCTGCCATTGGCCCCTCCACAGACCCTGCTGCTAGCGTGCAGCTCAGTACTCTCCCCAGGATGCAGACACATCTTCGATGGAGCCAGCAATTAAAGAAAAGGTCAGCAGGAAGGAACAGGGCACAACCGGCACTTCACCCAAGGATTAAAGGCACCTGTGAGGAACTCTGAGCTTCAAGAGTGACTTTGCAAAAATGAGAGATGTCTGATCCTGCTAATGTACAGTTTTATTGGAAAAATTATGCCAGAAAAACAATAACATTTGAGACATTCTTTGTTGAATTTAAGGATTACTGCATAATTGTGATCATAGCTTAAATTTTGTATAAAATAAATTTAAATAAATGCAGTTACCTAATTCGGTTTCATTTTTTCTTTCAGGTAAAAAATATCACCAGAACTCTTTTTTTCCCCACTACTGACATAAAATTTCAGTCCCATTTGGAGTGGATTTACCTCAAGCAGCTTCTTCCTGGGACCAATTATCCTTAGATGACATAAATCTCCAGCCTCCCCTGACATCTCCTGGGTCAAACCCAGTTCCCTCTGAGGACTGCAGCTGATGGGACTCCAGATAAGAATCTAGGACACACTGTGAACCCCGGTGGAAGTTTCTCTTTCGATGTCCTGGGCTAACAGTGGACATTTCGATCAGCTCAACATTTTGCAGCCAGAGAACGGTCTAGCAATAGATTTCTTCAGCCCAAGGTCCAAAGTGCTGCTTTGCGCCTGCTCTTTACTGTAAGGAAATTCGGTCTTAGGAAGGTCTATTGAAGAGTGCAGAATCTTGATATCTAAAGTCTTGGAACTGTAATTATAGCTTAGATTTTGACAGTTCCTCAGTTGTTCCATCAAAGAAATGGGAAAAATGCCGAAGACATAAAATTGTCTTTCATTGCAAATAATGCATAAATTTAAAAAAGCTGCAAAGTAAATTCTGAAAACACTAAGATTGTAAAATGAATAACTTGAGGCATCAAGTCACACTCTGGGGGGTAGCACCCCAAAGTGGGTGCACACAGGACACCACGATCACTGGACAGTGGTCAAGGGTTGTGAGGACCATCCTGTGTCCACACGTGTGGTAACCCTCAGTATCCACATTTCTCCCAATAAAGGCTCCTGTATTTGTCTGTGAGGGAACAGAGCAGGGAAGCTAAAGCAGCCTTGATGAATCATGAGGTGCCTCTAGGGACACAATGACAAATACCGTGGCAAATTTAGGAAGTATCAGGGGCATATGTTTCAGAAGTAATGTGAAACCCAACCACCTGTCTGTCAGTTTGTTGTGCTGTGGTGGCTTGCATGTTGCTATGATGCTGGAAGCTTTGCCACCAGTATTCCAAGTAAGAGCAGGCTCACCCACAGTGGACAAGCTTCAGCAGAGCTTGCAGACTAACACAGACTAGAAAGAAAGACCTGGCAATGTACTTCCGAAAATTGGTCAATGAAAACCCTATGATGGGGAATCCAAACAGCTGTGTAAACCTTCACCAAAAACACAATATTTTAAAAAAAAAAACAAAAACCCTATAGATCACAATAGAACATTGTCAGATATAGTACGGGAAGACAAGCCCCCTGGGTTGGAAGGCACTCAGCTACACAGTGGCCACAACAATGCACTCAAGCACACCAACAATCATGAAGATGGAGCAGGACTAGGAAATGTTTTGTTTTGTTGTACATGAGGTTGCCATGAGTCAGAGCGAACTCCATGGCAACTAACAACAACAATGTAAAACTAGAAAATTATATTTAGAACTGGGGGGCACGCCATTAATGAATTCACATACGCATGCATACACGCACATGTCCTGATAGAGGCTAAAAATACCTCTACTACTGGTTTCATTGGTGGTTTAAAGATCACAAATAACCCAGCGAATGGGTCCCTGCCCTTATCAGGGTGGTGGTTTGTAAAAGTGTTGGGGAGGGGGTGGTGGGAATTGTCTCTCAGGCCATAAATTGAGATTTGGGGCCAAGATTTCCCTTCCAGAAACTTCACACATAACTGGAATGTTTCAGGAATTGAGTTGTCAGTGTTTCCTTCAGAGTCCTCCTGGTTTTAAGTGAGTTGCTCTTCTACTCTTGAAACATGTTTTTTTCCTGATTCTCCTTACCTGAGTGTGGCTGCCCCCCTCCTCCCTGCTTCCAGCACTTTCCTCTCGATTCTTAACCTTTTGTTTCAGTCTGGTGCCTGACAGGAAGGATATCAAGTAATTGCCGTACACGCTGACAGAAATAAATAAGTAGTTCAGAGTGAGTGTCACAAAGCTGGAGAATTTTTTGGCAAAATGAAACAACTAACCTACTTTTTTTCTGGCCACTTTGTTGTAGTGGAACAGAATAGCTAGGCTAAGCGGGCTGAAACACTCTAGTCTGGAGTCCTCTTCAGTAGTAACTCAAAACCAAAAACCCATTGCCTTGGAGTCAATTTCAACTCACAGTGAACCTATAGGACAGAGTAGAACTGCTCCCACAGGGTTTCCAAGTCTCCCTAGTCTCTGGGAGTTTACGTGGAGCACACAGAAACGTGCACTCACTTCTGCATACCACACCAGGTGAAGGACTCACAGGCTCATCTACCCCAAATGGAAGAGATCCAGACGAAAGCAGGCCCACCTGGGCTTGAATGCCAGCCACCGCACCCCCAACCCTCCCTTTACCAGGAGGATCTCCACCCTGCATGAGCCAGCCCACTTCCCAGGTTGTGGCAAAGAAATAATGAGACAGGAGATGTGAAACATTGGCCTGGAGCCTGATGGTGAGCACCTGGAAAGGCTAGTGCCCCCTTCTTGGCCCCATTGCCCTTCCTTTCCTCATACATCATGCTTTAATTCAACATGTTTTTATTGAGCATCTATTGTGTACAACCACCACCTGTTTGTCAGTGTGTCTTACTGTGGTGGCTTGCGTGTTGCTGGGATGCTGGAAGCTATGCCACTGGTATTTCAAATACCAGCAGGGTCACGCATGGCGGACAGATTTCAGTGGAGCTTCCAGACTTAGATAGACTAGGAAGAAAGGCCTGGTGATCTACTTCCAAAAGTTAGTCAATGAAAATCCTATGGCTCACAATAGAACATTGTTCAATATATTGCTGGAAGACGAGCCCCTTAGGTTGGAAGGCACTCAAAATACACAGTGGCCACAACAATGGACTCAAGTATACCAAAGATGGTGAAGATGGTGCAGGACTGGACAATGTTTTGTTCCATTGCGCATGAGGTTGCCGGGAGTTGCAGCAGGCTCAGTGGCAACTAACAACAACATTGTGTACAAGGCTCCTGCCCCAGGCAAGGGGTGAATAGAGAAAGGCAGAGTATATGGACCCTATTTTAAAACACTTTGTGTTCTAGTTGGGAAGATACAACCTACTTGTTAGAGATGGTAAATATAAACATAAGGTAGCCATCCCAGAGGTGGCATAAAGTTATGCTATAGGATCAGGGCCAGTGACGTCAGCATTCATGCTGTGGGGATGTGGACAAAGAAGATCTCTGTGGTCCGTCTGCGTGGACAGGAAAGGCTGATGAGGGGAGACACTTTACCTGGACATAGGTGGTGGGACATCGGGACACCAGGAAGTGCACGCTGTCATGACAATCAAATATTTTCCCTGCTTGCTCATTAGCAAAGCATTCCCAGTGTCAGAATTAAAGCTTAAAATAGAAATACTACTGAGAGTGGTAATATTCTGACCTAAATTGAACTAAGGTGTAAATGGCTAATACAGAACTCTTTCCTCATCTGTTTGAACCAGGGCTCTGAATGGATTCATTCTAGTTCAAAGGCATGCTGAGAATTTGGATTTCTAACAAGTTCCCTGCTGAGGGTGTGCATTTCCACCCCAGATATACTGACTCAGCATCTACATTTTAACAAGATCCCCAGTGATTCTTATGTATAACTTCCTGGGAACTTGTTACAGACAAAAATTCTCAGCAAGGAACTTGTTAGAAATGCAAATTGCCAGCAGTGTTGTGAAGGGGAACCAACCGGTTTGAATCCCTGGTTTGGACGAGGTTATACTGCTTTTCTCCAGTAGTTGCTGAGGGATTTTCCAAAGATTTTTGCCAAAGGAGAGGTGTTGATGGGGGGGCGGGGCGGGGCGCTGCACACAAGCCTACTGAATCTCTGAAGGCAAGAGGCGACATGGCTAAGGCACCACCTTCGAAGATCCCTCTGGGACTGGTTCTGCGATTGCAGAGCTGTGGATACCAGAGGCGAAATTGGAATCAGGCCAAGTCTGCTAAGGCGCATCCTCGGCGCTGGCACGGGGCCTTGGGACGAGTGGGATGCGCACTCGGGAATCTGTTCCGCGCTCTGCTGTGCACCAGGTGCTGCGCGGGCCCTGCACTAGGCTGCAAACACGCAGGCGCAGATTTGGGTACCTACTTGAGCATCTCCTGTTCCAGGGAGCGCAGCGGCATCAGCACCCTTTCTCCCAGACCTGAGGTTCATTGGAGAGGCCCTAAGCTCCACCTGCGGCCAGGCCGGAACCTGGCGGCTTCCTGCCGGCCCCCCACGCTCACGGGTGAGCATTGCGGGGCCGGCAGCCCCTTGGGGAGGGCCTTGGCCACGTGGTTAGCCTAGGTGCGGGTGGTGAGGCCTGTGCCCACCTTCTCCGTCAGGGTGATGGTTTGCACCTGCGCACGAGGCGTGAGGTTCCCAGCTGGGACTCTGAACACCAAGGGCGGCTGTGGCCGTGAGTGGGTCTGTGACGGAAGTACCACGCTTTAGGGCACATGCAGCCATGTGCTTTGCAGACCTCGGCTCTGAGGCAGCTGTGCCCCCCGCCCCCGTCATGTGTGAGCTATAGAAGCTCAAATGCTGCCCTCCTCAGTGAAGATCTAAGACCCGAGCAGACACAATTGAGCAGACCCAAAGCGAGGGTGGGATGATGCGCCCCACACCTCCGCCACAAGCAGCTGCTTCTGCCAGGTCCATTTACAGCTCTTCTCTTCCTTGTTATCAAGAAACAGCCTCATCCTGTGAAGGTTTTATGGAACAACAAAGCAGATCAACGGAGACACAGCTTCTGTACTCTTATTATTTGTTTCTTTCATTTAACATTGAGTGTTTCCTTCTCTAGAGCCCGGGTGGTGCAGTGGTTAAAGTGCTCGGCTGCTAACCAAAAGGTCAATGGTTGGAACCCACCAGCCACTCTGAGTGAGAAAGATGTGGCAGTCTGCTTCCGTAAAGGTTTACAGCCTTGGAAACCCTATGGGGCAGTTCTACTTTGTCTTAGAGGGTGGCTATGAGTCGTAATTGACTCAGCTGCAGTGGATTTTGGTTTGGTTTCCATCTCTTCTGCAAAAAGGATAAAAACCTTTTATTCTTGCACCCATTGTTCACATGTATGTGTGCACATTGCATTTATGTAATTGCTTACCTGGTTTTTTGTATCTGTTAAAAGAGTCCTCAAGCATGGGAGTTTCCACCTCTTGATGAGGATGTGGCCTTCAGAAAACCTAGCATTATGGAAAGGAGCCCTGATGGCACAACGGTTAAACGCTTGGCTGCTAAGTGAAAGGTCAGTGGTTTGAACACACCCAGTGGCTCCGCAGGAGAAAAGACTGGCCATCTGCTCCTGTATAGATTACAGCCTAGGAAACCGTATGGGGCAGCTCTACCCTGTCACATAGGGTCATTATGCGTCGGAATCGACTGGACAGCATCCAACAACAACAGGGTAATGGAAAATGTTTGTGTCCCTAAAAGCTGAGACGCACACAGTTCGATTAAACAAGCAAATCCTCCATTCTCCAGCTTCAGAGAAACGAGCCTGGCTCCACTGGCCTGGCAGTGCTGTTTGTTGGGAGGCCACCTTGGGCCCCGGCAGAAGCTGACGTGTGTTGGCTCCCATCCCCGCACAGCATCGCCTCCCCCACTCCAGACCACTTAACCTTTTTATGTTTCTTTCCTCTTCAGTCAAACTCTCCTCCTAGCTCTTTCACTCTTCCCACTCATAAGTGCATTTGTTTTTCTCTTGCTCTTGCTTGAAAATGTATCCTTCCTTTCTTCTCACAAGCCCCTGAACACAGGATGGAAGAACTGAAGAATTTGGCTCTGTCACCCCCAGCCCCTGAGGGCATTGAGACTTTTAGACTTGGGTCTGTGAACTGATCCCCACGAAGCGAGTTTGGCTCACTATCCTCTGAGGTACCATAGCTGGAGGCGTTAGGCAACTAGAAGGAGCTCTCTATGGCCTCCACTACTCTAGGGAGAAAGCAATGTCACCCCTAAGTCCAGAAAAACAGATACAGCTGATGAACACCAGTCAGAGGCAGGCCCCCAATATTAGGTCTAGTTTCTTCTTTTTCCTGCTAGAGCTACTAAGATGACTTGGAGATGGCATCGAAGCACTGAAGATGGAGATGAAGCCTCACCTCCTGCAGGAAGCCACCAACACTAATCCCATCTCACTAGGATCAGGATATGATTGTCTTCTTACTTGTATGGGATTTGATGTGTGTATTTGGGCTTCTAGCCCCCAAAACTATAAGACAATAAATTTCTGTTCTTTAAAGCCACCCACTTGTGGTATTTTTTGTTACAGCAGCACTAGGAAACTATGACACCCTCTTCCTGTGAAAATTGGGTGTAATTTCTCACAGTTGCCTATATTAACCTGACTTTAAAAGTCACCTTGTAGGCAGAGAAATAAAATCCCCTGGTGAATCATATTTGGCCATTGTGTGACACAATTGTAAAATGTTTTGGAAAATAGCTTTGGATTTGGAATCAGGAAGCCTGGGCCTCGGCCCCAGCTCTGCCAAGAGGGCTGTACAACTTGGCCAAATTTGCTTAAACTCCCTGAATCTCACTCTTCTGCTCTCCAAAGGGAAGAGAAATGTATGCTCTACTTACCACCTGAGGTTATAGTGAGGATCAAAATAAAAATGAGGGGGAAAAGTGCTTTGTAAATGTACACACCATATAAATATAAGGTGTTATCTCATTTTTTTCCTTTATATCATTTTATATAAGTACTTCACTCCCAAAGTCCAACCTGAGAAGTCTCAGAAACTAATTTCATTTTAATCATGTGAAAAATGGACATTATCTTTATGAAATCAGGAATTACTTTATTTTTACAATGTGAGCTCCATTTGTGTATCTCCTAGGCAGATTGCATTTACCTGGTTGGCACATGCCTTCCAGATAATCCAGGGAGATGCTTTTCTTGTCCTCCCATATACAGGCTGTTTTAGGAAGGGCTATATGAGTCCTGGGAGCCCTGATTGCACAGTGGTTAAGAGCTTGGCTGCTAACCAAAGGTCAGCAGTTCGAATCCACCAGTTGCTCCTTTGAAACCCTATGGGGCTGTTCTACTCTGTCTTATAGGGTTGCTATGAGTTGGAATTGACTCAATGGCAACGGGTTTGGTTTTCTTTTAATATGAGTCCTAAGGGCTATTAGCACCAATTATACTTATTTTGTTTCCACTTGTGCTGTTAGGTCGACTATTGGTTCATCCTTCTGAGGTGGAGAAGCTAAGATGATGGGTTTTCTCTGCTCCTACTTGGGTCTTCAAGCTAGCCTTCAAGTCCCAGCCAGATATATCAAAATATTTATGATATGGGACTGGAGCTAATCCAAAAATTCATGTATGTTTTGCTGTGTATGTTCTCAACAACAGTAACAAAATAAATAAAATTTTAAAAAATCACTGCTTGTTCATAAATGTTATTTTTTTCAGTAAAGCTCTAAGTTTTTCGTCTACTTTTAGCAAACAAATGCGGTGTTTTGTTTCTTCACTGAACTCTATGGGTTTTTGTTTGCTTTTGTGTGTGTGTGTTTTATTCATTTTTGTTTCTGTTCTTGCAAATTAACTATTAATATCTGATCACTTAGACTGTCTATATCTACACATGGGCTTGACTGAAATTTTTCATCAGTGTTTAAAATAATGTTTAATTATTGCTAGTATCCCTAAGTATGTTACTTTACAAACTGTTTTCTTAAAATTGAACATGGAGGCCAATCTTAAAACATTGTATAACAGGAGTCTAATTTTTTTTTTAGCCATCAAGATATATTTTTTTTTTACTTTTAGCTCTTAACTAAACTCAAAGCTGCTCAGAAAAGAGAAGAACAGTTGTTAATCTAAACACAATCACTTAAGAGCCTCTGACCATATGATGTTCAAAAGCAGCTTTAAAGACACTTGCTTACATATCTGGACTCTCATTGGTGAAAGGTCCAAAGGGGTATCTCCATCACAAGTCAGCTGCCTATGTTTGTTTGTCCCAAAGGGGAAAACAAAATCACATTGTGATCGTATGTGCCAATGCTTTGGACTGAATTGTGTTCCCAAAAAGTCATGTTGAAGTCCTAATCCCTGTACCTGTGAATGTGACTTTGTTTAGAAATAAGATCTTTAACGATGTTATTAGTTAACATGAGGTCACACTAGAGGAGGGTGGGTCCTAATCCTATATGACTGCTGTCCTTACAAAGAGAAGAGACACAGAGACAGGGAGACAGAGATAGGACACCATGTGATACTGTAGATGCAAGCAAGGAATGGCTGGAGCTACCAGAGCTGGAAGAGAGGCAGGAACGGAATCTCTCTCAGAGCCTCAGGAGGAATCAACAGGGCAGACACCCTGATTTGGACTCCCAGCCTCCAGAACTGTGAGACAATACATTTTTGTTCTTATAAGCTACCCAGTTTGTGGTGTTCTGTTACAGTAGCCCTAGGAAACCAATATAGCCAACAACAGTTGAAACTGGCTTATTACCATGCTATCATTTGGAGTACACTTTTAAGTCCTATATGAAGGTCACACAATGAAGAAATGACTGTCATTTTAGAGCCTGAAACACATGCTTTCACGGTTAGTTTTCTTGCATTGATTACGTGCAGCACAAGCATCTTGTGCCTGTGGAAACGTGATGAATAATGAATAGTACCGTTACTAATACATCTCCTTGTCTAAGAAAATGCTCTCAAAAACATCACAACTATTTTGTTGCCCTGAAAAGGTAAGGCTGCTTTTAGAGAATGATCAAAACAAAACAAAAATAAACAACAAAGCCCCAAACTAAATAACCTTCCAAATCTTACATGGATGTTTTAATCCTTAAAACTGTGCCAAAATAGTCAACTGACCAGATCTAAAAACCAGCTGAGCCTTCAGACCAGTTCTACAAGACTTGTAAAGTTTTGGGAGTGTGTGCTGCTCTGGTGAAGGGATTCCGGCCTGGATAGTCCTGCGAGTGCTTGTGGACAGGATGTGAGTACATCCCTAGCCCATTAAGATAGGATCACACAGACAGAGATCAAAGTCTAGCCCTATCTGGTAAGACAGTACACAATACTGGGGAAGCCAGCACAACTTGTTCAGGGTAAGGTCATGGAAGCTCCATGGACA
>NW_004444119.1:698177-699186 GCF_000243295.1 Trichechus manatus latirostris | reverse complement strand
TAGGGTTAGGGTTAGGGTTAGTGCTATGGTGAGGGCTAGGGTTAGGGTTAAAATCAGGGTTAGGGTTAAGATTTAGTTTAGAGTTAGGGTTTTTCTTCTGAAAACATTTAATCCAACAGTTCCACATCCTTAAATGGCCCAAAGGCATGCAGTTGACAGGTATGGTGGACTCTGAACTGCTTGGAACTATGAATGCAGTGGTTGGTGTCATTTTAAAAATCTCCAATTTTGCTAAATATTGGCCTTTTCTCTATTTTTACCCCCGTCTAGGCCTTCCTCAAATCAGAAAACAAAGACCCCTCTATCACGTCTCTGAACTTCACTGAGCTTTTTACAAATCCTTGCACTAAACTCGTTTGCAATTAGCTAATAATCAGAATTTATTTCTTAATCTGTGGCCGGCACCATGCTAGGGCGGTGTGTGCAAAGACTAGGAGAGGGAAGTATGAGGAAACGATAAACTATAGTTTTTGTGTCTCAAAGAGTATGTAATATTATAGTTTAGGTTGGCTGGTGGGGGTGGGAAGCTATACGTGCACACACACACACACAAAGCAATTAGAGATCAAAGTAAGAGAGCAGTAATTAGGTGCTAATTTGTGTGGCACAGATTATATGCGCTTTAAAGAATTCAGAGAAAAAAGAGATCTGTGTAGGCTAAAGCCATCTGAGATGATTTTATTACAGTCTCATAGATCCATTTTTAAAGGCAAATAATAAACGGGTAAGAAATATTCATTCTGGGGTCAGCATTAGAAGTGGCTGTTTTAGGAAGGAAAAAGGAATGTGACTAGTTACATGCAAAGTTAGTGCCTATCTGAGTCAGAGAAAGTTCAAGCTCTGGTGAAATAAAAACACTTCCTTTGCTGGGTTGATCAGTTTGCACATTACAGCAAGGAGAATATGCCTATTGGACAAATGCCGAGAAGACATGTTCCCAAGATCTGTGTCCCCATTCTGCATTTCTCTCATTTGCTCTTCAAATATATTAATCCCTTTCTATAGCTAT
>NW_004444119.1:690018-697352 GCF_000243295.1 Trichechus manatus latirostris | reverse complement strand
AGGCATGAAGAAGCTATTTCTTCATGCAGTAGTTATCCCACATGCCTGCTTCTGCTGCTTCCATAGGTTCACCTGTGTTCAAGTCTATCCCCACAAGTTGGCCAGATTCTGAATGTTCTGCTTGAACTTTTACTAGTGTTTCCTGAAGGTCAAAACCAGAACTCTGAGCAAGAACCTTGGGAATAATGAGCAAGGCATCAGCAAATGCTTTGACTCCAAGTTGGGCCCTGCCCTTGACACTGGTTTGTATTTAATCAGAGCTTCTGCCATTGCCACTTCCACTGTGCCAGCACCTGGAATCACACAGCCATCATCAATAGCATTTTTGATAGCCCTCAAGCCGTCTCCTCTGGCGTCTTTGATTTGAGTGAGGGAGTGCCTATTTGGTCCTTTGACCATGACATAGCATGACAGAGCAAGGGTTATTGCATTTCTCAGTGAAGGTGAACTGCTCTTCTCCCAACGTGTACTCATAGACGAGTCCTGCATGTCCCAAACAGTCAGAATTTAGGTCATCTAAACAATGCAGAGCCACCCCGCCACAGGCAAGCATCAGTCTCTCCATATTTCTTTATTTAGCTCTGCACAGAGGTACTACACCTTCTTTTGCAAGGGCATCTAAGAAAAAAGGGTCAATTCCTTTTGATTAGCAACGACAAATCCTTTATTTGAATCACCACAGATTTCCTTTTTCAGTTCTATTGTTTTGTTAACTCTATCTTCAGTGAATTTTCTTGCAGCTTTTACAAGTTTTTCTCTCTTCTGCACTCTTGTAAAAGAAGCTAGAGTTCACTACTGTTTTTTTCATATTCGAATAACACATGGCATGTGAGGATGTACGGATCTTCTGTTCTTTTCTTTATATCAAGATGCCATGACTCTCATGGTCCAAAGCAAGCCCTCTGATTAAGCTTGCATCAGTTTCAGACTTATGTTTCATCTCCATGATTTCAACCATGAAAAGGTCAATAGGTTTATCTTGTTTTTTAATGGCCAAAATGGAGTCAACTACAGCCTCTGTTAAGATGTCAGCAAGTTCAGCACGAACTTTACTATGCAGACATATTCTGGCCACATCTATAAGTGTTTCTCTGTCCATCTCTTTGCTTACTTTGATTTGTTCCAAACACTGAAGTGCTTTTCCCTTTACAGCTTCAAATCCTTCAGTTATTATTCTGGGATGCAGATCTTCAGAAATGTAGAGGTCTGCCTGTTTCAGCAGCTCTCCAGTGAACAGGACATTGAAAGTAGTACCATTATTGGTTATGTCATCCTAGGCTGTTGCTACTTTTGCTATTAAGGAGGCTGTTGGGTGTTGAATTTGTATTTCATGAAGCAGCACATTGTCATCTTTAGTAAGCTTGATGTCTCCAGCACTAGGAACAAGCAACTTCATGGTGCCCTTGGGCCCCAGGTTGGTCCTCAGCACGTCCTGCAGCCCCAGGACCATGCTGATGTTGGCCACCAGTGCCACCTGGGCTCATGCCACCTTGGCTTTGGGATTCAGGGTCTTTATGGCCGCCATGGTGGGTCCAGCAGTGGAAGAGGAGGAGACCCGGCCTGTGGAAACCCCAAGGCCAACTCAGCGTCTATGTATAATAAATTTTGAGAACCACTGCTCCACTAGTGGTTCTGGAATTGGTCCCTAACCAGCTGCATTAACTTCACCTGGGAACTTGTTAGAAATACAAATTCTCCACAGGGGTTTGAACCGGAATGAACTGTTTAGAAGCCCTGGTTTGAACCACCAACTTTTTGGCTAGTAGTGCTTAGCCGGCTCATACAATCCAGTCCATGAAAGATGCTGAAATCATGGGCAGAAAAATGCAGTCAGAAGTCCTCAGGGCTCCAAACCCCAGAGACCGTGGCGCCACCTGGGTGCTGAGGGGGGCTTCTAGAAGAACGCCCTCTTTTTCTTCCAGCTGAGCCCAAAATGCAGGTTGTCACAACAGCACACCTTTGATTTTTTTCCCTATGTTCCTTCTTTGTTTTTTAAATTATAGTAAAATATATATAACAAAATGTTTGCCATTTTAACTGTTTCTAAGTGTACAACTCAGTGATGCTAATTATATTCATCATGTGTGCAACCATCACCACTATCCATTTCCAAAACTTTTTCATCACTTCAATCAGAAACTCTGTACCCCTTCCGCAATAATTCTCCATTTCCCTCTCCCCCCAGCCCCTGGTAACCTCTGATCTACTTCCTGTCTCTAAGCATTTGCCTATTCTAGATATTTCATATTAGCGGGATCACGGGAGATTTGTCCTTTTGTGTCTGGTTTATTTCACTCAGCATAATGTTTTCAAGGTTCATCCATGTTGTAGCATGAGTCAGAACTTCATTTCTCTTTATGGCTGAGAAATATTCCATTGTATGGATGAATCAACATTGTGTTTATCCATTCATCTGTTGATGGACACTTGGATTGTTTCCACTGTTTGACTCTTGGGAATAATGCCGCAATTAAAATCGGTGTACATGTGTCTGTTTGCGTTCTGCTTTCAGCTCTTTAGGGTATACATACAGTAGTGGAATTGCTGGATCATGTGGTATTTCTATGTTTGACTTTCGGACGAATCGCCAAAGTGTTTGTCCATGAACAAGATTCACAGAGTTTAGAACTGCACAGACTTGACCGAGAATTGAGTTTGGACCACTCAGTTCACAAGTGTGGAAGTTGTGTCCCCAAGAAATCTTTCAGGGTCCCCCAGATCCCCAGTCCTGCCATTCACCTCAGCTTTGGGCCTTTGCTGGGGGCAGTCTCTGGGCTTGGAATTACTCCCTGACCCTCTCAGTGGGCGCTTTGACTCCTTGGCTCTGACCCAACAGCTGACCTGGTCTTTTGGTTCCTGTATTCCTCCCACATCAGCTTTTATGCCACAGGCTGTAAACTCCGTCATGGGCAATCTCATAGTCTCAGCTGCAACCCCTGCAGGGGCCCTTTGCCAGCAGAGTGTCAGGTCCTCACCCATCCACCTCACCTTTCACGTGATCACAAGCCCTGTGCAGAAGGCCAAACCACCAACTCTCTCATCCTAGGAAGAGAAACCTTCCCCTCTCTTCCAAGCACACCAGTTCCTTCACCCAGTCCCCAGCCCTCCGCTCTGTCTCTGCTAAATATTTCTCTAAAATCACCCCTCAGCCACCATAGAGAGTCCTGTCCCCTGTGGAGACCAAGCCCCTGAGAATCCTTCGGTATGGCAGAGGGGGAGCTCTTGAAATGATTCCTAGTTCTAGTTTGATTCACCTGCTGTGTCTTGGATGGAAAGCTTGTAGAAGTTAGAGATCATGCTTTAAATCTCATTACCCATGTCCTTATTGTTGTTAGTTGTCGTTGAGTTGACTCTGACTCATGGCGACCCCACAGGTGAAGAATAGAACTGCTCCATAGTTTTCAAGGTTGTGATCCTTAGGAAGCAGATCGCCAGTCCTCTCTTCCAAGGCACCTCTGGGTGGATTCCAACCGTCAACCTTCTGGGTAGTAGCTGAGTGCTTAATTGCTTGTGCCACCCAGGGAGTCCGCTGATGTCTTTACTGGATGCTTAATAAACATTTTTTGAAGACGATGACGATTCACTTTGCTTTTCTGTAGGCATTTATTTCCTTGTCTATAAAATAGAAATGGCCCATTTATCCTCCTAGAAATTTGGAGGATTACTTTAATGAAGGGTGTAAAGGGGACGGACAGGAAGTATGGAATACAGGTATTATTGGGATTTCTCCCACAGGGGTTCGCCTTTCCCCTGCAAAGCCACTTAGGTAAACAGGAAGTGCATTACAAGACAAAGCCGTCCCCTGAGTCTCACAGAGCCAGTCCTGGGGCTTAGAACAAGGCTGGTCTGCAGCCGAGTGTTAAAGGTCCAATGAAAGATAAGAACAAACCACAGCTGTGTAACAGCTCTTAGCTGGGATCTGCAGATTCCAGAGCAAGATATTTCAAATCAGAGAGAGAGAAAGCTTTCTCATTTGCAATGCGTGGAACCGGAAAGTCATTGCATCAGAACCTCTATCTGTTAATGATAATTTCTGGCAGTCTGAGACACACAGATCGGTGATGTTGTGCTTTAAAATTGAGCTGTCCAAACAGAAGGCTGTTTAAATACCTCAACATACAGCAAAGGACCCTGTTCAGATCTCCAGGTCTGACTCGGTAGCCTCCAGAACATTGTGCACAGTTGCTAAATTAAAATACTTGGGAGCTCTTGTCCCTTGACTGAATGACTGAAAATGCCATAAAACTGTTTACATTCATTATCAAAATATTTGCTCTCTGCCCCAGGAATGGAAATGTTTTTTCCCACTAAGATGGTGAAATAAATACATAAGGACGCAGCCTGTTTGGGTAGGAAACGCTAGAGAAGTACAGCCTTGGCTTGGGGAACACCCGGCTCGGGTTGAGCCAAGGTCACCACTTGTTCGTTGCTCTGTGCCTCTCAAGCACAGGGCTCATATGCAAGGATTTTCTGGTTTAGAGAAGATAATTTCCTTTTAAAAAATGTGTCTTGCTTCTTAGATGAAATCTTATCTGCTCATATTTTTCAACTTGATCTTATCTTTTAGCCATGTTGTGCTTCTTGTAGTTAAGAAAGATACAATTGTTGAAGCAGGTGTTTTTATGGGATGCATTTGAGGAAGAAAATAATTAATGTTATTCTCTCTTTTAACGTTCTTAATAAAAATTGCATACACTTGACTGGCATTTGCTATGTGCCAGACATGCTTTTGTGTGTTTATATAAACATATTGAGGTGTTTAGTCCCCACAGCCAGTAAATGAGGAAACTGAGGCATAAGGAGGTCATGTGATTTGCCCCAGGTCATAAAGCCTACGTGTTGGGGAGGAAGACCTTGAGCCAGGCAGCTCGCTCCTCAGCCCTTGCTGTTGTCCTGCCTCCAGGCCAGGTTCTAGGAAGTTTGGAAAATAATAAAAAAAGAGAAAAAGAAAACAATCTATAATCCTGTAAGATCTCTTCAGGGACAGCTCTCATTTTTGCATATGCGTTGTTTTCCAGAATTTGTGTTACTGTGTAATTTTCAAGTATGTAATTTTAATGCCTGTATAGTGGTCTACCTAACACATGACCCCTATTGCTGGATATTCAAGTTGCTTCCAATTTCTCAGAAATAGAAATAGTGCTTCAATGAACATCTTTGTATTGCACATTTTTCATTATTTCTTTAGGATAAAAGGAACACATTACCCATAGTCATAAACAAAATTAAAAATGTACCAAAGATCTTCCCAGTGGTTTTAAAATAAAATTCTATAAAACCAAGGGAAGGGTAATTCCTATGTTACTTAAATAATTTAAGAGCATGACAATTCATTTTACAAGAATTCTAATACTCATACTAAAACCATAAAAAGGTATTTCAAAAAAAAAAGATGAAAACAATGAAACAGAGAGAGAGAGAGATCCAAATCATATGGAAAAATATGTAGTTCATTTGGAAGTGAAAATGTCCTGGGGTCACTAAGAAAAATTTGAAACAGAATGAGCAACTTGGGTATTCAGTCCTTCCCAGCTGGTCAGCTGTAACATGTGGCTCTAATGCACAGATATGCAGCTGATTTTTAGACTGTAATAGAGACTCTAGGAATAGATTCATGCCCATTTTGGGATTTTATAAATTCTAAATCCTAAAGAAGACATTTCAAATCAAAGTGCCAACACCAGATTATACAATAAATAGTAAAAGTAATTTTTTTTTGCTGCAGTGGGGAGAAAAAAGTTAGCTTCCTCCCTTATAACGTACATAAAATTAAATTATTGATGGGTTAAACTGTATATATTAGAAGGTAAAAATATAAACTAGGGGAAAACAATTTAATTTTGGGATGGGGAAGATTTTGCCATTTTATTATAAAACCAAGAACAAAAAATGTAAAGAAAAAGAAAAGATATCATAAAAGACAAATGACAAATGGTAACTTATCCAATAAATGAAGCATGAATATTTATAACATACAAAGGTCAAAAAGTCAACAAGGAAAAGACAAACAACTCAACAGAGAAATAGGCAAAACCAGACCCTCTTGTGGGAACGAGACCCTCGAATCGCCAGTAAATATATGAAAGGTGCTTAAAAAAAAAAAACCAAACCCACTGCAGTCGAGTCAATTCCAACTCATAGCGACCTTATAGGACAGGGTAGAACTGCCCCATAGGATTTCCAAGGGGCGTCTGGTGGATTCAAACTGCCGACCTTTTGGTTAGCAGCCATAGTTCTTAACCACTACACCACCAGGGTTTCACAAAAATCAAAGAAATTCAAATGAAAAGAATTGGGTATTAATTTTCATCTACCAGATTGGCAAGGATTAAATTAATAATACTACTCATTGGTGAAGATGTGAATGCATATGTGTATCGTGTCGTGTGATGTCACATTCTTTCAGGAAAACTATCAATATCTATCAAAATTTTAAATATGCCCTTTGACCTGGTAATTTCACTTATAGGAATTAAGCTTGAAAATATTTCACACAAGCACAGAGCCTTACTTTCAAAACATATGTGTATAATAATATTTATTGCAAAAATTTTTAGCAGTGAAAAATTGGAAAAGTCCAAATGCTCCTCAAACAGAGGTTGGGTAAGTAAGTTCTACTCTTGCCATATACTGGAATTTTATACAATTACTAATAAAAATGTGGTGGCTGTACATTGTAGTGAGCTGCACAAATATCTGTGACATATTTTTAAGTCACGGACCAGAACAGAACGTGCTTGGAAACTTTTTGTTTAAAAATAATATAACTGTCACACATACTTCTTTATACTATTGTACACATATGCACATGATATACTATTGGACATACACCCATATATACAACCTTACCCACACCCATAGCAACCCCATAGGACAAAGTAGAACGGCTCCATAGGGTTTCCAAGGCTGTAATCTTTACGGAAGCAGACTGCCATATCTTTCTCCTGAGGAGCGGCCAGTGGGTTCAAACCACCGACCTTTCAGTTAGCAGCTGAGCCCTAATCACTGCACCACCATGGCTCCTTCTGACACATACATATACATCTATTTCCAAATGGTGTCATGGAGTATGTCCCCCAAAAAATGTGCGTATCAATTTGGCTAGGCCATGATTCCCAGTATTGTGTGGTTGTCCTCCATTTTGTGATTATAATTTTATGTTAAAGAGGATTAGGATGGGATTGTAACACCTTTACTAAGGTCACATCCCTGATCCAATGTAAAGGGAGTTTCTCTGGAGTATGGCCTGCACCACCTTTTATCTTACAAGAGGTAAAAAGAAAAGGAAGCAAGCAGAGAGTTGGAGACCTTGTACCACCAAGAAAGCAGTGCTG
>NW_004444119.1:681625-689918 GCF_000243295.1 Trichechus manatus latirostris | reverse complement strand
CTTCCCCTGGAGCTGATGCCTTGAATTTGGAATCGTAGCCTACTAGACTGTGAGAGAATAAATTTCTCTTTGTTAAAAGCCATCCACTTGGGGTATTTCTGTTAGAGCAGCACTAGATGACTAAGACAGATGGGGAGAGGTCTGGGAGGACTTCTAACTGTGCGTCTAAGGGAGGTAGAATTATGGAGATGTTCACTGTCGCTTTTACTATTTATTTTGCATTGTTTGGATGATTTACAAGTAGATATCCCATAGAAAAAAATATAAGGCAGTGCAAATTCTTAAAAATTAAAAAATTAAGATTAAAAGTTCAAAGGATATGAACATTTTTATAGCATGGAAAGCCTAGTGCTTGCTTGCGACCGTGTTGGGCCAGTTTGCTTGTGGAGTTCCACGTTGAGTGTTTCTCATCATCCTCTTATGACAAGTGACCGCCATGGCTGTAGTTCTAAGGAAACTGCCTGCAGCTCCTGAGTGGGCATAGGAGCCTAGGGAACGTGCATGTCCAGAACTCTTTCTCCTCATTTTCCACCGTCTGCTGGAGCTTGTGTCTCTGATGCTGCTGGTTAACCTTTGACCAAGAACATTGTTGTTGTTGTGTGCCATCGAGTCGATTCCCACTCACAGCCACTACACGTGATAGAGTAGAACTGCCCCATAGAGTTTCCTAAGTGCCCAGCTACTAACCGAAGGGTCAGCGGTTTTAATCCACCAGCCGCTCAGCGGGAGAAAGATGTGGCGATCGGCTTCCGTAAAGATTATAGCCTAGGAAACCCTATGGGGCAGTTCTACTCTATCCTATAGGGTCGCTATGAGTCGGAACCAACTCCAGGGCAATGTTTTTTTTTTAAAAAAAAATCTGCATAGCAGCACATTGCCAGATCTTTTCTCCCGTGGAGCTGCGGGGTAGGTTTGAACTGCCAACATTTCAGTTAACAGCAAGTGCTTAACTGTTGCACTCCCAGGTCTCCTGGACCAAGAGCGTAGTCATGAACATAAAAACCAGCACTACCAAGAGTGAAATTCCAGTCGGCCATTTTGTTCCTTCTTTGTGGCACCGGTGGTAATTGTAGTGACGAAGAGTGTTGAAACAAACGGCTAAAATTGAGTAAGGGAACCATTTATGGATTTTAGTGATCCACGGAATTCCCTGCAAGAGAACCCCAACATTTCCTCCTCCTCCCAATGTGGCTGCCCTATTTGTCTTCCCCTCTCCCCCTGCACCCCAGCACTCTGGTCCCTCTTCTTTCATTTCTCATAGCGCTTCCAACACCCCATTAATTACCTGTTGGTTATGTATGGTGCTTATGGTCTATCTCCTCCTGTTAGGATGGAAGCCCCACAAGAGCAGAGTCTTGATCTGTTCTGTTCATTGATGTAATCCAAGTGGCCAGAACCACGCCCGGCACACAGCAGGTGCTTGATAACTGATTGTTGACTCAGTGAACAGCACTTCTCTCCCCATGGGGAAGTGACTCCAAAAATCTTTCCAAATGGCCGTGCACACAGGACATGTATGATTTCTAGCAGACGGCAGGGCTCAGATATGCTCTCTGAAAAGATGAGCATCCTCCTAGAGGTTGGGAGGTCATGTAACCCAAATGTAGATCAAAGGCCTGCCTGAGCCCACAGCCCTCTGTGAGCATTTGCCTGCCTGGCCTTCATCAGCTCCAGCACCAGAGAACTCTTCAGGCCATAAAAAAATATGATTCCATTTAAAATTTTTCATTTTTTCAAAAATCTGAACTTACATGAATCCAAAGTCTACCACACTGTGACTTCCATCTGTATCATTCTGCTTCCCGTAGCCCCAAGAGTCTGATAAAGTCAGTCAAATTTCCTTCCCACACAGTGGGATGTACTTGAGTTTAGCCATCATGATGCTCTGTAAACTTTTCCCTTCCCAGGCGAATCATTTTCAGTCTTTCAAATTGTGTGCAATGGTTAGCATTCCCAGATCTTTCGCCCTCTCAGTTTCTTTCTTTTGGAAACATCACCAGTTTGCTGATAAAATATCGTGCCCAGAGGTGAAATAAATGGATTTTTCACACTGGCCAAGGAAGAGAAGTGAGGCCTGATTTGGAAAGGCTTCTTGCTCTAACCATTTGAATGCAAGAGCGTGTCTAGGCCTGGCAAAGGCCTAGAGATATTCACAGAGGGAAAATAACTCATCCTCCTGTATCCATTTCTCAGGGCTGCAGGAACAAAACACCACAAACTGGGTGGCTTATAAGAGCAGGAATTTATCGTTTTATAGCTCTGGAGGCGGGGAGTCCAAATCAGGGCCGTGTGGCTTCCTTCTGAGGCATTGACGGAGAATCTGTTCCTGCCTCTCTCCCAGCTTCTGGCGCCTACTGGCCATCCTCAGCCTGCAGCTGCACCGTCACATGGCATCCTTTCTGGGTCTCTGTATCTTCCTTCCCGTAACTTCTCTTTTATAAAGACACCAGTCATGTAGGATTAGGACCCATCCTATTCCAGTATGACCTCATGTTAACACCTTCAAAGAATCTATTTCCAAACAAGATCACATTTACAGGTACCAGGGGTTACGACTTCAACACATCTTTTGGGGGGACACAGTTCAATCCATGACACAGCCTTACCATGAAATGGTTGACTGCTTGGTGGGTGACAGAGCATAGTGGTTGTGAGTATGAGTGTGAGCACGGCGAACTCTGGCTCAGGTCCACGCTGCTGCTTATGAGGAGAGGACCGCTGAGTCCCATCTCCTCCTCTGTAAAGGTGAGTTCATTAAATGTGATCATATAATTTAGGGACTTAATACCATGCCTGCTTCAATAAATAGTGGTTATAATGATTTCATTTCATTTAAGCAACAATTGTATGAGATAGACAGGGGTGATATTAAAAATATTTGACAGCCTATATGGCCTGGAGGGAGCCCTGGTGGCGAAGTGGTTAAGAGCTAAGGCTGCTAACCAAAAGGCTGGCACTTTGGACCCACCAGCCTCTCCTTGGAAACCCTATCGGGGCAGTTCTACTCTGTCCTATAGGGTTGCTATGAGTCAGAATCGACTTGATGGCAATGGGTTTTGTTGGATTTTTGGTATGGCCTGTGTATCGACCAACCAGAATGGACAATTGCCGTGGCCACAGCAGCCAGCTAACTCCTGATCAGCCTGGAAAACAGGAATAACAGGTATGATCTAACAAAACAGGAGTAATTTCCCACTTTATAAACAGACTCAGAGAGTTAATGGCCCCAAATAAATTACTACAGTGAAACCCATGAGAGCTGGAACTTAACAGAACTGCCTTGTTTTCCTAGGTCTCGCAAGTGTTCCGCCTTTGACAGGGTACCATCTTACCACTTTTCTATCGCCCTCTATTAGTGGAAAATATTTGAGTTTTCCTTCTTTGACAGGTTTCCGTCTTACACAGATTACGGCTTTCACAGGTTTTACTGTATGTGCTTGAAATATGAGGATGGTTCGAGAGTTTGGGAGAGATGGATTTTCCTTTACCACATTGGTAACGAACACTTTGCATGTCCAATGGACGTATCTGTCTATCTTTCAAAGTCTGAACTGTGAAATCAGTCTCATCCCAGGCTATGAAGAGCAGCATCCTGTTTTCAAAATGTGTATGTACCTTGTGATTGGCAACGACATCCCGCAATGAAGTAGTATCTGACCGTCATGGCATTTCAGTGGGCTGTTATGTGGCTGCTGCCCAGGCTGAGCAAGAGAGGAAATGAAGGATGTGCCAATGGTGGGGCGTTTAATAAACGTGTGCCCGGCCCTGCTCTCATCTCAGGAGAATGACCCAATGCCAACATCCAAAGTGTATTGTACAGAAAAGAGTGTTTTGAGGATAAATGTTTAAATTATAGCTGAAATCACACACACCCGTGTTAAATTAAAGTCATTAGCTTCAGGGAACCTATTTCTGAAACACATGGAGTCCATACGTGATACTGTAATTCTAGTGATTCATATTGAAAATACACCTATGCCTGATTTTATTTAAATGTTCGAAACGTGTGAAGCCCCTAGGCCCTAGTATTGAAATACATTTCCTACCTCATGACACTCGCTACATGAGAATTAACTGACCCTCTCACTCAGCGATGTTATTATATCAGTGATGGGAACAGACTGTGATATTTCTGTGTAATTTCCATTCATAGTGTATTAAATTGCTCAAGATGCATTTTCTGTCAAAGAAAGTACCATCTGATAAAATTATTCACTATTTCCCCATATGGAGATATCAGACATTACTAATATAATTCTCAAATTATTGCACACAAGTATCTTTAGGCAAAGAGACATATTCCTGACACTGTAGCACAAAGTGGTCTGCTCAGCCCATTCTTGAGTAACCAGTCTGAGTTTTGTCTGTTTATAATCTAGGCACATGTGGGTGTGTGGTGTCCTCCCTACTGAGAGAGCCCCTGCCCCCTTCCCTTCTTTTAGTTATCTCACAAAATAGAAATTAAAGAATAGAATTAAAACATAGAAGATGCTTTATTTCCTTGATTTTGTGACATTATTACTGAGTAATTTTCAACTTTACTCTGCATAGGGAGCTTGTGGAAATCCAGATTCGTGGGGCCAGCCTCAGGAATTCTAATTTAGAAACGTAAAACCAAACCCACTGCTACTGAGTTGATTCCAACTCATTGTGACCCTATAGGTCTGAGTGGAATTGCCCCATAGGGTTTCCAAGGAGCAGCTGGTGGATTTGAACTGCTGACCTTTTGGTTAGCAGCCAAGCTCTTAACCACTGCGCCATCACGGCTCCTCTAACATAGAAGGTCTACAGAATAGCCTGGGAGTCTGCATTTGTGACAAGTACCCCAGTTTTTCAAAACATTGAGACACGTTACTAAGTACATTAATAGTACTTACATAGTTCTATATTCAGTGCAAATTTCTTTCCTATTTTTAAGATGCCATTGAGTCCATCAAACCTTACAGGTTTCACTCCTCTTCCAACCTGTTACTTCCTATCAATCCATCCATCCACCATACATCCTTCCTTCCTTTCACCCATCCTCCATCCATCCATCCTCCATCCATTCTCCACCTGTCCTTCCACTCACCCACCCACCCACCTATCCACCCATTCACCCTCTCACCCAACCATCCACCCACCCACCCATCCATCATCCATCCATTCTCCACCCTTCCTTCCATCCACCCATTCATCCATCCATCCATCCATCCATCCATCCATCCATCCATCCATCCATCTTCCATCCATTCTCCATCCTTCCTTCCTTCACTCCTCTTCCAACCTGTTTCTTTCTATCAATCCATCCATCCACCATACTTCCTTCCTTCCTTTCACCCATCCTCCATCCATCCATCCTCCATTCATTCTCCACCCTTCCTTCCATCCATCCACCCACCCATCCATCCATTCTCCATCTATTCTCAACTCTTCTGTCCTTCCTTCCTACCTAAACCATGCGATTTAAACAAGCAAATGACAAAAAAAAAAAACAAAAACAAACCAAAATGGTTGTGAAATTTATTTGAATTATTTACTATTACATCCATCCATTGTATTATTATTGATTAAAATTGAGGAGTCACATTAAAATTGTAATGAATTGAAAATCCTAATGGAAAAGTATTCAAGACTGCTCCCTTCTCTGTCTCTCTCTCTCTCACACACACACACGTATGACTATAGAAACTCTAGTGAAAATCACCAATTCTGAATTTGATGTATTTAGAATCAAACTATTAGTTTTTTTCTTTTAAAAATTTTATTGTGGTTATATACACACACGCATATATATATATAAACCAAAAAAACTAAGCCTGCTGCGGTCGAGTTGATTATAACAAAAATTTTGCCATTTTAATCATTTTTTATTTAAGAAATTGAACATTAGTGTTTTAAAAAATTTATTGTGGTAAAATATATGTATCAAAATATTTGCCACTTTAACCGTCTTTAGGTTATGATTCAATGACTTTAATTACATTTACTATGTTGTGCCACCATCACCACTATCCATTTCCAAATGTTTTTCATCACTCTCAACAGAAACTCAGTGCCCCTTAAGCAATAATTCCCTATTTCTCCCCCTCCTCAGACCCTGGTAACAACTAATAAACTTGTATCTCTATACATTTGCCTATTTTAGATATTTCATATAAGTGGAATCATCCAGTATTCGTCCTTTTGTGCCTGGCTTCTTTCACTCAGCATAATGTGTTCAAGGTTCATCTGTGTCATAGCATGTATCAGAACTTCATTCCTTTTTATGGCTAAGTAGTATTCCATTGTATGGATATGCCACATTGTGTTTATCCATTTATCTGCTGATGGACAATTGGGTTGTTTCCACCCTTTGGCTATTGTCAATAATGCTGCAATGAACATTGAGGTACATGTGTCTGAGTCCCTGCTAAAGGATTAGCATTTTAAGGGATCTTAAGGATCCAAGGCTTTCCATTTACAGACTGTGGGGCCAGCTGGCTTGTGAAAGGCCGCCTGGTAGTCTAGTCCAAAACAAATTGCTGTTGAGTGGAGTTTGGGTCATGGCAACCCCATGTGTCAGAGCAGAACATCGAAGTGCTCCAAAGCATTTCCAATGACTGATTTTTCAGAAGCAGATCTCCAGGCCTTTCTTCCGAGATGCCTGTGGGTGAACTCAAACCTCCAATCTTTTGGTTAGCAGTCGAGTGTTTAACTGTTTGTGCCAACCAGGGACTCCTGGCAGCCCAGTACTTGTTGGATTATACCAGGATCAGGGTCCCTCATTTGCAGTCAACTCCTTGTCTTCTCATTTTGTGACGGATTTCGTTTGTCAGGGAACATGTGCAAAGTAGATTATATGGAAGACCAACCCTAATGTAACAGTGAGATACTTGCTTGCATCTTCTTTTTCTGTGTGGACAATATGAGAACTTTTATTTAGGGAAGATAAAGTCTAAGAAACTATTTAAAAAACATATTTTGTTGTTTTTCGTGAAAGTTCACATAGCAAAGTAGGTTCCCATTTGACAGTTTCTACACATGACATTAGTTAAATTTTTCACGTGTCAACATTATCCTTAATTGTGTTCTGGTTGTTCCATTTCCAGTACTTTAGTTTCCCTGCCCCCTTAGCTTCTTATCTATCTTTGCTTTAGAGTAACTGCTGACCTTTTTGTTTCTTATAGATGGTTTTTTAATGGAGCACCGTACTCAGGGTAATATCCTTTATTTTGTGTGCCAATCTGTTATTTTGCTAACGGTTCCCTTAGGGGATAGTTTTGGTTCCAGGTTTAAAGAATACCTCAGGGCAATAGTCTCAAGGAGTCCTCTAGTATCAACTGGTCTAGTAAGTCTGGCGTTTTTTTTTTTAAGAATTCGAGTTTTCTTCTACATTTTTCTCCCATTCTATCTGGGACCATCTATTGTGACCCTGATCAGAACGGTCAGTAGTGGTAGCCGGGCACCATCTAGTTCTTGTCTCGGGATAGATGAGGTTGTGGCTCGTGTAGGCTATTAGCCCTGGAGGCTAGTTTCTTCTCTGACACTTCAGTTTCCTTCTAAAAAACTACTGTTTTTACAAAAATATTAAGCCTAAGTCTAGTAATACTTTGAAAGCTGTACTACATGGGAATTTATTTGTGTCTAGTAGAATTTTATCATGTTATCAAGTTATCAGGAGGGACCAGTCCCTGGAGAGGGACATCATGCTTGGTAAAGTAGAGGGTCAGCAAGAAAGAGGAAGACCCTCAACGAGATGGATTGACACAGTGGCTGCAACAATGGGCTCAAACATAGCAACGATTGTGAGGATGGCAGAGGACCAGGTAGTGTCTAGTTCTGTCGTACACAGGGTTGCTGTGAGTCTGAACCAACTTGATAGCAACCTCACAACAACAGCAGTAGAATTTTACTTGTATTAATTCATAACCACTTTCTTCTTCAAAGTAATTTCTCATACATTAAATGGCTGTCAAAAGTGCATTTGAAGAGTGAAGATATATTCCATTGCATGTGTAATTTCTAAGGAGGTCTGAAATCTACATTTCCCCCTCTAAATCAGGAGTTCAAGTGAGGTTGGCCTCAAAAGCAGATTTGAATTGTGATTTTGAAAAAGATTCCTACTTTCTAGAAACTTTGCCCTTGTTAAGGTCCCCCACATCGCCAATGTCTCCCACCAGCTCCATGGTGGTGGTATATGCTTTCTTTCCATTGTGATGTCTGTGTCTAGTACTGATTGAATTCTTGTGAACTTTTGAAAGGATGAAAAGATGGCCTGTTTTGAAAACCAGAAATAATAAAATTAATTGTTGTTGTTGTTGTTAGGTGTCGT
>NW_004444119.1:678544-680176 GCF_000243295.1 Trichechus manatus latirostris | reverse complement strand
GCCTTTTGAAAGCTAGAGATTGACTTTGTTTTTAAATGTTGGCTGCTTATTTCATGGGGAGACAGCCACTACTCAAAATGGGGGGAAGAAGTTAAAGGGCTTGGATTATGTTCTCCAAACAAATTCTGTATTTAATTATCTGAATCCTTATTGATGCCCTAAATAGAAAGAATGACTGGTCACATTTTGGTCTTTTAAAAAATGTCCACATAAGCAAATAATGCTAACACTTGTAAGAGGCATCTCTAATATAAATATGTACATTGAAGCGGCCTCTGTAAAACGACTAAGGGAAGTGAAGGGAAATACTATTATCGGAACAATTTCTGCTCTAATCAGACGTTCCTCTTGACTTTCTTCACTGGTAATCAACACTTTGTCAGTATCTGTGTAGAATATTGCCATACTGATGTAGAATATTTCAATCGTGCAAGTTTAAACTTCTAATCACATTTTGTAAACTTTTCTTTTTTTTGGAAAAGAGATGGTGGGAAGAGTGAAAATAGATCTCTGATTTTCTACCCAGATCTCAGAGAATCTCAAGTTTAGGATGTACAAATCAAAAAAAGTTTTCTCAGATCCCTGTGAATGTTACAGACTCTCAAATCTCCTCTCCTCACACCCCACCTTCCAACTCCCGTTCTCTTAGCATCCCTGCTTACCAGTGTTGACCAAGTTGGTCACTTCGCCTCTACAAAGGCAACTGTGGGTGAGGTGGATGGTATCCTTCAGAGGATTATACTTGGCTGCCAGATGCTGGCGGTCAGTGGCGTCATCATCCAGGGACGAAGAGCCCAACACCTGAGATCTTACCATCCCCTACCTGGGGCCACTGTGTGCCTCACGCCTCATAAACCTTAATCTATAACAGAAATGCTGTTTTACTTAGTTGCCATCGAGTTGGATCTGACTCATGGCGATTCCATGGACGATAGAACAGATCATTGCCTGGTGCTGGCCCTCTTCACGGTCACTGCTATGCTGGAGTCCACTGTTATGGCCCCTGTGTATCCTGAGTGCCTTCCAACCTAGGGGGCTCATCTTCCAGCACTATATAGAACAATATTCTGTTGTGATCCATATGGTTTTCACTGGCTAATTTTCAGAGCTATATCACCAAGCCTTTCTTTCTAGCATGTCTTAGTCTGGAAGTTCTGCTGAAACCTGTCCATCACAGGTGACCCTGCTGGTGTTTGAAACATCGGTGGCATAGCTTCCAGCACACAAGCCACCACAGTACAAAAGTGTAACAGAAATAGAGGTGGAATAACACCAGGCTGATACTTTTTGTTTGTTTCCAACCATGGCCCTCAAAGTGCAATTTTAAGCCTCGTAAATAGCCCTGGACTTAATTAAGCAGATAAAAGAATAAAAAGCAGCTGCAATGGGTAAGCCTGGTGATACATTTATTATGAATGTTAAAGTCTTGTTTTTGAACGACGTGAGTAAAGCTGCAGCTCAAAGCAAAACCCAGATCTAAAGAGCAAGTTCCTCGTCCACATGACCATTTGTCTACTCTAACCCACCATGTCTTACTTTTCCCCTTTCTTTCTAAATGCGTCTCTCTGCACTCTGTCATCATTTGGGGGACCCCAAGCCTTCTTCCTGTGTTTAATTCCAGTGAGTCTTAAC